>NW_027361674.1:5035000-5412500 GCF_039654945.1 Dendrobates tinctorius
GTTCAAATCACACCAAGGACAATATCTGCAAGGAGTACACCAAGGACAATATCTGCAAGGAGTTTTGAGTGTTCTCCCAGTGTTTGTGTGGGTTTCCTCTAGATTTTCCAGTTTCCTCAAACAATCTAAAGACATACTGATAGGGAAATTAGATTCTGAGCCCCAATGGAGACAGTGATGATAATGTATGTAAAGCAATGCATAATTTGATATTGCTATACAAGCAAAGCATAATAAACAAATAAAATAAATAGTGCTCCATCCCTTCTTGTTTTTCATCTGTCTCTGCCCTCCTCTGCATTGATTAACAGCTGAAGCCTTACAGGAGCCCAGTGCCAGAACATGTATTGAACTGCTCGGCCACGCCAAAGGTTCACTGAGCTCTTGTGCTTGGTTTGAAGTTATTTTGTGCTGACTTCCTTTAATAAGGGATCTACAGAAATATCCATCTACATAAAGCCTACATGGCGAGATGAAGCCTACTGTACATGGCGAGATGTAGCCTAATTTCATGGCATCTCAAAAGCACCATGAAATCACCCTTTTGACTTCCATAATAAGACCAGATGTACAGCTGGAGAAAAAAAGCTCCGGACGCATCATCAAGCTGTAGTTTCTATTGTTACATGCTGTGTGGTCCTCCTGGTCAATAAAGGTCTTATGGTGAGACCTTAAAAAATCAAAAACAATATATAGATTTCTACATTTTATCCCAGAGGATTAGAAGGGTTGATAAAGAAGGTCAAATCTCAATACAGGTTCTATACAATATTCTGTAATTATGGGGGCAGCAGCCCATCATTAGATCCACACAGGCTTACAAGAGTGTTAAAAAACTTAGCTGTTTAATGGACGTCCCAAAAATATGAAATAAGGCACGTTCTGATTTGTCTGATACTAGTTATGTAAATATAATGAAATATATTGCATTTATATTTCTTATCATTTCCATGGGTGATGTTGCTGGGTGGTTTCTAGTGAAAGATACATTTTTTCTCTTTTCATTTTAGAAATAAATCGCAAGAGAAGAAAGAAAGAAAAAATATATTTTTTTCATCAGGGAACATATATTAAATGGCACCAGTCCGATGATAGAATAAATAAAAATGCTGGAATGGTTTCCCAAATAATAAGTTACTCCTATCTACATGGGAGCATCGGTGTCGAGATTGAAGCTCGGGGGTCTCAAAAAAGGGCCTTGTAGTGGCTTGCTTTGAATGGTGCATTCACTGTCTATGGGACTGCTGGAGAAAGATGAGTGATGTGCTGTTACGGAAGGGTTTTTGCAAATGACCCTGGGTACGTTACTCTCCACTATAACAACTCATTATTTATTGTACTCACACAACACGACCGCCATCCGCAGAGAACGACCGACTGGCGGGAAGGAGATGACAGCCTGACTCATGTCTTACACTGCTGAGGTAAAACGAAAGCAGAGAGCTCATTGGTTGCTCTGGTAAAATAACAGCTGACTTTTGATTAGTTGCTGTGGTAAAAGGCAAGCTGAGCTCTGATTTGGTACTGTCATAAAATGAAAGCTGAGCTATGATTGGTTCGTGTGGTAAAATAACAGCTGAGCTCTGAATTGTTGCTGTGGTAAAACAAAAGCTGAACTCTAATTGGTTACTGTGGTAAAATAAGAGCTGAGCTCTCATTGGTTGCAGTGATAAAATGAAAGCTGAGCTCTGATTGGTAGCAACCAGTCAGTTTTACTCTCAAACATTTCTAGTAAATGAGGCTCGATAAGCATCATACTGTACAAACATTTTCGACTCTCAAGTGAGGCTCAGCCACAGGTGTCATGGGAGGCCATGATTTACTAAAAGATAAAGTTACAAATGTGAAAAGCTTTAAGAAAGTATAAAAATTCACCCACCTTTTCCCCTGTAAAAAAAGAAAAGCAAAAAAAAAAATATTCCGCATCTGTAAAAGTCTGGTCTATCAATATTTAAAATAAATTAACCCGTACAGTACGTGCTGTAAGAAAAAATAATGGAATTGAGGAATTGCGTTTTTTATCACATGACCTACTTAAAAAATGCAATAAAAAAAAATCAAAATGTCCTATATACCCAAAAATGGCATCAATAAAACCATCAGCTTGCCACCCTGCTCCATCAACAAAAGTAGAATACGTTAGGCCGGGTGCACATGATCTGGAAGTGGCAGCACATTACATGCAGCGCTTGTTCGCTGCGGCCAAAGCGCTGACGACTATTGAACGCAGGCAAATCCGCATATGATCACTGAACAGTTTGGAGTCAATGGGTTCAATACATTCTAGCGTTTTCGCAAGAGAAATAGACATGCTGCGGTCTAGAAAGAAGGGCCGCATGTCAGTCTTCGCAGAGATCTGCAGGCATCTGGATGTATAGAGGATATGGCATTTCTTGGTGTGGAGGTTAGGGAGGTGTTGGAGTTAGGGTCATATTGGGGTTAGGGTTGGAGTTATTGTTAGGGTTTGAGTTAGGGTTGTGTTGGGGTTATGGTTTTGGTTAGGGCAGTGTTAAGGTTAGGGTTGGAGTTAGAATTGGAGAGTTTCCACTGTTTAGGCACGTCAGTGGGTCTCTAAACGTGACATGGTGCCCGATTCCAGCCAATTTTGCAATCAAAAAGTCAAAAGGTGCTCCCTTCCGTCTGGGCTCAAACAGTGGCTTTCCCCCACATATGGGTATCGGCGTACTAAGGAGAAATTGCACAACAAATTTTGTGGTCCATTTTCTTCTGATACCCTTGTGCAAATAAAAAAGTTTGGATCTAAAGTAATTTTTTTTGTAAAAAAAGTTAAATGGTAATTTTTTCGTTCCACAATGCTTTAGTTCTTGTGAAGCACCTGAAGTGTTAATAAACTTCTTGAAAGTGGTTTTGCGCACCTTGAGGGGTGCAGTTTTTTAAATGGTGTCACTTTTGGGTATTTTCTGTCATATTGACCCCTCAAAGTCACTTCAAAAGTGAGGTGGTCCCTAAAAAAATGGTTTTGTAAATTTTGTTGAAAAAATTAGAAATTGCTAGTCAACATTTAACACTTATAACATCCTAACAATAAAAAAATTATTTATGAACTATTTTGTGTGACACGACTCTCTGATTTAAGGGTACAAAAATTAAAAGTTTGAAAATTGCAAAATTTTCTAAATTTTTGCCAAATTTCCATTTTTTTTATATAAATAAACGCAAGTCATATCGAAGAAATTTTGCTAACATGAAGTACAATATGTCACAAAAAAACAGTCTCATAATCAGTGGAATCCGTTGAAGCGTTCAAGAGTTATTATCTCATAAAGTCACAGAGTTCAGAATTGTAAAAATTGGCTTGGTCACTAAGGGTAATAATAAATCATCAATGCAAGGTTGGTATCGCCATAATCTTAGTGATGGGTAAAATCATGTTTATGAGTAATTTTTATCATATAAAGAATGCGGTAAAAACAAAACTTAAGAAACAAGGGCTGTATTACATTATTTAACTGCACATTTTTATTGTGCTGAGTGTCAATTTTCACCTCAGGAAACAGGAAAGTCGAGAGTATAAAACTATGGATAGAGATTGGTGAATCTGCCAAATTTTGAATTCAGCAGCTTTTCCGAAATAGGTAGGGGAATGCAATTTGCAATGAATAAATTTCTGACTACCAAATCTGCTGAAAAAAGGTTAAAAATCATCTTCTACTTACTCATCTCTCTTTATTCCTCCCATAACTCTCCCACTGCTCCTTCTCCTCCAGTCCTCCTTCTTTTGCCTCCAGCACTGAAGTTCTTCCTCACACCATGAATTGAGGCATGATACATGTCATTAATGTTAATGATAGCTCGAAAGAACGGAAACAGAGTACAGAAGAGAAATTATAAGAGGCAAAGGAGTCAATTAGAGGACTAATGGCAGGACAGATAGGTGGAAGAACGAGGAGAGATAAACATAAGATTGTTTAAACACCTCATTTCCAAACTGCAAAAAAATTGTAACAAATTTAATTTTTTTAGGAATCAATTTGCTAATCTGTACATGTGGCCCAACAAGTAAATCTCCAGATGACAGTTAGAGGAACTACATATTGTTCAATTGGATGGACTAATGACCCAAGTGGTCTGACGGTAGCAAAATGCAGCACCAAACTGGGAGACTCAATTTTATGATTGCAATGCGACCCGTTTTCTTTATGTATTCCACTGTTGTAATTTATATACAAGTTGGCTACTCATGGACATGCTGTGAAGTGGGGAAGTTATGGAGTCAGAGGTCAAAAATCAGAGGGTTGAGGCAAAGATATAGTCAGGTCACAGTCTGGGTTCAGAATACCAAGACGTAATGGTTCAAGACAAAGGGGCTAAGCAAATGGATGGTCAAAGGCAAATCCAATGTTGAGCAACAAGTATCAAAATATTAGAACTCAAAAGCATAAAGCAACACAAACAACTGGCAGTGATCAGACGCAGACAGCCAGCTTAATAGCCTGGGGATCTTTCAGAGCAGGAGACCCCTATAGGAAACCCAGCACGCCCCGGCCCAGATTGGGCGACTAAACTGTCACTTCCACACTGACAGCTCAGCATGCCCAAGCCTCAGATTGGATGGCTGAGCTGTCTGTCATGATACTCATAGCTCAGCATGCCCTTGACCAAGATTGGAAAGCTGAGGAATCGTGACAAAAGCCTCATATATACCAACACAGGCTTTTCAGTACCACCCTCAACCCCACCCAAGAATGCCTTAACCCCTTACCTACAATTGACGTAATATTCCGTCCATGTGACCATGGACCTAATTACCATGGACAGAATATTACATCATCGCGATCAGCGGCGCCCACGTGGTGAGCGCCGCTGATCGCGGCCGAGTGTCAGCTAATTATCATAGCTGACACCCGGCACAATGTGTCAGGGGCGGTCACGGACCGCCCCCGACACGTTAACCCCTTGCACACCGCGATCAAACACGATCGCAGTGTACCGGGGGTTAAAGGGAAGCATCGGCAGGGAGGGGGCTCCCTCCTTGCTTCCCTGAGCCCCCCACGGCAGCGCAATGTGCAGCGCTGCTGCGGGAGACTCCTTTCCTGCAGGTCCCCGGATCCAATATGGCAACGGGGACCTCCGGGGGCCTGCAGGAAGCTGGCTTCCTCAGTGCCTGCAAAGCGCAGGCATGAGGAAGCCTGTGCAGTGCCTGTGATGTGACAGATCAGCGATCTGTCACAGGACAGTGATGTCCCCCCTGGGACATTGTAATAAAGTAAAAAAAAAATTAAAAAAAAAAGTGTAAAAATAATTTAAAAAAAAAAATCGCCAAATAAATTAAAAAAAAAAAAAAATATTCCCCAATAAATTCATTTTTTGGAAATAAAAAAAAAATAATAAAAGTACACATATTTGGCATCGCCGCGTCCGTAACGACCCGCCCTATAAAACTGTCCCAATAGTTAACCCCTTAAGCGAACCCCTTAAAAAATAAAAATAAAAAACGAAGCAAAAAATAATGATTTATTATCATACCGCCGAACAAAAAGTGCAATAACGCGCGATCAAAAAGACGCATATAAATATCCATGGTACCGCTGAAAACGTCATCTTGTCCCGCAAAAAACGAGCCACCATACAGCATCATCAGGAAAAAAATAAAAAAGTTATAGCTCGCAGAATAAAGTGATGCAAAAATAATTATTTTTTATATAAAATTGTTTTCATTGCATAAAAGCGCCAAAACATAAAAAAAGACCTAAATGAGGTATCGCTGTAACTGTACTGACCCTAAGAATAAAACTGCCTTATAAATTTTACTGCACCCGGAACAGCGTAAACGCACCACCCAAAAGAAATTCATGAAACGCTGGTTTTTGTAAATTCTGCGTCCCAAAAAACGAAATAAAAAGCGATCAAAAAATGTCACATGCCCGAACATGATACCAATAAAAGCGTCAACTCGTTCCGCAAAAAATAAGACCTCACATGACTCGGTGGGTCAAAATATGGAAAAATTATAGCTCTCAATATGTGGTGATGCAAAAACTATTTTTACAATAAAAAGCGTCTTTTAGCGTGCGACAGCTGTCAAACATAAAAACCGCCATAAATAGTAAATCAAACCCCCCGTTATCACCCCCTTAGTTAGGGAAAAATAATAAAATTAAAAAAATGTATTTATTTCCATTTTCCCATTAGGGTTAGGGCTAGGGTTAGGGTTAGGGCTAGGGTTAGGGTTAGGATTAGGGCTAGGGTTAGGGTTAGGGCTAGGGTTAGGGTTAGAATTGGGGGTTTCCACTATTTGCGCACATCAGGTGCTCTCCAAACGCAACATGGCATCTGATCTCAATTCCAGCCAATTCTGCGTTGAAAAAGTCAAATGGTGCTCCTTCCCTTCCAAGCTCTGCCATGCACACAAACAGTGTTTTACCCCCTTATATGGGGTATCAGCCTACTCAGGACAATTTGCAAAACAACTTTTGGGGTCCTATTTCTCCTGTTGCCCTTAGGAAAATAAAAATTTTGGGGCAAAAATATCATTTTTGTGGA
Organism: Dendrobates tinctorius; assembly: GCF_039654945.1. Taxonomy (NCBI): domain Eukaryota; kingdom Metazoa; phylum Chordata; class Amphibia; order Anura; family Dendrobatidae; genus Dendrobates; species Dendrobates tinctorius. The sequence continues at coordinate 5,041,505 of NW_027361674.1, forward strand.
AAAATTTTTTTTTGTTATTTTCACGCCTGGGCGTTATAAACTTCTGTGAAGCACTTGGGGGTTCAAAGTTCTCACCACACATCTAGATAAGTTCCTTGGGGGGTCTAGTTTCCAAAATGGGGTCATTTGTGGGGGGTTTCCACTGTTTTGGTACATCAGGGGCTTTCCAAACGCGACATGGTGTCCGATCTCAATTCCAGCCAAAAAAGTCAAATGGCGCTGCTTGCCTTCCGAGCTCTGCCATGTGCCCAAATAGTCATTTACACCCACATATGGGGTATCAGCGTACTCAGGACAAATTGCACAATAACTTTTAGGGTCCTGTTGCCCTTGGGAAAATAAAAATTGGGGGTGAAAAGATCATTTTGTGGAAAAAATATGATTTTTTAATTGTACCGCTGTACATTATAAACTTCTGTGAAGCCCTTGTGGGTTCAAAGTTCTCACCACATATCTAGATAAGTTCCTTAGGGGGTCTAGTTTCAAAAATGGGGTCACTTGTGGGGGGTTTCCACTGTTTAGGTACATCAGGGGCTCTCCAAACGCGACATGGCGTCCGTTCAGAATTCCAGCCAATTTCGCATTGAAAAAGTCAAACGGCGCTCCTTCCCTTCTGAGTTCTGCCATGCGCCGAAACAGTGGTTCCCCCCACATATCAGGTATCAGCGTGCTCAGGACAAATTGCACAATAATTTTTGCAGTCCAATTTCTCCTGTTACACTTGGTAAAATAAAAAAAAATTGAACCTGAAGTAATTTTTTTTGTGAAAAAAAGTTAAATGTTAATTTTTTTTAAATATTCAAAAAATTCCTGTGACGCACCTGAAGGGTTAATAAACTCCTTGAATGTGGTTTTAAGCACCTTAAGGGGTGCAGTTTTTAGAATGGTGTCACTTTTGGGTATTTTCTATCATATAGACCCCTCAAAGTGGCTTCAAATGTGATGTGGTCCGTAAAAATAAAATGGTGTTGCAAAAATGAGAGATCGCTGGTCAACTTTTAACCCTTATATCTTACTAACAAATAAAAATTTTGGTTCCAAAATTGTGCTGATGTAAAGTAAACATGTGGCAAAAGTTACTTATTAACTTTTTTGCGTGCCATATCTCTGTGATTTAAGGGCATAAAAATTCAAAGTTGGAAAATTGCGGAATTTTCAAAATTTTCGCCAAATTTCCGTTTTTCTCATAAATAAACGCAAGTTATATGAATGAAATTTTACCACTAACATGAAGTACAATATGTCACGAGAAAACACTGTCAGAATCACCGGGATCCATGAAAGCGTTTCAGAGTTATGACCTCATAAAGGGACAGTGGTCAGAATTGTAAAAATTGGCCCGGTAGTTAACGTGCAAACCACCCTTGGTAGTGAAGGGGTTAAACACAGAGGGATGACAACAAGGTTTATGCAAACTCTATCTTTTTAGTCTGGGACAGCTCGTAATTAGCCAGGAAATTCAGGAAGAGGGAATCCCTTGTGTAGATATAGGTCCCCAACCCCACTGTATGGGAAGTACTTGGCATAATTCACTTGATTTACTCTGTACAGAAAAAAACAGCATATCATCATTCATTAACCAAACTACCCAGTTTACTATTCTATAAGAAGCATAGGTAAATTTGTGAATGAGGGAAGTGTAATGTTCACATGCAGGTGAAAATTGGGCCCCCTAAAGTCAATATTACTGTTGGGCCCTTGGCACCCAGTCCGACACTGGGAAGAGAGATTTTCTTCTGGCTCAGACGTTATATTAAAACTGCTGCCTATCACAGCTACTGATTAGCCACAGCAGGCACTTAAGCAGAAAAAGAATCCGGGAGATCAGCGGGGGACACAACATGGAGTACAGAAGAGGGCAGCCACTTCGATAGGTGAGTATCGATTTTTTTCTTTTTCTTTTCACCACCCTGGGGCCATTTAAAATGTATTTTCAATTAGTGGCAGGCCCTTTAAATAGTGTAATGTAAAAAAAAAACAACCATTTTAATGAAGTACACAAGAGACCATAGAAAATAAGTGAAGCAAAATATGTTTGCTGTTGACTATTTCACAGGACGAAGATTAAAAACTCGAGCTCCATAGGGAAATATTTATGAAAGCAATCTGCAAATGAGCAAATGTATTAATTAGCATTTTTTTTTACATAAATCCATGTACTTTTTTTCATTGTTAGTAAACCAGGCCCAGGGTTGTAAAAATATTAATTACTCCAGTTTTCATCATAGTCGGAAGTGAACTGATTATCAGTCTCAAATCTGTTATTTATTCTGGAAAATCAAATTAAATCCACATAAAATCTACGCTTTAGGTATTTAAAGTTTTAGTGCATAAATTCTCCAGCTGTTCTTCTCGCTGCGTTTATCTGATGTTTTCTTAATGTATTTAAAATCTTAATAAATTTCTGTGTATTTTTTATTAAACAAATAGTTCTGTGGGAAATGATTTCAATTGCAGCTGAATCGTTGGGTTAATGTACATTCCTTAATATGGAAATGGTAAATGAAGCATAGCAGCGAATGGCCTATGCAGACGTAAAGTTAGCCTTTGGTCAAAAACTAAAAATCTTAATTTGACTCCATTTCAAAGAATCAATGTAAAGGACTATGCTCTGTACATATATCTTGTATCATGTATCTTGTATCAATAATCCTATCTTAGGAACTTGTAGGCATTTTGTGTACATTTTGTGTACAGCCACATGGTGGAACATGAACAGTTTTGTATATAAATGAGCGAAGAACCTGCATTAAATATCAAACTGGTCCTTAATTTTTAGGTTGGGTTTTGCTACACAAAACTAAGCCCCAGCAATTGTTTATATTGTCAGCTGTCTTGGAGCATTCCCAAAGCTCCTGCAAAAAGAGATCTCCCGGAAGAGTAAAGGCCCCGTCTCACTAAGCAATCTCGGTAGCGAGATCGCTGCTGAGTCACAACTTTTGTGACGTAACAGCGATCTCACCAGCGAGATTGCTGTGTGTGACAGCGATCAGCGAGCGGCCCCCCTGCCGGTATCGCTGATCGCTGCAAGAAATCTCTGGACATTTCTTTGGTCGCTGGTCTCCCGCTGGCCAGCACACATCGCTGTGTGTGACAGCGGGAGACCAGCGATCAGGTGTAAAAAATAATAAAGAAAATAAAAAATATAGTTATTCTCACCTTCCGATGTCCCGTTCAGCCATCCCGCCTCTCTCCACGCTCCGGTCCCAGTGATCCTTTGCACGAATGACCGCGAGACTTTGTTATCCCGCAAGACCGTGACATCTCGCGGTCATTCATGCAAAGGATCACTGGGACCGGAGCGTGGAGAGAGGCCGGAAGACTGCGCGGGACATCGGATGGTGAGAATAACTATATTTTTTATTTTGATTCTATTTTTTACAGGATGGCCAGCGATGCCGGGCGCTCGGCATCGCTGTGCTGATCACTGGTGAAGCTGTCTGTGTGACAGCTCACCAGCGATCACATAGCGACGTACTAGCGATCCTGACACCTTGATATCGGTGTCGGGATCGCTGGTAAATCGCTTAGTGAGACGGGGCCTTAAGCACATCTCAAAAGCCCTGCTAAAGACACCAAAAACCTCTCAAAATCTAGTGGCGCTGGAAGAGTTTTTTGAACCTTGGGATCTTGGAGAGATTGGCATTGAGGCACAGGAAGTTGGTGAATGGGCATCGAAGGTGTATGGTGTTGAAAACAGAACATGGTTGCAGTAAAAAAAAGTTCTCATTCATCAATATCTCAGATGTCAACCATCTAAAAATACCGGATATGTAATTGATTCTTTCTATACACCTTCTTCATGAACCTCAGAAGAATTTTCTACTTTTTCTTTTGCTCTAGAGAGAACGCCGCACAAGTTATCCATCCTTCAATTGCAAGGCCAGCTAGCGCCCCGTAGCACTATCATGGCTAGATATGAGTGAACCCGAACTGTAAAGATTGGGGTTTGTGCAGGACACGCTGAACTCCGAATAAGAACTTCTCCTGGAAATCTGTTTGATAGAGAGGGAAAGAGAAAGAAAAATTGTTGCTCCATAGTTTGAGTCCCCAATGTTTTCTATCGGGTCCTGGTTTAGGTAAAGTTCAGATAGAGTTCGGGTACCCAAACCGAACTTTGGACAAAAGCTTGGTTGAACACGACGAACCCGAGCATACACAGGTCCGCTAACCCTAATCATGGCCAGCTAATATAGTATACTAGCTGAAGAGCCCGGCATTGCCTGGGCATAGTAACCAACTGTGGTTAGTTATAACAAATTATAATGATTATATTGCACATAAAAACCATGCATCTAATCCTATCCTGTGTGATACTGACTGCTGAGCCGTGTATCTAATCCTATTCTGTATGATACTGTCTGCTGAGCCATGTATCTAATACTATTCTGTGTGATACTGTGTGCTGAGCTGCGTATCTAATCCTATCCTGTGTGATACTGACTGCTGAGCTGTGTATCTAATCCTATCCTGTGTGATACTGCCTGCTGAGCCATGTGTCTAATCCTCTCCTGTGTGATACTGACTGCTGAGCTGTGTATCTAATTCTAACCTGTGTGATACTGACTGCTGAGCCGTGTATCTAATCCTATCCTGTGTGATACTGGGCTCCCCCTGCAGTCTGGGTCAGAGGGTGGTCTGTGTTGGCACGGTAATAAATTGTGTTGTTTCCAGCTTTACAGAAGGACGATGACACCATAGAAATGTTAAGAATAATAGGCCTCAGTTACCACAACTGTCTAGAAAGAAAACTGTTGCTGATAGCAACCAATCACAGCTCATTTTTCATCTTTTAAACAGCTCTGGGACAGCGTGGCGAGTTTTGAGTGGCGACTTTTGTGTTTCGACTTTTATGTGGCGAGGTTGGTGTATGTGTAGGGTCGGTGGGCCGGACTGGGGGGTGGTCCCTCTCTTTCCGCGCAGAGATGTAACAGAGACACGATGGAGGCAGATATCGGGTACAACAGGTCCAAGTTTTATTCTCTTCGCCGTCCACCTGACAGCCTCCGCAGTACACTGCACTTCAATACACTTTACCTCACTTGACTTCACTTCACTTATCGGCTCTCCATTTCCAGAGCCGTTTACTGTACACCGTACTTTACACCGGGGACGTAAATATACGTACCGGGCCCTCTTCACTCTTTTACACTCCTGCCAGATCCGTCACTGTGGCCGCCTTAGGCTAGTTTCACACTTGCTTTTTTTTGCAGCGCGTTTTTCCCGCAAAAAAACGCATTGAAAAAACGCATACATAAGCATACAACTGCTGCGTTTTTTTCAAGCATTTTTATGAGCATGCATGAAAAAAACGCAGCGTTTTTATGCGTTTTTATGCGTTTTTAGCGCGTTTTTACCGCGTTTGCGTTTTTTTCCAACATTTTTAGGTGGCCCCTCACACTACCCAAACCATGACTTTACTAACCCTAACCCTGACCCTAACCCTAACCCTAACCCTGACCCTAACCCTTAACCAAATCATACTTAACCCTAACCCAAACCCTAAACCCTAACTAACCCTAACCCTAACCCTGACCCTAACCCTAACCCTAACCCTGACCCTAACCCTAACCCTAACCCTGACCCTAACCCTTAACAAAACAATACTTAACCCTAACCCTGACCCTAACCCTAACCCTAACCCTAACCCTGACCCTAACCCTTAACCAAACCATACTTAACCCTAATCCTGACCCTAACCCTGACCCTAACCCTAACCCTAACCCTGACCCTAACCCTTAACAAAACCATACTTAACCCTAATCCTGACCCTAACCCTGACCCTAATCCTTAACAAAACCATACTTAACCCTAATCCTGACCCTAACCCTGACCCTAACCCTAACCCTAACCCTGACCCTAACCCTAACCCTAACCCTAACCCTGACCCTAACCCTTAACAAAACCATACTTAACCCTAATCCTGACCCTAACCATGACCCTAATCCTTAACAAAACCATACTTAACCCTAATCCTGACCCTAACCCTGACCCTAACCCTGACCCTAACCCTAACCCTAACCCTAACCCTGACCCTAACCCTAACCCTAACCCTGACCCTAACCCTTAACAAAACCATACTTAACCCTAATCCTGACCCTAACCATGACCCTAATCCTTAACAAAACCATACTTAACCCTAACCCTGACCCAAACCCCAACCCTAACCCTGACCCTGACCATAACCCTAACCCTAAACCCCCTTAACTAACCCTAACTCTAACCCAAACCCCTAAATTCCATGGTTTAAAAAAAAAAACGCATATGCAAAAAAACGCATACATGAGCATGCCAGTGCGCACATATGCGCATCCATAGGCTATAATGGCCATTTTTAGCGCAAAACGTGCGCATATGTGCGCATGCGCTTTTTTGCAGGGCCAAAAAATGCAACATGCTGCGTCTGGAAAATCCCAACGCACACCCCAAAAAAACGCAGCACATGAAAATCGCATACATGCGCTTACCAGCGCGCAGGTATGCGCACCCATGTTAAATATAGGGGAAAAAACGCATGCGCAGGTGTGCGTTTTTTTCCAGCGCTAAAAAACGCAAATGTGAAACCAGCCTTAGGCCCATAAACCAACAGTACTTTTACTGAACAGTCGTGTCCCTCTTTCAATACCGTATGCTTTACCTCAGTGCCTCGTCTATACTGCGGTATTTTCCTGTCAGGACCACCCCCCTGACGTTCTCTCTCCTCAGTCCCCCTGGTTTGGTTTTCCACAGAGTGCACAAACTGTCGCAGTCCTCCTGTCACTAGAGCTCCCCCTGGGGACTGGAACTTTCTGGAACCCTCCCTCAGTATTTATATCATTCCCGGTTCCCTGTAACTCCGCCCCCATGACCAACAATTTCCTAAGCCCTAAGCTGATGTCAAGTCCTTTGCTCACACTCCTCCCTGCCCTCTAATGGTCAACCCGAGGTACTACACGTCCACTACACTTTCTCAGCTGTTTCCCCACGGTAGTAACTGACACCTGTCTAAACTGTGCAAACCTTCCTTTCTCTATTCTGACAAGTCCGTCCATCTGTCAGGTCACTTTCCCTACATATGTGTGGTGAAATGTGTGCTGAGGGTGGTATATGTGTTGAAGCACGTGGTAGTGTGTGGCGCATTTTGTGTGTGTGTTCATATCCCCGTGTGTGGTGAGTATCCCATGTCAGGGCCCCACCTTAGCAACTGTACGGTATATACTCTTTGACGCCATCAATCTCATTCCCCCTTGTTCACATCTCGCAGCTGTCAAATTGCCTCCAACACTTTTCCTTTCACTTTTTCCCCATTATGTAGATAGGGGCAAAATTGTTTGGTGAATTGGAACGCGCGGGGTTAAAATTTTGCCTCACAACATAGCCTATGACGCTCTCGGGGTCCAGACGTGTGACTGTGCCAAATTTTGTGGCTGTAGCTGCGACGGTGCAGATGCCAATCCCGGACATACATACATACACATCCACATTGAGCTTTATATATTAGATATGTCCCTGCTCATGGATACCATGTTTTCCCAAAAGGGAATACATATGCCTGGCACCTGTGGAAGAAATTTATTTGTCGTTGCTCAAACAGCACCAACATACTCCACAAAACATCACCAGTCACATCAGCCCCAGACCTAATCGATTATAGGTTCCATCATTGGGAAATCCATCAAGAGGACTATATTTTAAGGAGTATGCAGTATGCACTCATCTATTGAAGTTGTGCAATTTGATAAAAGTCACTGAAAAGGAATTGTGTCAACTGCAACTCCCACAGCGGACACCAGAGATCCGCTGTAGAAAATGTCAGTATACAAAGAAAGTAAATCACTGACAATTGGAAGATGAAGTTAAATGTCTGTATTATGATGATTACAACAACGCATTTCAAGATGGACTTGAGGAGAAGGAGATCGAACCAATCTAGAAACAAAACCTTGAACTTCATCTTCAGTCCCTGCAGTACGTCTTCATTTTTGAACACTGGTCTATCTGCAAAAGACTTCCAACTAACCTCTGCACTAATCCGCACCTCCCACTCCCGATTCCAAGACTTCTCCTGCGCTGCGCCAATCCTCTGGAATGCTCTATCCAAAGAAATTAGAACTATCCACAATTTGCACAGCTTTAGGCGCTCTCTCAAAGCACATCTATTCAGAGCAGCCTATCACGTTCACTAATCATAGACATTTTATGTGCAAGTGTGAGTATGTAGCCCATTCACTATCTCTGTCCCCCACCTTCTCAAGATGGCTAGACCATCATTGTAAATACATCACTGTAAATATACACCTGTACTTTGTATCTCCCCCACCTCATTGTAGATTGTAAGCTCTCACGAGCAGGGTCGTCTTATTTTACTTTAATTACTGTACAGTATTGTTAGCGTTCTTACTTATGACTTGTGTTTTGAAACTGTTAAACTGTAAAGTGCTGCGGAATATGTTGGCGCTATATAAATACAGATTATTATTATTATTATTATCCTAATGAATCTCGCAATCTACTTCTCCTATTTCAGGACCAAATTCATAAAAAGAAAGAATTAACCTCTTAGTATACTTTTGTATTGTGGGAGCAAACATGAGAAGAATATACAAACTCTACGCAGATGTTCATCTTGGCTGGATTTTAACACCGGACATCATGGCACTAACTCTGACCACTAGAGATGGTCAGATTGATTGGTTGGACACTGGTCTATCGAACAGGTCTGTGTTCTGTGACCGTTGGGCAAGGAGGCTTGTAAATCTCTTAGCACGGCTTTGATTAGCTGGACTGGTGCAACGTCCTCTGTGCGTCACTTTGCAGTGTTGACACCGAATTAGCCCTGCTTCACGGGGGAAGAGATTTGAGAGCCTCCTACCCAGCAACCGGAGACTACTGATCTGGTTGATGGATCGAAGAACTACAAATCAACCCACCCTTCTCTATTAACCACTGAGCCAAAGTGCAACCATGTATCGAAAAAATACACCAGCCAATTACTTGACAATCTCTTTTACTCCCATTGAATGCAACAACTAAGACACCAATAAAACTATCCTTGACTCATTACATTATATCAGATCTCTGTAGGGGGTTATAAAATCTGGACGAAAAAAGACCAAAGTAAAATTTTGTAAGTGCGCCATATTATTATTATTTGTTTCATTATCAGATACTGGATCAAAGGATTTTTTTAGCACTGAAAGATTTCTAGTCCATTTTTGCTAAAATGATGAATTCTAGTGTATTGTGCTTGCATCTATGTATTATAACGGAAGGCAATAGTAGAGTATATATGCTTTATTATTAGACATCCAATTAAAGCTATAAAATCATGAGGCTAGAGGGGGATTTTTCCAGGATTTGATAAATAATCTTATCTTAAACCTCTATAGGAATCTTAGTCATTAAGGATCAGCTCTTCTGCTGTGAATGTGGCACGGCCTTTGTTTTATAACCTTTTCTTGGTTTTTTGAGACTTCACTTTTGAATTGGTTCCAGTTTTTCACCTTTTCTTCGCATATTATGAAAGCAATAAATAAGCAGGGCTAAAATTGCCAGCCAATCAGAAAATGAGAATCGGAAAATGTCAAAGCAGTACATCACGTCTGTACCAGTTAAGGTGTAGCCGTATATTTGGCTGACTTATGTTGTTGAGGCGGTACAAATTATGTTTAATCAAGCAGAGAAAAATGGATACTAACCTTTGCTTTGTCATTACAAAATACCAAGAGCGAACGTTCTAAGGTGAACACAGAGTTGAAGGTTGCAAATAAATAAAGTGAAATCCTTGAAAATCAATTTTTTACAGTGCCTTTTAATGCCTTTAGATGATTATTTGGAATATCAAAATCAATGTCTCAAAGTCAACAGAAAAAAATATACTGAGTAGCAGAAATGAAAGAGTAATTCAGAACATCTGTTCACGGATTAAAAAAAAGATTAAAAATATACTAAAGTTATGTGCCTACAGCTCCAATGCAAACCGATGTGACTCCATGTTTTCAGACTACAAAGAAAATGTATGTGTAGTGTAATTCTGCAGTCAGATTCCCTTTCATCTGTCTTGCACATACATTCTGTACGTTGGTGTGAATCATAGAATCATAGAATGTTAGCGTTGGAAGGGACCTCCAGGGTCATCGTGTCTAACCCCCTGCTCAATGCAGGATTCACTAAACCATCTCAGTCGGATGTCTGTCCAGCCTCTGTTTGAAGACTTCCATTGGAGAACTCACCACCTCTCATGGCACCCATGCACAAAAGGTGAAAATTGTTGGTTAAAGGAATGATCGCTCCTACCACATCCAAGTCTATATCGCCAATACTGATTTTTTTTTTCGGTTGATGATGCAGCTATTACTTGTCAAAAAGAAAATCCCACCCACCGTCCGATGTGACAAGCAATTATGAAGGTTTATTGTTCAGATTAAATGAATTGTTTGTTTTTGATTAACTAGACAGTGATCATTTGTCAGAGTTGAAATAATCTGTCATTCGAGGTTTATCCAAGGTGTAGGGGCTCCCTAAGGGACAGATGGATTAGAAAAATAGAAAATTTTCCAGCAGATTCAAACTTTAAAAAAAAAAAAAATCAAACTTGTATTCCATGTTGTAAGAATTGTCACAACAAATCCAACCTAATATAGTTTTCCATGTGTTTCAGACAAAAATAATCATGAATATTCCTTTTCTAATCTGAAACTTGTAGGAAACTATTTGGTTGGATTTATTGTGACAATTCATACAACATGGAATAAAAGATACAACTTTTTAAAATATCGGCTGCAAAATCTTCTATTTTGCTATATAGTGTTTGGCCACAATGGGCAGAAGTTGCATTTTCATGCCGAGAGTTATTGGAAGCCTCAATCAGGGTGAGCTGGACTACACCCTTTGCACAGATGGATGTGAGCATGACTACCTAATCATACTATTCAAAGGGTTTGTTTGTAGTCTGTATCTATGGTGACACATATCACATATAAAATCAATATTATTTGTGCCTTCCAGCATGCTGCATCAACGCCCAGGGTCCTTGTTCCCAGCATCTCAACTGGTGAGTCTTGACATGTAGGGTCTCTGTAGGGTCAACCAGCTGTTCCCAAAAGCATTACAGCTTATCTAAATAATTTTGTTGTGGGACAATGAAGAAAAACCCAATGGCAGTCATTCTCAAAGCTAAAGATTCACTATTCAAGGGTAACAATTAAGTACTATCTTCTCTTAAGTTTTCAATGGAATCAACCAGCTAGTAGCGCATATCAACATCAGCCACCAGGAAAAGTTGGTGTCACACTTATGTGTGACACCAGTACTGCAATCCTGTAGCCAATTATTAATACCATCACTAGCTAATGATATCATGCTCAGACTCTGCTTCATTTAGGAACTCCCCTCCTTATAAAAAGCTATAAATAACATGTTATTTTTATGAAAAATAATGAGCATCAAAGCAATCTTACAGAAGATCTCTTTGAGGGTAAGTTCACGCCACCGTTTTCTCCACATCTGAGAGAAACGGTCTGATTATTATGATCAGACTTTGAATGGAGCGTCATCAGTTTTTCTCGTACGTGGAGAGGCAAAAAGAGGTTCTCCACTTTCTCCATTATGTCAGTCTGTGAAAATCATCTGAGTGAAGTCTTATTTTTTTCACAGACCATTGACTTGCATTGCCAATTTTTATCAGACGCTCAGATCAAAATTAGACACATCTTTCATTTTTTTCTGCGGACCATTTGGGTTAATGAAAAAATCCCACATTTACAGAGCCCCATAGAATATCATAGGTACGAGTGCTATCCGTGAAAACCCCAGATAGCATTAGTCTGAGAAAATTGGTCATGTGCACGATCCCCAAGGGATTTCTAACACACCTACGATCAGAAAAAGCCCAACCCTTTTGCACTCCAGGCGATCTTGAAAAAGGCCCAAATTACCAATTCACAAATTAGAGGGAAATTCTTTCATGAAACCTTAAAGGGAATCTGTCACCGGAAGTTGCAGGCCTATGTAAATGGCCTGGGTCCGGTCCGATGGGCGGTGTTTCTTCTTTTTTCTCCACCCCATCCGTGGCCCCCATCTGCGCTCTTCTCTGGTATTCTCCATCGTTCGAGCGTGTGCAAAGCAATCTTGCTTCGCGCACACGCAGTATGCTTTGCCCAATTGCGGGCAAAACCGAAAATCATTACTGCGCATGTGCCGCTACACTATGTCCCTGTACACAGCGAAATACTTCCGGGACATAGTGTACCGGCGCATGCGCAGTAATGATTTTCGACTTTGCCCGCAGTTGGGCAAAGCATACTGCGCATGTGCGAAGCAAGATTGCTTTGCGCACGTGCGAACGATGGGGAAGAATACCAGAGAAGAGCGCAGACAGGGGCCACGGATGGGGTGGAGAAAAAAGAAGAAACACCGCCCATCGGACAGGACCCAGGCCATATACATAGGCCTGCAACTTTCGGTGACAGATTCCCTTTAAAGGTTAGGGGTTATTGTTGGTGTTGTTTCAAAAATAAAGTGTTGCTTAATCCAATTACTTCTTCAATTTTCACACAAAAAATGCTAAAAAAACACATTTATAAACAAATGCAAACTGTGTTTTTCTTTAATTTACTCTATATAATCCATATAATTGAGACATGATAGTCCCATAGCAATGTGACATCTTTATGGTGAACATATTCGCTGTATTATCATGAATGACTTTTAAGTCCTTCCTCAAAAAATATGGCTGCTTCAATGGGATATAGGCAACAAATGTATGTTGATGTCCCATCTAAGAACTAAACTAAACATTGCTATACTATGACGAATCACATACATTAGTCTACATCTGTCATGAGCTGTAAAAACAGAAGCAGAGACAAAAAATTGCATAGCAGACACGGGAAGTAGGTTATAGTCAGTATAAATTGTAAAAACGGCACAACTGTAGGTGTTAAAAACCCATCAAGAGAGCAATTAAATCCCTGAGGTTAATTAGAAAAGAAAGTGGAGTGAAGACCCAACTCTGTCGTTTCTCTTGTTGAGAATCACTAATGAATCTCTTTCCACTACAATACAGGTCAATAAAAGGTTTCTTCTTACCCGTAGTGTCGCAGCGGCCACCACTGTGAATAATAATTGGCAATCCCAAGGTTTGATCTTAAAAATTGTTTGTCATGAGATTTTTGCTTGTTAGGAAAAAAGCGAGCAAACAAACAAGCCAAAAAAAGAGTAAAAATGTTGATCTTTACTTTTAAAAAACATTTTAAAGAACTTTCTACATCATACAAGACAATATTGAATGTGAATTTGAAATTTATAACGATTATTCTACAGAGGAGTCCAAGTAAAGTGAAGCAGAAAAGACCCACAGGTAACCTCCGGGCTCACACAAGAAGGCTGTAATTTTAAAGGCTTTCTAAATCTAAAGCGTTTTTTGAAGGCAACAAATGTGCTAGTAAAATGATTAAAGTACATGGGATTTATGAAAAAAATAGCCAAAAAAAAAAAGATTTTGAATAGTCTAAACGAGGTCATGTATAAGTCAATTGGACCTGTGGATTTTTTTTTTAATTCGACAGATAAAAAAACACTAATGCATTGGACTTGTTTTTATTACACAACTTTATTTTTATACTATAGTTGGCTTGCTACAAACATTTATTTAACCCCTTCCCGACCTGTGACGCCACGAAGGCTTCATGACCATCAGTGCCAATCCGACCTGTGATGCCTATGTGGTGTTATGGCAAGATCACGTTCCTGCAGGTCGGGTGACCGGGGTCACTGAAATGTCATCCGACCTGCAGGTACAGGAGGACCTGTACTTGACACAGGGGGGGTGGCTTTGCCCCCCTTGGCTATGATCTCTCTGATTGGCTGTTGAAAGTGAAACAGCTAATCAGAGCAATTGTAATATTTCACCAATGAAACTTGGTGAAATATTACAATCCAGCCATGGCCGATGCTGCAATATCATCGGCCATTGCTGGAGACCGCGATCTGCCTCCGCCACCGACTGATGGCCGTGATCTGCCGCCGCCATCAGTATTTTCTCCCCTCCGTCCTGTCCTCCGCTCTCCTCTTCTGCCCTCCGCTCCCCCCGCCGTCTGATTCCACCCCTTCCCCCTAGTACCTTCCGGTGTCGCTCCCAGTGTCCCTCCATCTCCAGGCCTTCCCCCATGGGTGCTGCCATCTTTTCCTGGTTAAAAAATGGCGGACGCATGCTCAGTGGGCCCGCCGAGATCTCCTGGCCAGCACCCGGCAACAATATGAAGATTTTGCCTATTGGTTCATTTTGGTCACTGTGATAGACCCTATCACAGTAATCAAAATAAAAAAAATAGTAAATAAACCCCCCTTTATCACCCCCTTAGACAGGGAAAAATAATAAAATAAAAAAAATATTAATTTTCATTTTTCCATTAGGGTTAGGGTTAGAATTAGGGTTAGGGTTGGAATTAGGGTTAGGGTTGGAATTAGGGTTAGGATTAGGGTTAGGGGTGTGTTGGGGTTAAGGCTGGGATTAGGGTTAGGCTTGTGGTTAGGGTTATGTTTAAGGTTGGCATTAAGGTTAAGGGTGTGTTTGGGTTAGGGTTGTCGTTAGGATTATGGTTAGGGTTGGAATTAGGGTTAGAGGTGTGTTGGGGTTAGGGTTGGAGTTAGAATTGAGGGGTTTCCATTGTTTAGGCAAATCAAGGGCTCTGCAAACGCAACATGACGCCTGCAAGTCACATGAGGACAGGAATACTCTGGACCAGATTTTCTCCTGTCCCGGCTCGCTGCACGACTTTACTAACTCCCCTCTCCCTCTCTCGGATCACAACCTTCTTTCCTTCTCTGTCAAGAATTGTCTGCTCACCCGGGACACCCCCACTTACCACACTTATCGGAATACATGTACCATTAATACCCAGCAGCTTATGGACAATCTCCACACATCTTTAGCCCCCATCTCCTCCCTCTCCTGTCCAGACTTAGCATTGTTACACTTCAATAATACACTGAAGAATGCCCTAGATGAAGCAGCACCTTCCACAGGCAGAAAGACCCGACACAGACAACAGCAGCCCTGGCACACAAGGCAAACATGCTTTCTTCAGTGCTGCTCAAGGTGTGCAGAGCAGCAGTGGAGAAAATCTCTCTTAGCAGAAGACTTCATCCACTATAAGTTCATGCTCAAAACCTATAACTCTGCCCTTCATCTGGCCAAGCAATCCTACTTCACCACCCTCATCACCTCACTATCCAACATCCCAAAATGACTTTTTGAAACCTTAAACTCCCTCCTGAAACCTAAAGTACAGGCCCCCATCACCAACCTCAGCGGTGAGAATCTGGACACTTATTTCCTAGAAATAAATCAACCACATCCATCAGGATATCTCAGCCCAATCTCCTCAGTACCTGGATCCCCTTCCCTGCCGCACCTAAAGCTCACTAGACATCTTTGAGCCTGTTTCAGATTAAGAAGTTTCCAAGCTCCTCGCTTCTGCTCGGCCTACAACCTGCAACAGTGACCCCATTCCTTCACATCTCCTGCAGTCTCTCTCACCAGTGGTCACCACTCACCTGACTAAAATATTTAACCTCTCCTTTCTTCAGGTATATTTCCCTCCTCATTTAAACGTCATCATAACCCTTTTACTTAAAAAGCCATCCCTGGACCAGAACTGCACTGCTAACTACAGACCTGTCTCTAACCTTTCCTTCATCTCTAAACTCCTGGAACGCTTGGTCCACTCCCGTCTGATCCGCTATCTCTCAGATAACTCTCTTCTCGACCCCTTACAATCTGGTTTCGGCTATTTACACTTCACTGAAACTGCCCTCACTAAAGTCTCTAATGATCTAATAACAGCTAATTCGAAAGGTCATTGCTCCCTGCTGATTCTCCTGGATCTCTCTGCCACATTTGACACTGTGGATCACCAGCTCCTCCTCACTATGCTCCGCTCTATAGGCCTCAAGGACACAGCCCTCTCCTGGTTCTCCTCCTACCTCTCTGACCGCTCCTTCACTGTATCTTTTGCCGGCTCCACTTCCTCTCCTCTTCCCCTTACTATCGGGGTCCCGCAGATCTCAATCCTAGGCCCCCTCCTCTTCTCTCTATACAAAGCCCCTATTTGACAAACAATCAGCAGATTTGGGTTCCAGTATGATCTTTATGCTGATGACACCCAATTATACACTTCTTCCCCTGACCTCACCCCTACCCTAATTCAAAATACCAAGGATTGTCTGTCTGCTGTCTCTAACATCATGTCCACCCTCTATGTGAAACTAAATCTCTCCAAAATTGAACTTCTTGTGTTTCTCCCCTCTACTAACCTCACTCTACCTAACATCGAAATAACCCTGGAGGGTTCAACCATAACTCCCAAGCAGCATGCCCGCTGTCTTGGGGTCATATTTGACACCGAACTTTCCTTTACTCCCTATATCCGATCACTCACTCGCTCTTGTCACCTGCATCTTAAAAACATCTCCAGAATCCGACCTTTTCTCACCTTTGAAACTCTTCCTGTCACTCTTATTCATTCTCATCTGGACTACTGCAACTCTCTTCTGATCAGTCTCCCTCTTACCAATATTTCTGTGCAGCTGCTTCACCGATGCCTCCATCTTGTGCCAGTCACTACACTGGCTACCTATTCGCTACAGGGTCCAGTATAAACTCATAAGGCAGTGCACAACTTTGGAGAGCTTTGTGGGTGAGAGAGATGAGTTTATACTGGACCCTGTAGCGAATAGGTAGCCAGTGTAATGACTCTCTCCTCTCTCATCTCTATCGCCCTACACGTGCCCTCCGCTCTACAAATGACCTAAAACTAACATCCCCCATAATCCAAACCTCGCACCTCCGTCTCCAAGACTTCTCTCGTGCTGCGCCAGCTCTCTGGAATGCACTTCCCCAGACGATCAGACTGATACCTAGCCCCGACCTATACAAGTACTCTTTGAAAACCCATCTCTTCAAACAAACCTACCACATCAACTACCCAGTAAACTAACTTTGCCCTGTTCCCGCCTTCCAAATATTATTCTGAATCTGCACCCTACTATTCATCTGTCTCCACACCCTCCATGCACATGATAACTGCACTTGATACTTGACTATTGCACTTAAACACACGGGCTGATGACCGGATCATGCAGCTTTATATGAAAATCCCTATTTATTATAATTGCCAGACCTGAAATAACAAGCACTTTTCACCTACTGTGTCACCCCCCATTTCCTTGTAGATTGTAAGCTTGCGAGCAGGGACCTCACTCCTAATGTCACTATTTAAATTGTCTTAACTTGTGTTGAATCTATTGTCTGTACATGTCCCCGCTTAATTGTAAAGTGCTGCGGAATATGTTGGTGCTATATAAATAAAAATTCTTATTATTATTATTCCATCAAAGTCTGCATTCTAAACCGGCACAACTTGCCTTTCGAGCCCTGACGTGTGCCCAAACAGTGGTTCCCCCCACATTTGTGGTACTAGGGTACTCAGGACAAATTGGACAACAACTTTTGGGGTCCAATTTTTCCTGTTACTCTTGTGAAAATAAAAATTGTGGGCTAAAAATCATTTTTGTGGGAAAAAATTATTTTTTATTTTCATTGCTCTGCGCTATAAACTTCTGTGAAGCACTTAGGGGTTCAAAGTGCTCACCACACATCTAGATTAGCTCCTTGGGGGGGGTCTAGTTTCCAAAATGGTGTCACTTGTGGGGGGTTTCTACTGTTTAGGCACATCAAGGGCTCTGCAAACGCAACATGACGCCTGCAGACCATTCCATCATAGTCTGCATTCCAAACCTGCACTACTTCCCTTTCGAGCCCCGACGTGTGCCCAAACAGTGGTTCCCCCCCACATTTGGGGTACTAGGGTACTCAGGACAAATTGGACAACTTTTTGTTGTACAATTTCTCCTGTTACCCTTGTGAAAATAAAACATTGCCAGCTAAAAATCATTTTTGTGTTTTTTGTGGGAAAAAATGTTTTTTTATTTTCATGGCTCTGCGTTATAAACTTTGGTGAAGAATTTATATGGCTGCCCGACACCAAATTAACATTTCACATCTGGGGGGTATCGCAAAGGGGAAAGAATCACTCACTCTGACGCTGCCAATTTCTCCACCAGACAGTTCTACCTGCTGTCTTTGCATCAGGGCTTTGATCTCCTTCTGCAGGACTTGTTGTTCACTGGAACCAGCAGTCTCAGCTACCTGTTGCAACAAAACAATAACCTCGGCAAGACAATTTTCAATCTCATTAGTACCTAAGGTCATTGTTGGGTTACATTCTTGTCGATCAATGTCTACAACTATCAGACCTTGAGATTTTAACTCTACTCGCCCCACCTTAATGGTAATCTCTTTACATCCTACTTGCGGCAAAGACTGTCCATTGCTGGCAACTACTGTCAGCTCATCACTTGGGCCGCGAGTAAGTTCAGAGTCAGCCCAATACCGTTTGTAAAGGATATATGGTATAGTTGTCACCTGAGAGCCAGTGTCCAGCAAAGTGTTCATGGGGATGCCGTCAATCACCACTGGGAGGACCGGTCGCCCTCCAACATACTTGGCTCGCCAGTTCTTTGGGCCTTGTGGTCCTACTCCTGTGGGTTGGCCCTCTGCCCCAGGGGTTGCTCGTTTAAATAACAGAATCTTGTGATGTGGCCTGCCTTGCGGCAGTGACGACAGAAGGGACGTCCGTCCTGGTCATAGCGATCGTTGTCTCTCCCTCTTCCTTAGCCATGGGACATCCTCTGGACTGGAGGCCAGCTGGATCTTCTCCTTTGAGGACACCTGCATGGACTGCACAGTTTTGGCAAGTGCAGCCATATTTTTGGTCAGCTCTTGGACCTGAAGGCGCAGTTCTGTAGATGGATCATTTTCCAGAGTCTGTGCATCAGCCTTCACAGGGCTCGGGGGGAAAGATGCTGCTTCTTGGTGGTATGTGATTGCTGGACGCCTAGGGGGCGCTGGACGGCTGACATTTGGTTCATGCAGCACCCGCATAGCCCTGTCTTTAAAGTCTGCAAAGTCTAGATCAGGGTTTTGTAGGGCTATGATGTGCAGCTGTGCTCTGTGGGTACTGGATAGGAGTCCCTCAATAAATTGCTCCTTTAACAGTCTGTCTCCATCTTTCACACTGTCTGGGTCAATCTGCTTTATGGCTCGCAGCGCCTCCTGCAGGTTTAGAGCATAGTCCCGTATACTGTCCTGCACTCTTTGCTTACACCCAAAGAATCTCATTTTTATTTCAGCTGCAGTGCGGGTGTCAAAGGTGCTTCTTAGCTTAGCCAGAATCTTTTTACCAGTCTCTTTATCAGTGTCCTGCCAGGACTTTACCTCTCTTTGCGCTGCACCAGTTAGCTGCCCAATAAGGATATTCACTTTTTGGCTTTCAGACAGAAGATACACCTCAAACAAACTGTACAGTCTCTCTTTGAATTCACTCAGGGTGTGTGACCCTCTGAGTACTGTGGTAACCAGGACGCTCCCGGTATATAGGGCATGGACAGCGGCATTATGGGGACTGCTGCGGTAGGCGCTTGTTCCTGCGGTGCTCTGGAGGCGTCGCTGGTCGCTGGATTCTGCAGTGCCATTGGAGCCACAGCTGTGCTCACCCCTGCATCTTGTGGTGCTGTGGGGGCTGCGGTGGCATTCACCGCTGCATCTTCTCTGGCCTCAGACATTCTCTTCCCCCTAGTTAACGTTGGCCAGGCCCTGTGTTGCTCTGGCTTACCGGTCGCTGCTCCGCAGGCTGGATGATCGGGGGACGCCGGGACTGCAGGCCTCTGCTCCTCACTTCCCACCCGCTGGTCTTTTCACGCGCAGCACCTCACTTTCGCGCTCTCTTCCAGGCCCCGCCCATAACGGCACGCCCCTTTGGCTTCCCGCACGCGCTAAGTGGCGGGGTCATGGCGGCAATTGCACAATAATCTATGGCACACAACACAGTCTCTGGCACACAGGACCCGGTGGCACCGGGCCTCGCAAATCCTGTTTGTGTCACCAAAATGGATCGCCTGCCAGGGCAGTGGGGTTACTCGGTACCAGGCCGGTGTCTCAGAGGGATGTATCAAGGTGGCGGTGACCCTGTCCGTGGCCCTGGGCGTCCATGCAAAAGGGGTGAAACGTGGCTGAATAAAGTTTATAGATGGATGATACGTGACGCCACCTGTGGTGCTCGGCAATGAAGGGGTTAAGCCGATGCTGCAGGCAGATCTTCTGGGACAGATGGTATAAGGCAGCAAAATGTAAGGGCTCCCCACAGGTAGAGCTGTAGTCCCAGGGCAGTAGTAATAGGTGTTGAAGAAGAGGGTGTAGTGTTAGGCACAGAGATGTAGCAGTGGTGAAGGGGTTGCAGGAAGAAGGCAATGACGCAACAGAGTGCAGTTTCCTTTACCTTTACTTTGCTTTGTAAGTGCAGTCCAGGATCCAGATTACAGATGGAACAGGAGCTGATCAGCCTGAAAGCAACTTAGGAATCTCTCTATGCAGATGGGTTGTGTAGTCTCCTTCCTAGCGCTTATCTGAGGCACTTGCAGTACTGAGTTACACTGAAGTTCCTCTTGCTTGCTCTCTTTTAGAACTCCCCTCGTATGGCAGGCAGCCGTAGTCTCCTCTTTGTGGCTCACACAAGTTGCTGCTGTGCCTCCGAGTCTTAGTTGGGAACAGAGCATTTACAGCCTCTCGTTCCTCTGGTTTCTACTGCAGGACCATCAGCATCCATACCGGACTCTGGACCATGTGCTTACAGCTAGAAGTGAGCCTGAATTCTGCTCAATCCTCCAGCTCCTCTTTTCCACATACACACACTTCACCTTCTTCACACGAACTCTCCTAACTTCCCTTTCCTGGCCCCAGAGAGCTGCTCCTCCCCCAGTTTGGTTCAGAGCTCCCTCTGCTGGCCTGGAGTGGGAACTGTGCTGTGTGCTGATTTACCTGATATAGAGATTCTTCATTGCTTCCAAGCATGACATCACACTCCCTAGGAGGAATGTACTGCCACTGTGGTGACCATACTCCTGGGGGCGCCACATAACCACTGAGCCACTAGGCTGGTTTCACAAGATTTGAACCCTGCCCTGACTCCTTGTCAATACAAAATACGTAAAAGGCGTTATCACAGTAAGGTTAATGGCACTTTCAAATACATTTACACAAGACGAGCAGTAATTAAACCACTGGACAAATGAAGCAAACCATCATTGCGATAAAATTAACCATCTTTATTAAACATAATAAAAAATGTAAAAACATAGATCAACAGTACACTAAAATACCCAAAGGGGAAGACCCAAAGACACACCAAAAAGTGTAACTAGAAACAACCTTGATTTTTACAGTGAAGCCAGTGGCGTAATTAGGGTCAAATGGGTTGTAGAGCAAATTTTGAGCTGTGCCACCAAAAGCCTAGCTCTCTTTCCTCCACTCTCCAGAAACTTAGCACCAGGTATATTCTCTAGAGTCTCGATAGTGGGATAACTTGAGGCTCGTGGGCCCTAATGCAAAAGCTCCAATGGGGCTCCTAACTATTGCAAAGTTTTAATAGTAATGGTCTTTTCATATTGGCCAAAGGCACCTTTTGGACCCCCTAGCCTCCTGACTGCATGTACGATTGCAACCGCTACACCTATTATACATGTAGTTATGCCCATTCCTGTAGACCCTAGCTATCTTGGACAAGTATCCACTAGTACTGCTCAGCTCCCATGCACACAGGGCTGGAGTCCAGACTGCAGTGCTTCCATGCAAGTACCCTACTCCACTTTTTACTCAAAAACCGCTAACTTACTTCTATACGCGGTAGTGTATGATTGAAGACTTAAGACAGTGCTACTGCTTTTGTGCAATTGGTCCCCTTCTAACAAGTTCACCCGCTACAATCGTTTCACCCATAGGAGGAGCCTTTTCCATTTTGCCTCCTAATTTTCATTTTGGGTGACGCTTTATTAGTACTACTTTATCAATTTGTTTTGTAAATTTACTGACTGGGTTGGACTATTTATTTCAAACTATAATTTCAGCTAAAGAACATGTGCCCCTCCGGCTGTTGGTGACAGGTCTCTTTATATCTATCAGTGCTGAACAGAGAGGATGTCAAGTGTCCAGGAACACAGCTGACGTTTTTACGGTCTAGCGATCACGAATGCTGTAAAATAAATCGCTTTTTTTTGTGTGCGATTTGTTGAACAATAAACTTCTTTACTGTTAGTAGGAAAAAAGTTACTGCCTCAACAAGAAATTTATTAATCTGCTGTGTATCAATGCAGAACATGCTCATAATAAGTATGGATTCCACATTTTTTGATAGTCACGTAGGTTTGCAGACAAAGTCAGTTTTTTTGGTGACATGAATATTTTTACAGCCAACATAAAAAATGAAGGCGAATGCCAGGTACAATAACAACTACTATGTTATCCATAGTTGCTTTATCACAAGCAGAGGCAAAACCAAAAGGGATGTAATGGCTGCAGTAGAACCCAAGCCCTGGTTCTTAAGGTGGCACCTAGTGATGGGCGAGTAGCATCATTGCTCGGGTCTCCCCAAGCATGCTCGGGTGATCTCTAAGTATTTTGGCGTGCTCGGAGATTTAGCTTTCGTAGTCTCAGCTGCATGATTTGCGACTTGTAGACAGACTGAATACATATGGGAATTCCCTAACAAACAGGCATTCCACACATGTATTCAAGCTGTCTAGCAGTCGCAAATCATGCAGCTGAGATGATGAAAACTAAATCTCTGAGGACGCCAAAATACTCGGAGACCACCCGAGCATGCTTGGGGAGACCCAAGCAACGAGTATACTCACTCATCACTAGTGGCACCAAAGCAACTTTCCTACGAAGAAAACCCCAATATTACAAGTAGACTACAATAGTTGGGGATACCTCGCACAGATTTTGCATTTTCAAGCTCATCTCCAACCCAAAGAAATCCAAGCCTAAACCAACCATAGAATATTGTCAGTATAAAATGTCCTTACCCAGCCTCCTGTAAGCTCCCAGATTCTCTTAGCTTCACCAGCGCTCCTGGAAAGTTTCTTGTGTGTGATGATGGGATGATACTTCATCAGACAGAGCCCTGTCATCCAATCTTATGTTTATCTAAATTGAGGTGTTAGGGTGTGGAGTACCATTAATCTGTAAAAAATAGAATTAAAATAAAAAATAGTGAGATACTCACCTGCGGACAGCCCCCGAACTTCCCTTCTCTAACCACGCGCCCGGCATCGTGGTCTCAGTAATGCTTTGCGCCAAAGACCGCTGATGACGTCGTGCTCTCGCAAGAGTGACATCATCTTCGGTCCTTCGCGCTAAGCCTTACTGGAACTGGAAGATGCCGGGCAGGAGTGCGCGTGAGAATCGCGCATGTGCATAGCGCTATCCGGCGCCATTTTCCTGAAGACACATTTGCAGTGTGTCTTCAGGAAAATGGCGCCGGACAGCGCAGTATGGGCATGCGAGTACTCTGGCACCAGTGCCACACTCCTCCCTGCTCCCCCAGCCTCTGGCAGAATGGGACAGCGCTGGACCACAGGAAAGATGGGTGAGCATAAATGTTTTCTTTTTGTATGCGTGTAGTTTCCTAGGGGTGAGGGGGACCATGCATACCAGGAAAGGGAGGTGAGAGGGACCACGCATACCAGGAAAGAGGGGTGAGGGGGACCACGCATCCCAGGAAAGGGGGGAGAGGGGACCATGCATACCAGGAAAGGGGGGTGAGGGTGACCATACATACCAGCAAAGGGGGTGACGGGACCATGCATACCAGGAAAGGGGGGTGAGGGTGATCATACATACCAGAAAAGGGGGGTGAGGGTGACCATACATACCAGCAAAGGGGGGTGAGGGGACCATGCATACCAGGAAAGGGGGGTGAGGGGACCATGCATACCAGGAAAGGAGGGTGTGGGGGACCATGCATACCAGGAAAGGGGGGTGAGGGTGACCATGCATACCAGAAAAGTGGGGTGAGGGTGACCATACATACCAGCAAAGGGGGGGTGAGGGGACCATGCATACCAGGAAAGGGGGGTGAGGGTGACCATACATGCCAGCAAAGAGGGGTGACAGGACCATGCATACCAGGAAAGGAGGGTGACGGGACCATGCATACCAGGAAAGGGGGGTGAGGGGACCATGCATACCAGGAAAGGGGGGTGAGAGGGACCAGCATACCAGGAAAGAGGGGTGAGGGGGACCACGCATCCCAGGAAAGGGGGGAGAGGGGACCATGCATACCAGGAAAGGGGGGTGAGGGTGATCATACATACCAGCAAAGGGGGGGGTGAGGGGGACCATGCATACCAGGAAAGGGGGGTGAGGGGACCATGCATACCAGGAAAGGGGGGTGAGGGGGACCATGCATACCAGGAAAGGGGGGTGAGGGTGACCATGCATACCAGGAAAGGGGGGTGAGGGTGACCATACATACCAGCAAAGGGGGGTGAGGGGACCATGCATACCAGGAAAGGGGGGTGAGGGTGACCATACATGCCAGCAAAGAGGGGGTGAGGGGGACCATGCATTCCAGGAAAGGGGGGTGAGGGTGACCATACATACCAGCAAAGGGACGTGACGGGACCATGCATACCAGGAAAGGAGGGTGACGGGACCATGCATACCAGGAAAGGGGGGGTGAGGGGACCATGCATACCAGGAAAGGGGGGTGAGGGTGACCATACATACCAGCAAAGGGGGGTGAGGGGGACCATGCATACCAGGATAGGGGGGTGAGCGTGACCATGCATACCAGGAAAGGGAGGTGAGGATGATCATACATACCAGCAAAGGCGGGTGACGGGACCATGCATACCAGGAAAGGGGGGGTGATGGGACCATGCATACTAGGAAAGGGGGGTGAGGGGACCATGCTTACCAGGAAAGAGGGGTGAGAGGACCATGCATACCAGGATTGGGGGGTGAGAGCACCATGCATTCCAGGATTGGAGGGTGAGGGTGACCATACATACCAGGATAGTGGAGTGAGGGGACCATGCATTCCAGGATAGGTGGGTGAGGAGTACCATGCATATCAGGATTGGGGGGTGAGGGGACCATGCATACCAGGATAGGGGGGTGGGGGGTACCATGCATATCAGGATTGGGGGGTGAGAGGACCATGCATATCAGGATTGGGGGGTGCATTATTATTAAATCTTGATAAATAAACTACATACATATTCTAGAATACCCGATGCATTCGAATCGGGTCACCATCTAGTTTTTGATAACAAACCAGGAAAAACTGACAGCTGCGGGCTGCAACCCCCTCAGCTGTCAGCATTTGCAAGGCTGGTTATCAAGAATAGAGAGGTCTCCATGCCATATTTTTTAATTATTTAAATAAAATATTTTAAAAAATGGCATGAGGTCCCCTCTATTTTTCAAAACCAGCCAAGCTAAAGCAGACAACTGGGGACTGATATTCTCAGGCTGGTAAGGGGCCATGGATACTGGCCTTCGTTAGCCTTAAAAATAGCAGCAGGCAGTCCCCCAGAAAAGGCACATCTATTAGATGCGCCAATTCTGACACTTTGTCCAGCCCTTACCACTTGCCCTGAGGCGGTGGCAAGTGGGGTTCATATTTGTAGGGTTGATGTCACCTTGGCATTATCCGGTGACATCTGGAGTCACTGCAGATCTTGGGCCCAGCTGGGAACGCAGCCTCAGTGACCGGCAGAAACCTTGATGACGTCACCACCGGTCACTGATGCTGCGCTCACAGCAGCTCATTCCTCAGTGGTTTTCAGCCTGGACGGTCGCATCTTGGCACCATCCAGGTTGAAAACTGTTTATTCCCAGACATGGATTACAACGTGGGACAGAAATATGGACAGGTGAGGGTTATGGTTGATTTTTTATTTTTATTTTATTACAGAGATCATGACTTCACTGGAATGGGTAATGATGTGAGTATGGTTTAATTTAGATTCATTACAGGAGTTTGTGTCATTCTTTCAATTAAAGACTTCATTCTTACTGTGTGTTTATTTGCAATATATAACTATAAGATTAGTAATGGACAGGCATCTTATAGACTTATAACCTTATAGATGAATCTCCATTACTAAGCCATGGGCTTGATGTCACCAGACAATATCAAGGTTACATAAACTCCAGAAATATGAACTCCACTTGCCACCGCTACAGGGCAAAGCACCAGAATTGGCGCATCTAATAGATGCACATTTTCTGGGTGGCTGTTGGATGCTATTTTTAGGCTGGGGGAGCAACATCCATGGCCCCTTATCAGCCTGAGAATACCAGTCCCCAGCTGTCAGCCTTAGCTTGGCTGGATGTTAAAAATGGGGGGACCACAAATGGTTTTTTTAAATTATTTATTTAAACAATTAAAAACCCAGCATGGGGACCCCTATATTCTTGATAACCAGCCTTGCTAACTGTTAGCTGAGGGTTGCAGCTAACAACTGTCAGTTTTGCCTGGCTGGTTATCAAAAATACAGGGGAACCTATGTCAATTTTTTTATAATTATTTATTTATAACACAATTGATGGGTCAATTAATGCCACTTTTCCTGGTGTCTGCTCCTAATTTTAGCTGATTTGGCAGCTTTTTGGCCCCCCTGAAGGTGTTGTCTATACGTTTGTTTTTGACTCCCTTTGTAGTCAGTGGGGTTTGGTTATGTGGGACAAACTGTTCAACATTGCGATGCTCGTTGATCCAAACCAAACCGAACCTTGAAAAGTTCACTCATCTCTAGTTGGCAAAAGAGTTAAAAAATATAGACTTGCCAAAATTAATTTTTTTGTAGAAAGTCCAACAAGACAAAGGCTTGTAACATCAGTAAGGTCCAGCTTGAAAAAATATATTCTTGCAATCCACATTATTTCCAATGGAGATCTGTCCGCGATCAGGTAAGCAGGTAAAGCTGCTTTTTATTTCTATGTTGTGGCCTCATTGGTGTTTTTCTTTTGGATGGTCTGATTTTGAACATCACTTGTTGAAATTTTACTTTTGGGAGTAAGCAAGTTGTGGTGATAAATCTCTTATTTGTTTTCCTTGTAGCTTAAATTACCACATTAGTTCTCAACAGTAAATATTGTGGTATATAGTGAGGCTTTTTATGGCTCTGTACTTGTGTAGAGCAATAACCATTTATGTTGGCCATGTATTGGCCCATTTGGATATATATTTTTTAATCACAGTATCCCAATACCTAAACCATATTTATATCCACTATTATTTGGTGAGCTGTCTCCTCTGAGCCAAATGTCTGGGTGGGCATTCGAGCCACAGGCATTGGTTCAGCAGACAGGTGAGGCACAAGGGAGACGGATATCAGAAGCACTGGAATCCACAGACAGACAGGAGATCTCCTGGAGATTGCAGACAGGTATCAGAGGTACTGCAGGTAAGTAACAGAGGTCTTCGAAGCCACAGGAAGACAGGAGACATCCTGGAGACTGCAGAGATATGGAAGCCACTAGAGTTGAGCGACTTTTGCTTTTTTAGGGTCGCGTTTCGTTTCGTGAAACCCGACTTTTCCAAAAGTCGGGTCGAGCAAGATCGTCCGATTATAGGGAAAAGTCGGGGTCGTCCCGAAACACGAAACCCAATGTAAGTCAATGGGGAATAAAAGTCGGCAGTGAGAGGAGGACAGGAAACACACCTACAGTGCCCATTTGAATGCCAAAAGCATCAATTCTTCTTACTGAAGCTTGTCAACCTTAATTAACTTCATAATACAAGTTACGCACTGAAAAATGGGGGTTATTTGGCTAAATTTGTGGGGGGGGGAGGGCTGGCTGCAGGTTTTCATGTGCCCTGGGCGAAAGAGCGCCCCTTTAACACATACCACAACTCATCATGCTCCGATACGGCAGAGAAATAGCGGTATAGTACAATGAAAAATACCTCACTTTTTACATCTCATGACGAGGCCCATCTATTTCTCCATACAAAATCATTGGTCCCATATAATGTTTGAAACAGTATATGATGAGCTCCACATAATGCTACAGTATATGTTGGTCCCCATGGATGAAGCTCCACTGTCTTATGGGCCCAAATAATGCTCCAAACATAATGGGCCCCATTTCTAATGCTCTAGTGTATAATGGGCCCTGTAAATGCTGCTCCAGTGTCTGATGTCCACCTTTGGAATGTTCCAGTGTATGGTGGGCCCCATCTATCATTCTCCAGAGTATAGTGCTCCCCAAAAATTGCTGTCCCAACATAGAAAACAATCAAATAAGTCTCCTCGCTAGGGAATCCCTGTACTTGTCTGGACAGGTGCTGTAGCTTGCTTAACAGCTCGCCAGCCGTTCTCACGCCCAGTATGGATTGCACGTGATTGCACAAAGGTTAGAAAGGGTACCGTATCCCTGGATAACATGTATGGATAGCGTACACATTCAAAATATGTTTATACAGCATGAGGCAGGCTCAGACGGTGTTAGGCCCAGTATGGATTGCACGTCATTGCACAAAGGTTAGAAGGGGTACCGTATCCCCGGATAACATGTATGGATAGCGTACACATTCAAAATATATGTCTATACAGCATGAGGCAGGCTCAGACGGTGTTAGGCCCAGTATGGATTGCACGTCATTGCACAAAGGTTAGAAAGGGTACCGTATCCCCGGATAACATGTATGGATAGCGTACACATTCAAAATATATGTCTATACAGCATGAGGCAGGCTCAGACGGTGTTAGGCCCAGTATGGATTGCACGTCATTGCACAAAGGTTAGAAAGGGTACCGTATCCCTGGATAACATGTATGGATAGCGTACACATTCAAAATATATGTCTATACAGCATGAGGCAGGCTCAGACGGTGTTAGGCCCAGTATGGATTGCACGTCATTGCACAAAGGTTAGAAGGGGTACCGTATCCCCGGATAACATGTATGGATAGCGTACACATTCAAAATATATGTCTATACAGCATGAGGCAGGCTCAGACGGTGTTAGGCCCAGTATGGATTGCACGTCATTGCACAAAGGTTAGAAGGGGTACCGTATCCCCGGATAACATGTATGGATAGCGTACACATTCAAAATATATGTCTATACAGCATGAGGCAGGCTCAGACGGTGTTAGGCCCAGTATGGATTGCACGTCATTGCACAAAGGTTAGAAAGGGTACCGTATCCCTGGATAACATGTATGGATAGCGTACACATTCAAAATATATGTCTATACAGCATGAGGCAGGCTCAGACGGTGTTAGGCCCAGTATGGATTGCACGTCATTGCACAAAGGTTAGAAAGGGTACCGTATCCCCGGATAACATGTATGGATAGCGTACACATTCAAAATATATGTCTATACAGCATGAGGCAGGCTCAGACGGTGTTAGGCCCAGTATGGATTGCACGTCATTGCACAAAGGTTAGAAGGGGTACCGTATCCCCGGATAACATGTATGGATAGCGTACACATTCAAAATATATGTCTATACAGCATGAGGCAGGCTCAGACGGTGTTAGGCCCAGTATGGATTGCACGTCATTGCACAAAGGTTAGAAAGGGTACCGTATCCCTGGATAACATGTATGGATAGCGTACACATTCAAAATATATGTCTATACAGCATGAGGCAGGCTCAGACGGTGTTAGGCCCAGTATGGATTGCACGTCATTGCACAAAGGTTAGAAGGGGTACTGTATCCCCGGATAACATGTATGGATAGCGTACACATTCAAAATATATGTCTATACAGCATGAGGCAGGCTCAGACGGTGTTAGGCCCAGTATGGATTGCACGTCATTGCACAAAGGTTAGAAGGGGTACCGTATCCCCGGATAACATGTATGGATAGCGTACACATTCAAAATATATGTCTATACAGCATGAGGCAGGCTCAGACGGTGTTAGGCCCAGTATGGATTGCACGTCATTGCACAAAGGTTAGAAGGGGTACCGTATCCCCGGATAACATGTATGGATAGCGTACACATTCAAAATATATGTCTATACAGCATGAGGCAGGCTCAGACGGTGTTAGGCCCAGTATGGATTGCACGTCATTGCACAAAGGTTAGAAAGGGTACCGTATCCCTGGATAACATGTATGGATAGCGTACACATTCAAAATATATGTCTATACAGCATGAGGCAGGCTCAGACGGTGTTAGGCCCAGTATGGATTGCACGTCATTGCACAAAGGTTAGAAAGGGTACCGTATCCCCGGATAACATGTATGGATAGCGTACACATTCAAAATATATGTCTATACAGCATGAGGCAGGCTCAGACGGTGTTAGGCCCAGTATGGATTGCACGTCATTGCACAAAGGTTAGAAGGGGTACCGTATCCCCGGATAACATGTATGGATAGCGTACACATTCAAAATATATGTCTATACAGCATGAGGCAGGCTCAGACGGTGTTAGGCCCAGTATGGATTGCACGTCATTGCACAAAGGTTAGAAAGGGTACCGTATCCCTGGATAACATGTATGGATAGCGTACACATTCAAAATATATGTCTATACAGCATGAGGCAGGCTCAGACGGTGTTAGGCCCAGTATGGATTGCACGTCATTGCACAAAGGTTAGAAGGGGTACCGTATCCCCGGATAACATGTATGGATAGCGTACACATTCAAAATATATGTCTATACAGCATGAGGCAGGCTCAGACGGTGTTAGGCCCAGTATGGATTGCACGTCATTGCACAAAGGTTAGAAGGGGTACCGTATCCCCGGATAACATGTATGGATAGCGTACACATTCAAAATATATGTCTATACAGCATGAGGCAGGCTCAGACGGTGTTAGGCCCAGTATGGATTGCACGTCATTGCACAAAGGTTAGAAAGGGTACCGTATCCCCGGATAACATGTATGGATAGCGTACACATTCAAAATATATGTCTATACAGCATGAGGCAGGCTCAGACGGTGTTAGGCCCAGTATGGATTGCACGTCATTGCACAAAGGTTAGAAAAGGTACCGTATCCCTGGATAACATGTATGGATAGCGTACACATTCAAAATATATGTCTATACAGCATGAGGCAGGCTCAGACGGTGTTAGGCCCAGTATGGATTGCACGTCATTGCACAAAGGTTAGAAGGGGTACCGTATCGCCGGATAACATGTATGGATAGCGTACACATTCAAAATATATGTCTATACAGCATGAGGCAGGCTCAGATGGTGTTAGGCCCAGTATGGATTGCACGTCATTGCACAAAGGTTAGAAAGGGTACCGTATCCCTGGATAACATGTATGGATAGCGTACACATTCAAAATATATGTCTATACAGCATGAGGCAGGCTCAGACGGTGTTAGGCCCAGTATGGATTGCACGTCATTGCACAAAGGTTAGAAGGGGTACCGTATCCACGGATAACATGTATGGATAGCGTACACATTCAAAATATATGTCTATACATCAGGAGGCAGGCTCAGACGGTGTCAGGCACAGTATGGATTTGACGGCCCAGATTATACAGCGGAGGAGCAGGGAGAGGTAAAGATTGCAAATGCTGGGGCCCTGGCCAAGCAAGGGGGGCACACTCGTGGGCGTCGGTACTGGCACTGGGCCCCTCATAGTACAGCGGTGTGTCTGACGGCGGGTGTGCACCACCACCGTCAGAGACACTTGATTGCACTATGAGGGACCCTGTGCCAGTGCCCGTGCCCAAGAGTCGGCCTACCCACCTGTCCAGGGCAACGGCACTCGCACGGTGTCGTGAGCTAGGTGGTGACCCCGGCCATGGGGGGGAGGCAGCACAGTTAGGGAGTTTTAGAAAGTGGCATATGTTGATGTTGGACATTCAACTGATGCAAAAGGCGAAATAGGTGAAGTACCAGGAAGAGGTGGACCAAAGCAAGCCATTTTTCTGTCACCCTATGTCATCAGGGGAAGGTGGGACAAAATCCTTGGAAACCCATGCGTGGTTCATTTTAATGAAGGTTAGATCATCCACATTTTGGGTAGACAGACGGGTCCTTTTTTCTGTCAGGATTGATCCAGCTGCACTGAAGACTCTTTCCGATAGCACACTTGCAGCTGGGCAAGCGAGCTCCTGTAAGGCATATTGGGCCAATTCAGGCCAGGTGTCCAGTTTAGCGGCCCAATAGTCAAAGGGGAATGACCTGCGTGGGAGAACATCGATATGGGAGGAAAAGTAGTTTGTAACCATAGTTGACAACTGCTGTCTCCTGTCACTTTCCATCGATGCAGTATTACCAGTTGTGTGAGCGGTATTTGAAAAATCAGTCCACAACATTGTCATGAAACCCCTGTCTCCAACGCCACTTCTGCTGTGTGCACCACGAACACCTCTGCCAAGCTGCCCCCGGCCCGTACGGCTCGTGTGAGAACCATCACCGCTGCTGTGTGCTGGGAATGCCTCAAGCAACCGATTTACCAGAGTTGCTTGTTTATTAGCCAATATTAGGTCAAGGTTCTCCTGTGGCATGATGTTTTGTAATTTGCCTTTATAGCGTGGATCCAGGATGCTGGCCAACAAGTAATCGTCATCGTTCATCATTTTGGCAATGCGGGGGTCCCTTTTTAGTATCCGCAAGGCATAATCTGACATGTGGGCCAATGTTCCCGGTGTCAATGATGCACTGCGAGTGCTGGGTGGAGGAGCACTTTCTGGCAAATCCACATCCCTCCAGTCACGCACAAACCCTGTAAGAGACCTTGCCACGCCAACATTTTCACTTGCCCCACGAGATGCATCCTCCTCCCCTAAGTAATCATCCCCATCATCCTCCTCCTCCTCCTCCTCTTCTTCCTCCACCTTGTCCAGGAGAGGTCCCTGAGCAGACAATGGCTGAATGTCATCAAGGATTCCCTCCTCCTCTTCCTCCTCATCAACATTGGCTGCAGACGCCTGCTCCTTAAGGTGCGTCAAAGTTTGCATGAGCAGACGCATAAGTGGGATGCTCATGCTTAGGATGGCGTCGTCTGCGCTTACCAGCCGTGTGCATTCCTCAAAACACTGAAGGACTTTACAAAGGTCTTTCAGCTTCGACCACTGCACGCCTGTCAACTCCATGTCTGCTCTCAAAGTGCCTGGCCGTGTATCCTCCCACAAATGCATTATGGCCTGCCTCTGCTCGCACAGCCGCTCCACCATGTGCAGGGTGGAGTTCCACCTTGTTGCAATGTCGATAATGAGGCGGTGGTTGGGAAGGTGGAGCAATCGCTGCAGCTTCTGCATACGAACGGAGTGTACAGGCGACCGGCAGATGTGCGCGCACAGTCTTCGCACCTTCTGGAGCAGGGCTGTTAACTCCGGATAATTTTTGAGGAAGCACTGCACCACCAGGTTCAAGGTGTGAGCCAAGCAAGGTATGTGGCTGAGTTTTGAAAGGGCTATGGCTGCCACAAAATTACGGCCGTTATCACTAACTACCTTGCCTGCCTCAAGATGTACACTGCCCAGCCATGACTCAGTTTGTCGCTTCAAGTACTCGGCCAGCACCTCGGCGGTGTGTCTGTCGCCCAAACACATCATCTGCAACACAGCCTGCTGACGCTTTCCACTAGCTGCTCGATAGGGGGACACATCGTGTGCAACAGTGGCAGCTGCAGATGGAGTGCTCGTACGACTGCGCTCTGTGACTAGCTGTCGCTTCTGGAGGAGGAGGAGGAGGAGGAGGGTCGAACGCCTACAGCCAACTGTTTCCTAGACCGTGGGCTAGGCAGCACTGTCCCACCACCGCTGTCCCCTGTGGACCCTGCATCCACCACATTAACCCAGTGCGCAGTGATGGACACGTAACGGCCCTGGCCATGCCGACTGGACCATGCATCAGTTGTGAGGTGCACCTTTCCGCTCACTGACTGCTTGAGTGCATGGACAATGCGGTCTTTCACATGATGGTGGAGGGCTGGGATGGCTTTGCGAGAAAAGAAGTGGCGACTGGGTAGGTCATAGCGTGGTACTGCATAGGCCATGAGTTCGCGGAAAGCTGTGCTTTCCACCAACCGAAAGGGCATCATCTCAAACGAGATTAGTTTGGCAATGTGGGCGTTCAAACCCAGTGTACGCGGATGAGAGACTGAGTACTTTCTTGACCTACTCATAGTGTCTGGGAGGGTGAGCTGGACTTGAGAGCTGCATATGGTGGAAGTAGCGGTGGACAGGGCGGACTGAGAGAGGGTTGATGATGGTGATGGAGTTGGTGTTCTTTCTGATGGCCTAGAATCAGTCTTTCGTTGATATAACAGTGGGATTCCCTGACTGCTGTGGCCTTGCAACGACACCTCAACATTTGCTGCTGTGCTAACCGGTGTGCTTACAGTAGGGGAAACAATGTAGCGTTGCTGACTACCTTCGTTGTGATCAGTTGCACATGTGGCACTTGAGGTTTGGTGTTGTGTCCACGCTTGCAAGTGCATGCTGGTTAAATGTCTAAGCATGCAACTGGTATTCAAATTTTTCAGATTTTTCCCTCGGCTAAAGGTCTTTGCGCACTTCTTACAGATAACCTTGGCCTGATCATGAGGATTTTGTTCAAAAAACTGCCACACTGCACTCTTCCTACTTTGGCAGACATTTTGCGGCCTAGCACGCTGTGATCTTTTGACCCTCTGGACAAGCTGTCCAGCAACTCTTTTGATGTTTGGAACCTGTCTTTGGAGTGCTCCGGGCCTGCCAGATAACAGCTGTTGCGATGTCGATGTCTGCTGTGGATGCTCCTCATCTGAGCTATTGGAAGCAGCACCCTCTTCCCCCAATGGATGCCAATCTGGGTCAACAACTGGGTCATCCATCACCTCCTCTTCTATGTCATGTGCACCTTTCTCTGTGTCACCGTGTATGGTGGTATAGTGTGCGGGAAGGGGCACCTGAGTCTCATCAGGGTCAAAATCTGGCTCTGTACACTGCGAGGACAATGTAGTGCTCTGAGTGAATGTACCAGCAGAATCATCCATCAGCGGCTGTGCACCAGTGCACTCCATGTCAGATTCATCTTGGCCTGGGTAATTCACCATTTCACTTGATAATCCAGGCATGGTATGTGAAAACAGCTCCATGGAGTAATCAGTAGTATGGCCTGCGTCATCCTTCAATCTTGGTTGGGGTGAAGGACACAAGGAAAGGTGTGGTTCATGAACATGAGCCTCCAATGACGACTCAGTGCTTTTACTTTTTACAACTGAAGAAGAGGAGGCGATAGAGCTGGAGGCTGAGTCAGCAATGTAAGACAAAACTTTTTCCTGATGCTCTGCCTTTAAAAGCGGTTTGCCAACTCCTAGAAAACTAAGCGTTCGAGGCCTTATGTAGACAGACGATGACGCAGGGTCAGCACCTCCTGCATTTGGTCCTATTTTGCTCTTGCCACTACCATCAGATCCACCACCAACACCATCATTACCAGCTGCCAACCCCCGCCCAATTCCACGGCCTCTTCCACCAGCCTTCCTCATTTTTGGTAGAAATGTAGACAAAATCCAACAAACTATATAGTAATGTAAAACAAGGTACAAGGTGTCTATAGGACAGGGGAGTTTTAGAATTTCTGCACACACTTGTGGACAGTGGACACTTGTGGATTGTGTGCGGCCCACTGATATCTGAGCGCTATGTGACACGCTCGATGGCACAGCTGCCTGTGACCAAAGTGACGAGAGGATAATGGAGATTTTGAATCTCTGCGTACACTTTTGGACACTGGACACTTGTGGATTGTGTGCGGCCCACTGATATCTGAGCGCTATGTGACACGCTCGATGGCACAGCTGCCTGTGACCAAAGTGACGAGAGGATAATGGAGATTTTGAATCTCTGCGTACACTTTTGGACACTGGACACTTGTGGATTGTGTGCGGCCCACTGATATCTGAGCGCTATGTGACACGCTCGATGGCACAGCTGCCTGTGACCAAAGTGACGAGAGGATAATGGAGATTTTGAATCTCTGCGTACACTTTTGGACACTGGACACTTGTGGATTGTGTGCGGCCCACTGATATCTGAGCGCTATGTGACACGCTCGATGGCACAGCTGCCTGTGACCAAAGTGACGAGAGGATAATGGAGATTTTGAATCTCTGCGTACACTTGTGGACAGTGGACACTTGTGGATTGTGTGCGGCCCACGGATATCTGAGCGCTATGTGACACGCTCGATGGCACAGCTGCCTGTGACCAAAGCGACGAGAGGATAATGGAGATTTTGAATCTCTGCGTACACTTGTGGACAGTGGACACTTGTGGATTGTGTGCGGCCCACTGATATCTGAGCGCTATGTGACACGCTCGATGGCACAGCTGCCTGTGACCAAAGTGACGAGAGGATAATGGAGATTTTGAATCTCTGCGTACACTTTTGGACACTGGACACTTGTGGATTGTGTGCGGCCCACTGATATCTGAGCGCTATGTGACACGCTCGATGGCACAGCTGCCTGTGACCAAAGTGACGAGAGGATAATGGAGATTTTGAATCTCTGCGTACACTTTTGGACACTGGACACTTGTGGATTGTGTGCGGCCCACTGATATCTGAGCGCTATGTGACACGCTCGATGGCACAGCTGCCTGTGACCAAAGTGACGAGAGGATAATGGAGATTTTGAATCTCTGCGTACACTTGTGGACAGTGGACACTTGTGGATTGTGTGCGGCCCACTGATATCTGAGCGCTATGTGACACGCTCGATGGCACAGCTGCCTGTGACCAAAGTGACGAGAGGATAATGGAGATTTTGAATCTCTGCGTACACTTGTGGACAGTGGACACTTGTGGATTGTGTGCGGCCCACTGATATCTGAGCGCTATGTGACACGCTCGATGGCACAGCTGCCTGTGACCAAAGTGACGAGAGGATAATGGAGATTTTGAATCTCTGCGTACACTTGTGGACAGTGGACACTTGTGGATTGTGTGCGGCCCACTGATATCTGAGCGCTATGTGACACGCTCGATGGCACAGCTGCCTGTGACCAAAGTGACGAGAGGATAATGGAGATTTTGAATCTCTGCGTACACTTTTGGACACAGGACACTTGTGGATTGTGTGCGGCCCACTGATATCTGAGCGCTATGTGACACACTCGATGGCACAGCTGCCTGTGACCAAAGTGACGAGAGGATAATGGAGATTTTGAATCTCTGCGTACACTTTTTGACACTGGACACTTGTGGATTGTGTGCGGCCCACTGATATCTGAGCGCTATGTGACACGCTCGATGGCACAGCTGCCTGTGACCAAAGTGACGAGAGGATAAGGGAGATTGGATTGCTTTTAAAAAAGCAGTTTGTGGAGCAGTGGGTAAACAGCAATGCCAGCGTGTCAGGAAGCCTTAGAAGGCAGCCCAACAACCAACACCACTGATACACCACAATATAGCCTCCCCTTGCACTGCACACACAGTGACTTGTGTGTTGTGCAGGCCAAGTCGCTAGCAGCAGAAGCAGTTTTTTTGTCTTCTTCCCTGCCTATCGCTCTCCCTACAGAATCAGCAGCAACCTCTCCCTATACTAAGATCGGCAGAAGTAAGATGGCGGTCGGCGTGCACGCCCTTTTATACCCCCTGTGACGCCCACCAAAGCAAGCCAATCACTTGCATGCCCTTCTGAAAGATGGTGGTGACCCGTGCCTATGTCATCACGTTGCCCACAGTGTCCGTGGATCCTGATTGGCTGAAAAAGAGCGCAAAACAAACTTTTGAAACGCGACTTTGGCGCGTAAGTCGCCGACCTCGTGGCCGACCTCATCCTAGGGTCGGGTTTCGTTTCATGAAACCCGACTTTGCCAGAAGTCGGCGACTTTTGAATTTTTTCGACCCGTTTCGCTCAACTCTAGAAGCCACAGTGCAAAAGAACTGATGAAAACTAAGGTCTTAATACCAAGACACAGATATGCCTTGGTGAGCCTTTTATCACTTGGGATCATGCCAGGTCATTTGCAAATCCTGACATGGAGAAGAGCAGAGTTTAACGAACTGGGGTGAGGATCCAGGATAGGTGTGTAACACCCACATAGAACAAAAGGAAAGAACTTTCCACTTTGCATTCTGATGGCTTCACTTACAATTTTTTTTAGAAGCAGCATGACTGACAATTGATCACAAAAGATGAAATGGAGTGAAAATAAAGTAAAGTGGCATGATGCTTATTAGTGCTCTAACACCTAGTTCTAATGATGGACAAGACCAGAACACGATTGATGGAGGTTTCTGGGACAATATGTCTTTCATCGTTCATGTTCCAACTTACTGTAGACCCACACCCCACCTAGCTTATCATAGCCACATATAAAAAGCCTCTTCTTATGTGATAAGCATAATTGCCAACTCTTGAAGGAGTTGCCAAATATTCTGGGCATTTACTGAATCTTATTAAAACCCGCTTGAATGCACTATTGCTGGAAGATTTCTCCCATTCAGGGGGTCTAGGGGGTGAGCCCCTGCTAAGAACTGAATTACACTGTGACTTTAAGAAACATTGCTCCCCTCTGATTTCTGGGCACTTGGACTAGTCCTTTCTCCCCTGCAGCTTGCTGTGTGTTGGTTTTGAACAAAAAGCAAGAAGTGCTGGCTCAGCAAGGGGAGAGGGAGACTCGTGGCCATAAGAGACAGGCAGGACTACTTTGCAGAGAGCAGCAGTTGAGATATGGTTGTTATTGTCTGCTGTACTCTTCATAAGTGTAGGAGGAAGGGCCCAGTCCAGATCGGAAGCAAGGGGACTGTCACCAGGTCAGAACCAAGGGGATGAAATTAGAGGACGAACGGCAGAGACTTCTTGAACGATTGGGGGAGGAGCTAATATAAAAGAGGGGGACGACGCTAGCAGGGGTGAGTTAGCAGATCGGCATAGGAGGAGCAGGAGAACTCGAGCACGCCAGAGAGCAAGAGCCTCCAGCAGTGACCAGAAAGGAAGACAGCGGCAGGAGAGATGGGAAGGAGACTCCCTGTGGACAGCAGG
The DNA here is from genome assembly GCF_039654945.1 of Dendrobates tinctorius. Classification (NCBI taxonomy): domain Eukaryota; kingdom Metazoa; phylum Chordata; class Amphibia; order Anura; family Dendrobatidae; genus Dendrobates; species Dendrobates tinctorius. The sequence goes on from NW_027361674.1 coordinate 5,080,376, forward strand.
GAGATGTGTTATGAATGAGTCACCGTAGGAGGCAAAAACAGAAATACTAGCTAAGTCCAGAAAACCAGAGAAGTTGGCAGCTATCGGATTGCAGACCCCTGAACCTAACAACAACAACTAGCAGTAGCCGTGGGGGGTTCCTACGGTGCCCTAGACCCCTCGATCACACTCGGAGAACTACATAGCCTAAAGACAGAAAGGGAAATCTAAACTGCCCCAGAGCAGACCCCAAAGCAATAGGCAGCCCCCAACATATAATGACGGTGAAGCAAGATGAAAAAACACTCACACAGATAGAAAGATAGGCTGAGCAAATGATGGGGCCCAAGCTAACTAAATATGACAGAATAGAAAAGCTGCTGTCTGCAATCCGCCAAAACCCTCTCAAAAACAAGCGCCAACAGACTGATAGGGAAAAAAGCCCTGAAGACGCTAGGCTTCAAAAAGACTATATCAGTACTCAGGTATTATCTGAAGACAGAGCAAAAAGGAATTCAGCTCACCCAGCAGGTAAAGGCAGAAATCCAGAAAAACATGGCAAAACAGGGGGGTGGGGGGTACCATGCATATCAGGATTGGGGGGTGAGAGGACCATGCATATCAGGATTGGGGGGTGGATTATTATTAAATCTTCATAAATAAACTACATACATATTCTAGAATACCCGATGCATTCGAATCGGGTCACCATCTAGTTTTTGATAACTAACCAGGAAAAACTGACAGCTGCGGGCTGCAACCCCCTCAACTGTCAGCATTTGCAAGGCTGGTTATCAAGAATAGAGGGGTCCCCATGCCATATTTTTTAACCCCTTACCTACAATTGACGTAATATTCCGTCTATGTGACCATGGACCTAATTACCATGGACAGAATATTACGTCATCGCGATCAGCGGCGCCCACGTGGTGAGCGCCGCTGATCACGGCCGAGTGTCAGCTAATTATCATAACTGACACCCGGCACAATGTGTCAGGGGCGGTCACGGACCGCCCCCGACACGTTAACCCCTTGCACACCGCGATCAAACACGATCGCGGTGTACCGGGGGTTAAAGGGAAGCATCGGCAGGGAGGGGGCTCCCTCCGTGCTTCCCTGAGCCCCCCACGGCAGCGCAATGTGCAGCGCTGCTGCGGGGGGCTCCTTTCCTGCAGGTCCCCGGATCCAATATGGCGACGGGGACCTCCGGGGGCCTGCAGGAAGCTGGCTTCCTCAGTGCCTGCAAAGCGCAGGCATGAGAAAACCTGTGCAGTGCCTGTGACAGATCGCTGATCTGTCACAGTGATTTGTGATGTGACAGATCAGCGATCTGTCACAGGACAGTTATGTCCCCCCTGGGACATTGTAATAAAGTAAAAAAAAAATAAAAAAAAAGTGTAAAAATAATTAAAAAAAAAAATCGCTAAATAAATAAAAAAAAAAAAAATATTCCCCAATAAATTCATTTTTTGGAAATAAAAAAAAACCAAACAATAAAAGTACACATATTTGGTATCGCCGCGTCCGTAACGACCCGCCCTATAAAACTGTCCCAATAGTTAACCCCTTAAGCGAACCCCTTAAAAAATAAAAATAAAAAACGAAGCAAAAAATAATGATTTATTATCATACCGCCGAACAAAAAGTGCAATAACGCGCGATCAAAAAGACGCATATAAATATTCATGGTACCGCTGAAAACGCCATCTTGTCCCGCAAAAAACCAGCCGCCATACAGCATTATCAGCGAAAAAATAAAAAAGTTATAGCTCGCAGAATAAAGCGATGCAAAAATAATTATTTTTTATATAAAATTGTTTTCATTGCATAAAAGCGCTAAAACATAAAAAAAGACCTAAATGAGGTATCGCTGTAACCGTACTGACCCTAAGAATAAAACCACCTTATAAATTTTACCGCACCTGGAACGGCGTAAACGCACCACCCAAAAGAAATTCATGAAACGCTGGTTTTTGTTCATTCTGCGTCCCAAAAAACGAAATAAAAAGCGATAAAAAAAGTCACATGCCCGAACATGATACCAATAAAAGCGTCAACTCGTCCTGCAAAAAATAAGACCTCACATGACTCGGTGGGTCAAAATATGGAAAAGTTATAGCTCTCAATATGTGGTGATGCAAAAACTATTTTTACAATAAAATGCGTCTTTTAGCGTGTGACAGCTGCCAAACATAAAAACCGCCATAAATAGTAAATCAAACCCCCTGTTATCACCCCCTTAGTTAGGGAAAAATAATAAAATTAAAAAAATGTATTTATTTCCATTTTCCCATTAGGGTTAGGGCTAGGGTTATTGTTAGGGTTAGGGCTAGGGCTAGGGTTAGGGCTAGGGTTAGGGTTAGGGCTAGGGTTAGGGGTTTCCACTATTTGCGCACATCTGGTGCTCTCCAAACGCATCATGGCGTCGGATCTCAATTCCAGCCAATTCTGCGTTGAAAAAGTCAAATGGTGCTCCTTCCCTTCCAAGCTCTGCCATGCACCCAAACAGTGTTTTACCCCCTCATATGGGGTATCAGCCTACTCAGGACAATTTGCAAAACAACTTTTGGGGTCCTATTTCTCCTGTTGCCCTTAGGAAAATAAAAATTTTGGGGCAAAAATATCATTTTTGTGGAAAAAATTTTTTTTGTTATTTTCACGCCTGGGCGTTATAAACTTCTGTGAAGCACTTGGGGGTTCAAAGTTCTCACCACACATCTAGATAAGTTCCTTGGGGGGTCTAGTTTCCAAAATGCGGTCATTTATGGGGGGTTTCCACTGTTTTGGTACATCAGGGGCTTTCCAAACGCGACATGGTGTCCGATCTCAATTCCAGCCAAAAAAGTCAAATGGCGCTGCTTGCCTTCCGAGCTTTGCCATGTGCCCAAATAGTCATTTACACCCACATATGGGGTATCAGCGTACTCAGGACAAATTGCAAAATAACTTTTACGGTCCTGTTACCCTTGGGAAAATAAAAATTGGGGGTGAAAAGATCATTTTGTGGAAAAAATATGATTTTTTAATTGTACCGCTGTACATTATAAACTTCTGTGAAGCCCTTGTGGATTCAAAGTTCTCACCACATATCTAGATAAGTTCCTTAGGGGGTCTAGTTTCAAAAATGGGGTCACTTGTGGGGGGTTTCCACTGTTTAGGTACATCAGGGGCTCTCCAAACGCGACATGGCGTCCGATCAGAATTCCAGCCAATTTTGCATTGAAAAAGTCAAACGGCGCTCCTTCCCTTCTGAGCTCTGCCATGCGCCGAAACAGTGGTTCCCCCCACATATCAGGTATCAGCGTGCTCAGGACAAATTGCACAATAATTTTTGCAGTCCAATTTCTCCTGTTACACTTGGTAAAATAAAAAAAATTGAACCTGAAGTAATTTTTTTTGTGAAAAAAGTTAAATGTTAATTTTTTTTAAATATTCAAAAAATTCCTGCGACGCACCTGAAGGGTTAATAAACTCCTTGAATGTGGTTTTAAGCACCTTAAGGGGTGCAGTTTTTAGAATGGTGTCACTTTTGGGTATTTTCTATTATATAGACCCCTCAAAGTGGCTTCAAATGTGATGTGGTCCGTAAAAATAAAATGGTGTTGCAAAAATGAGAGATCGCTGGTCAATTTTAACCCTTATATCTTACTAACAAATAAAAATTTTGGTTCCAAAATTGTGCTGATGTAAAGTAAACATGTGGCAAATGTTACTTATTAACTTTTTTGTGTGCCATATCTCTGTGATTTAAGGGCATAAAAATTCAAAGTTGGAAAATTGCGGAATTTTCAAAATTTTCGCCAAATTTCCATTTTTCTCACAAATAAACGCAAGTTATATGAATGAAATTTTACCACTAACATGAAGTACAATATGTCACGAGAAAACGATGTCAGAATCACCGGGATCCATGGAAGCGTTTCAGGGTTATGACCTCATAAAGGGACAGTGGTCAGAATTGTAAAAATTGGCCCGGTAGTTAACGTGCAAACCACCCTTGGTAGTGAAGGGGTTAATTATTTAAATAAAATATTTTAAAAAATGGCATGAGGTCCCCTCTATTTTTCAAAACCAGCCAAGCTAAAGCAGACAACTGGGGGCTGATATTCTCAGGCTGGTAAGGGGCCATGGATACTGGCCCTCGTTAGCCTTAAAAATAGCAGCAGGCAGTCCCCCAGAAAAGGCACATCTATTAGATGCGCCAATTCTGACACTTTGTCCAGCTCTTACCACTTGCCCTGAGGCGGTGGCAAGTGGGGTTCATATTTGTAGGGTTGATGTCACCTTGGCATTATCCGGTGACATCTGGAGTCACCGCAGATCTTGGGCCCAGCTGGGAACGCAGCCTCAGTGACCGGCAGAAACCTTGATGACGTCACCACCGGTCACTGATGCTGTGCTCACAGCAGCTCATTCCTCAGTGGTTTTCAGCCTGGACGGTCGCATCTTGGCACCATCCAGGTTGAAAACTGTTTATTCCCAGACATGGATTACAACGTGGGACAGAAATATGGACAGGTGAGGGTTATGGTTGATTTTTTATTTTTATTTTATTACAGAGATCATGACTTCACTGGAATGGGTAATGATGTGAGTATGGTTTAATTTAGATTCATTACAGGAGTTTGTGTCATTCTTTCAATTAAAGACTTCATTCTTACTGTGTGTTTATTTGCAATATATAACTATAAGATTAGTAATGGACAGGCATCTTATAGACTTATAGCCTTATAGATGAATCTCCATTACTAAGCCATGGGCTTGATGTCACCAGACAATATCAAGGTTACATAAACTCCAGAAATATGAACTCCACTTGCCACCACTACAGGGCAAAGCACCAGAATTGGCGCATCTAATAGATGCACATTTTCTGGGTGGCTGTTGGATGCTATTTTTAGGCTGGGGGAGCAATATCCATGGCCCCTTATCAGCCTGAGAATACCAGTCCCCAGCTGTCAGCCTTAGCTTGGCTGGATGTTAAAAATGGGGGGACCACAAATATTTTTTTTTAATTATTTATTTAAACAATTAAAAACCCAGCGTGGGGACCCCTATATTCTTGGTAACCAGCCTTGCTAACTGTTAGCTGAGGGTTGCAGCTCGCAGCTGTCAGTTCTGCCTGGCTGGTTATCAAAAATACAGGGGAACCTATGTCAATTTTTTTTTAAATTATTTATAACACAATTGATGGGTCAATTAATGCCACTTTTCCTGGTGTTTGCTCATAATTTTAGCTGATTTGGCAGCTTTTTGGCCCCCATGAAGGTGTTGTCTATACGTTTGTTTTTGACTCCCTTTGTAGTCAGTGGGGTTTGGTTATGTGGGACAAACTGTTCAACATTGGGATGTTCGTTGATCCAAACCAAACCGAACCTTGAAAGGTTCACTCATCTCTAGTTGGCAAAAGAGTTAAAAAATATAGACTTGCCAAAATTATTTTTTTTGTAGAAAGTCCAACAAGACAAAGGCTTGTAACATCAGTAAGGTCCAGCTTGAAAATATATTCTTGCAATCCACATTATTTCCAATGGAGATCTCTCCGCGATCAGGTAAGCAGGTAGAGCTGCTTTTTATTTCTATGTTGTGGCCTCATTGGTGTTTTTCTTTTGGATGGTCTGATTTTGAACATCACTTGTTCAAATTATACTTTTGGGAGTAAGCAAGTTGTGGTGATAAATCTCCTATTTGTTTTCCTTGTAGCTTAAATTACCACATTAGTTCTCAACAGTAAATATTGTGGTACAGTGGGGAAAAAAAGTATTTAGTCAGTCAGCAATAGTGCAAGTTCCACCACTTAAAAAGATGAGAGGCGTCTGTAATTTACATCATAGGTAGACCTCAACTATGGGAGACAAACTGAGAAAAAAAAATCCAGAAAATCACATTGTCTGTTTTTTTTTCATTTTATTTGCATATTATGGTGGAAAATAAGTATTTGGTCAGAAACAAAATTTCATCTCAATACTTTGTGATATATCCTTTGTTGGCAATGACAGAGGTCAAACGTTTTCTGTAAGTCTTCACAAGGTTGCCACACACTGTTGTTGGTATGTTGGCCCATTCCTCCATGCAGATCTCCTCTAGAGCAGTGATGTTTTTGGCTTTTCGCTTGGCAACACGGACTTTCAACTCCCTCCAAAGGTTTTCTATAGGGTTGAGATCTGGAGACTGGCTAGGCCACTCCAGGACCTTGAAATGCTTCTTACGAAGCCACTCCTTCGTTGCCCTGGCGGTGTGCTTTGGATCATTGTCATGTTGAAAGACCCAGCCACGTTTCATCTTCAATGCCCTTGCTGATGGAAGGAGGTTTGCACTCAAAATCTCACGATACATGGCCCCATTCATTCTTTCATGTACCCGGATGTACCCGGATCCTGGCCCCTTTGCAGAGAAACAGCCCCAAAGCATGATGTTTCCACCACCATGCTTTACAGTAGGTATGGTGTTTGATGGATGCAACTCAGTATTCTTTTTCCTCCAAACACGACAAGTTGTGTTTCTACCAAACAGTTCCAGTTTGGTTTCATCAGACCATAGGACATTCTCCCAAAACTCCTCTGGATCATCCAAATGCTCTCTAGCAAACTTCAGACGGGCTCGGACATGTACAGGCTTAAGCAGTGGGACACGTCTGGCACTGCAGGATCTGAGTCCATGGTGGCGTAGTGTGTTACTTATGGTAGGCCTTGTTACATTGGTCCCAGCTCTCTGCAGTTCATTCACTAGGTCCCCCGCGTGGTTCTGGGATTTTTGCTCACCGTTCTTGTGATCATTCTGACCCCACGGGGTGGGATTTTGCGTGGAGCACCAAATCGAGGGAGATTATCAGTGGTCTTGTATGTCTTCCATTTTATAATTATTGCTCCCACAGTTGATTTCTTCACTCCAAGCTGGTTGGCTATTGCAGATTCAGTCTTCCCAGCCTGGTGCAGGGCTACAATTTTGTTTCTGGTGTCCTTTGACAGCTCTTTGGTCTTCACCATAGTGGAGTTTGGAGTCAGACTGTTTGAGGGTGTGCACAGGTGTCTTTTTATACTGATAACAAGTTTAAACAGGTGCCATTACTACAGGTAATGAGTGGAGGAAAGAGGAGACTCTTAAAGAAGAAGTTACAGGTCTGTGAGAGCCAGAAATCTTGATTGCTTGTTTCTGACCAAATACTTATTTTCCACCATAATATGCAAATAAAATGAAAAAAAAACAGACAATGTGATTTTCTGGATTTTTTTTTCTCAGTTTGTCTCCCATAGTTGAGGTCTACCTATGATGTAAATTACAGACGCCTCTCATCTTTTTAAGTGGTGGAACTTGCACTATTGCTGACTGACTAAATACTTTTTTTCCCCACTGTATATAGTGAGGCTTTTTATGGCTCTGTACTTGTGTAGAGCAATAACCATTTATCTTAGCCATATATTGGCCCATTTGGATATATATTTTTTAATCACAGTATCCCAATACCTAAACCATATTTATATCCACTATTATTTGGTGAGCTGTCTCCTCTGAGCCAAATGTCTGGGTGGGCATTCGGGCCACAGGCATTGGTTCAGCAGATAGGTGAGGCACAAGGGAGACGGATATCAGAAGCATTGGAATCCACAGACAGACAGGAGATCTCCTGGAGATTGCAGACAGGTATCAGAGGTACTGCAGGTAAGTAACAGAGGTCCTCTAAGCCACAGGAAGACAGGAGACATCCTGGAGACCGCAGAGATATGGAAGCCACAGTGCAAAAGAACTGATGAAAACTAAGGTCTTAATACCAAGACACAGGTATGCCTGGGTGAGCCTTTTATCACTTGGGATCATGCCAGGTTGTTTGCAAATCCTGACATGGAGAAGACCAGAGTTTTACGAACTGGGGTGAGGAAAGCAAAGGCCGGATCCGGGATAGGTGTGTAACACCCACATAGAACAAAAGGAAAGAACTTTCCACTTTGCATTCTGATGGCTTCACTTACAATTTTTTTTTAGAAGCAGCATGACTGACAATTGATCACAAAAGATGAAATGGAGTGAAAATAAAGTAAAGTGGCATGATGCTTATTAGTGCTCTAACACCTAGTTCTAATGATGGACAAGACCAGAACACGATTGATGGAGGTTTCTGGGACAATATGTCTTTCATCGTTCATGTTCCAACTTACTGTAGACCCACACCCCACCTAGCTTATCATAGCCACATATAAAAAGCCTCTTCTTATGTGATAAGCATAATTGCCAACTCTTGAAGGAGTTGCCAAATATTCTGGGCATTTACTGAATCTTATTAAAACCCGCTTGAATGCACTATTGCTGGAAGATTTCTCCCATTCAGGGGGTCTAGGGGGTGAGCCCCTGCTAAGAACTGAATTACACTGTGACTTTAAGAAACATTGCTCCCCTCTGATTTCTGGGCACTTGGACTAGTCCTTTCTCCCCTGCAGCTTGCTGTGTGTTGGTTTTGAACAAAAAGCAAGAAGTGCTGGCTCAGCAAGGGGAGAGGGAGACTCGTGGCCATAAGAGACAGGCAGGACTACTTTGCAGAGAGCGGCAGTTGAGATATGGTTGTTATTGTCTGCTGTACTCTTCATAAGTGTAGGAGGAAGGGCCCAGTCCAGGTCGGAAGCAAGGGGACCGTCACCAGGTCGGAACCAAGGGGATGAAATTAGAGGACGGATGGCAGAGACTTCTAGAACGATTGGGGGAGGAGCAAATATAAAAGGGGGGGACGACGCTAGCAGGGGTGAGTTAGCAGATAGGCAGAGGAGGAGCAGGAGACCTCGAGCGAGCCAGAGAGCAAGAGCCTCCAGCAGTGACCAGAAAGGAAGACAGCGGCAGGAGAGATAGGAAGGAGACTTGCTGTGGACAGCAGGGAGATGTGTTATGAGTGAGTCACCGTAGGAGGCAAAAACAGAAATACTAGCTAAGTCCAGAAAACCAGAGAAGTTGGCAGCTATCGGATTGCAGACCCCTGAACCAAACAACAACAACTAGCAGTAGCCGTGGGGGGTTCCTACGGTGCCCTAGACCCCTCAATCACAGCCGGAGAACTACATAGCCTAAAGACAGAAAGGGAAATCTAAACTGCCCCAGAGCAGACCCCAAAGCAATAGGCAGCCCCCAACATATAATGACGGTGAAGCAAGATGAAAAAACACTCACACAGATAGAAAGATAGGCTGAGCAAATGATGGGGCCCAAGCTAACTAAATATGACAGAATAGAAAAGCTGCTGTCTGCAATCCGCCAAAACCCTCTCAAAAACAAGAACCAACAGACTGATAGGGAAAAATCCCTGAGGACGCTAGGCTTCAAAAAGACTATATCAGTACTCAGGTATTATCTGAAGACAGAGCAAAAAGGAATTCAGCTCACCCAGCAGGAAAAGGCAGAAATCCAGAAAAACAAGGCAAAACAAAACCAGAACACAAATGCAAAAAGTAGAGCAGAAACTTAGCTTTTGAGGAGCAGGAATCAGACTGGTCTCCAAGAATCACTTAGAGTAATCACCCGCAAGGCAGAAGGGTGTCGGCTGCCTTATATCCAGTCAGCAATCCCAGTCACCCAGTCATCATCATTCTGCTCAGGTGCTTTATAATCAGCCTCACTACCTTCCTTCACCAGAAGAGGAAGTTCATCAGACCTCAATGGTGATGGGGAAAATGAACTCACAACAGTACCTCCCCCTTGAGGAGGGGTCACCGAACCCTCATCCACGCCACCAGGGCGATCATGGTGAGCCCGATGAAAGGCACGCACCAATCTTTTGGCATGAATATCAGAGGCAGAGACCCAGGAATTATCCTCCTGACCATAACCCTTCCACTTAACCAAATACTGGAGTCTAGCCAGACGAGAATCCAGTATCTTCTCTACCTCATATTCCATGTTACCTTCAACTAATACAGGGTCCGGAGGTGCCACCCCAGGAACAACTGGTTCAACAAACCTCTTCAACAAGGACTTATGAAACACATTATGAATTTTAAATGTGACAGGAAGAGCCAAACGAAAAGAGACCAGATTAATAATCTCCAAAATCTTGTAAGGTCCAATAAATCTAGGCTTAAACTTAGGAGAAGCCACCTTCATAGCGGTATTTTTTGATGATAACCAAACCATATCACCAACCTTAAACTGGGGACCAATGGTCCTATGTCGGTTGGAAAACCGCTAGGCCTTTTCCTGGGAGAGAGATAACTTATCCACCACTTGGTCCCAGATCTGGTGCATTCTCTCCATCACAGTGTCAACACCTGGGCATGCAGAATGCTCCACCTGCCCTGAAGAAAATCGATGAAACCCAAAGTTACAAAAAAAAGGTGACATCAAAGTGGCAGAACTAGCTCTATTATTTAAAGCAAATTCGGCCAAGGGCAAAAATGAAACCCAATCATCGTGATCAGCGGAAATAAAACATCTCAAATACGACTCCAAGGTCTGGTTTGTTCTCTCCGTCTGCCCATTGGTCTGAGGGTGAAAATCAGAGGAGAAGGACAACTGAATTCCCAGCTTGGAACAGAAAGTCCTCCAAAATCTAGACACAAATTGAACTCCTCTGTCAGATACAATGTTCTCAGGAATCTCGTGCAAGCGAACCACCTGTTGCAAAAACAGGGGCACCAACTCAGAGGAAGATGGAAACTTAGGGAGTGGTACAAGATGAACCATCTTAGAGAACCTATCACAAATCACCCAAATAACAGTCATTCTCTGAGAGACAGGCATATCAGAGATGAAATCCATTGAAATATGGGTCCATGGCCTCCTGGAGACCGGCAAAGGCATCAACAACCCACTAGAGCGAGAACAAGGTTTAGACCGGGAGCAAGTCCCACAGGACTGCACAAAATTCCTGACATCACAAGACAAGGAGGGCCACAAAAAAGACCGACTCACCAGATCTCTAGTACCAAAAATCCCTGGATGACCAGCCAATGCAGAGGACTGAACTTCAGACATCACTCTCTTCTTCCACTGGTCAGGAACATACAACTTTCCCCTGGGACAACGGTCAGGTTTGTCCTCCTGGAACTCTTCCAGAGCACGTCTCAAATCGGGCGAGATGGCAGAAAGAACTACCCCTTCGCCTAAGATGGTAGCAGGCTTGGTCACCACAGGAGAATCAGCAATGAAGCTCCTAGAGAGGGCGTCTGCCTTGACATTCTTAGTGCCAGGAAGAAAAGAGACCACAAAATCAAAACGTGTAAAAAACAAGGCCCACCTAGCCTGTCTAGGGTTCAAGCGTTTGGCCAACTCCAGGTAAATCAAATTCTTGTGGTCAGTGAGGACCACGACTTGGTGTTTAGCTCCCTCCAACCAATGTCTCCACTCCTCAAATGCCCATTTCATGGCTAACAGTTCCCGATTCCCCACATCATAGTTACGTTCAGATGGAGAGAACTTTCGGGAAAAGAAAGCACAGGGATTCATTTTAGATGTTACAGGATCCTTTTGGGACAAAACAGCTCCTGCACCAATCTCAGAAGCGTCCACCTCTACCTGGAACGGGAGTGAGACATCAGGTTGCCGCAAAATCGGGGCAGAAGTGAATCTTCGCTTCAGCTCCTGAAAGGAAGAAACAGCCTCCGGAGACCAATTCAACACATCAGCACCCTTTTTAGTCAGATCAGTCAATGGCTTGGCAATACTAGAAAATTTTGCTATAAATTTCTGATAAAAATTAGCAAAACCCAAAAACTTCTGGAGGACCTTCAAAGAAGTGGGCTGAACCCAATCATAAATGGCCTGTACCTTGGCCGGGTCCATTTCAATAGTTGACGGAGACAAAATAAATCCCAAAAATGAAATCCTCTGTACCCCAAAAAGGCATTTCGATCCTTTGACATACAGGGAATTCTCCCTCAAGATCCGGAACACAGTCCAAACATGTTCCACATGAGAATCCCAATCCTTGGAGAAGCTCAAAATATCATCCAGATAGATAATCAAAAATTTATCCACAAAGTCTCGGAAAATGTCGTTCATGAAGCACTGGAAGACAGAAGGGGCATTAGTGAGCCCAAAAGGCATCACCAGGTACTCAAAATGTCCCTACGGAGTATTAAACGCCGTCTTCCATTCATCCCCATGCTTAATGCGGATAAGATTATACGCCCCCTGAGGTCAAGCTTGGTAAACCAGCAAGCACCTTTAACTCTGGAGAATAGATCCGAAATCAGGGGTAACGGATACTGATATTTAATAGTAATTTTGTTGAGGGCACGATAATCAATACAAGGCCTTAATGAACCATCCTTTTTGGCCACGAAAAAAAACCCGGCACCTAAGGGTGAAGAGGATGGTCTAATATGACCCTTCTCCAACGCCTCCTTAATATAGGATCGCATAGCCTCGTGCTCGGGTACAGATAAATTGAAAAGCCGACCCTTAGGAAATTTACACCCCGGGCTCAGTTCAATTGCACAGTCATAACTCCTATGAGGAGGCAAAGACGCAGACTCATTCTCACTAAATACATCATAAAAGTCCGCCAAATAGTCAGGAACATCATGTGACTGAGGAGAGGTGGATAAAACCGGAGCCTCACTAAGGGCACACCGACAACCCCAACTCACCACAGACACAGATTTCCAATCCAAAACTGGATTATGAATTTGCAACCAGGGAAACCCCAGAACAATGGTATCATGCAAATTATGCAACACCAAAAATCTGCAATTTTCTTGATGGTCTGGGGTGACCCGCATTACTACCTGGGTCCAAAATTGAGGTTTATTTTTCGCCAAAGGAGTAGCATCAATCCCCCTCAAAGGGATAGGCGTCCGCAGAGGTGTCATTGGAAATCCACAACGTTTAGCAAAATCCAAGTCCATTAGATTCAGGGCTGCTCCCGAATCCACAAAACCCTTGGTGGAAAATGTGGACAGGGAGCAGATCAGAGTAATTGCCAGAAGAAACTTAGGTTGAACACCACCCACAGAAAACGTGTGTGCAAAACGTTTCTCTCGTTTAGGACAGACAGAAATAATATGCACGGCATCTCCACAAAAAAAACACAGCTTATTACGCCTTCTGAACTCCTGACGTTGCTCCCTGGACAAAACTCTATCACATTGCATAGGTTCAGGCACTTGTTCAACAGGTGGCAACACCTCTCATGCAGTCCTGCGTTCACGTAAACGCTGATCAACCTGAATGGCTAATGACATAGAATCGTCAAGACCAGAGGGAACAGGAAATCCCACCATAGTATCTTTTACGGCTTCTGACAAACCCTTCCAAAAGAGAGCTGCCAAGGCATTATCATTCCAGGTAGTAAAGACCGCCCACTTTCGGAATTTTTGACAGTACAATTCTGCAGAATCTCGACCCTGGCTCAATGCCAACAGGGTCTTTTCAGCCTGATCAATAGCATTAGGTTCGTCATACAACAACCCCAAGGCTTGAAAAAATGCGTTCACATTAGTCAGAATAGGATCATCTGGTTTCAAAGAAAACTCCCAATCCTGGGGATCGCCACGTAGCAAAGAGATGACAATTTTAACCTGCTGCGCGGAGCTCCCCAACAAGTTAGGCTTCAAGGCAAAAAATAATTTACAATTATTTTTGAAATTCAAAAATTTAGACCGATCCCCAAAAAACACATCAGGAGTAGGGATCTTTGGTTCAGCAGCATGTGAATGAGCAAGGTTGGCGGAAATTCCCCGCACTTCCGCAGTGAGCTGCTCCACATGATCAGACAATTGCTTTATCTCCATTGAGAGAAAAAAAAATTCCCCCTACGGCCTCAGAGATATAGAGGAAAAAATATACACACTTTTTTTTTTTACAATTCTTTCCTGCTATTGAGTACCCTAGGATCTGCGGTATTGCGGGTGATTCTGTTATGAATGAGTCACCATAGGAGGCAAAAACAGAAATACTAGTTAAGTCCAGAAAACCAGAGAAGTTGGCAGCTATCGGATTGAAGACCCCTGAACCTAACAACAACAACTAGCAGTAGCCGTGGGGGGTTCCTACGGTGCCCTAGACCCCTCGATCACAGCCGGAGAACTACATAGGCTAAAGACAGAAAGGGAAATCTAAACTGCCCCAGAGCAGACCCCAAAGCAATAGGCAGCCCCCAACACATAATGATGGTGAAGCAAGATGAAAAAACACTCACACAGATAGAAAGATAGGCTGAGCAAATGATGGGGCCCAAGCTAACTAAATAGGACAGAATAGAAAAGCTGCTGTCTGCAATCCGCCAAAACCCTCTCAAAAACAAGAGCCAACAGACTGATAGGGAAAAAAGCCCTGAAGACGCTAGGCTTCAAAAAGACTATATCAGTACTCAGGTATTATCTGAAGACAGAGCAAAAAGGAATTCAGCTCACCCAGCAGGGAAAGGCAGAAATCCAGAAAAACAAGGCAAAACAAAACCAGAACACAAATGCAAAAAGTAGAGCAGAAACTTAGCTTTTGAGGAGCAGGAATCAGACTGGTCTCCAAGAATCCCTCAGAGTAATCACCCGCAAGGCAGAAGGGAGTCAGCTGCCTTATATCCAGTCAGCAATCCCAGTCACCCAGTCATCATCATTCTGCTCAGGTGCTTTGTAATCAGCCTCACTACCTTCCTTCACCAGAAGAGGGAGTTCATCAGACCTCAATGGTGAAGGGGAAAATGAACTCACAACAGAGATGGCGCCGAGCTGTCCGACCGAGGAACACCACTTCACTCCAGTCCGCGGCTGCGGCCTGCCTGCTGCTGCTTCACTCCAGACCGTGGCTGTGACCTGTCCTTTGCCGCCCACGGTCGCCTCCTCCCAGCTTGCGGCTGCGGCCTGCCCATTGCCGCCCGCAGCCACCACCGCCCCGCCTCAGCCCGCAGCTGGGGACTGCACCTCGCCATCCGTGGGACTCCCAACACAGCCCCAGGCTGTGCCAGCGGCCTGCCAGCCACCACTCCGCATCACTGCAGCTTGTCCCTGCCCGGGGGCTGTGGCCTTTACCCTCCTGCTAACAGGCGGGATTCTGTTGCCTCTGCGGGGGGGTACCCCGCCAAAAGACTCTCCTAGGGCCTGTTGTGCCCTCACTTTGTCTGGGTGTAGGAACGCCCGAAGCCTCTGCCAGATCCTCAGCAGCTGGGCCCAGCGGCTGCGATGCTGAAGCATCATTGGACAGCACACCGTGGGACGTCAGGACGGCTAAGTGACAGATAGTAACTAAGGACCCGTAGTCGGCCATACCGCGGCCCTATAGTGACCGGCCTTCACCGGGTTATTCGTGTTCTCATTACCTGTATTTATTTGTGTTTGGTCCCTGCGAGGACAATTGTTGTTATCTTGTTCGGTTGCTCAGGACAGCCCCATCGGCATCCGTATTCATAAAAGCGACAACCAACAGTTACATCCGTCTCATGTCTTGTCACTGCATCCCGCATACCTGCCGTGCCTACATTTGGTGTAGTCGGCAGGATGCAGTCTCCGAGCACAGTCGACGGTGCCGTGGACCAGGGCGGGGCCGCAAACCCAGCGAGTGACGAGGGCCCCATGTCCAGTATTTCCTTAGGGGCTATGCTGAGCAACCTGCCCAGGTTCTCCGGCACTAACACCATGCTGTGGAGCTGGACGGAGCGGATGCGAGGGCTCTTTCGTATGCATCCGATGACCCCCGACCTGGAAGCCGAGGTAGCTCTCATGGCATTAGACGGGGAGGCCCGGGATTCAGTAATGTTGAGGCCCCCGGGACACTGCAATACCTTAGGTAGGGTACTGCGGATCCTGGAAGAGACCCATGGGGATCCGACGAATGTGGGGGAGTTGAGGACCCAGTTGTTTAGTCGCATGCAAGGGGAGGGGGAGACCATCACCCAGTATATGAATGTCATTCAGGAGCTATACACCGCTATTGAGCGGAAGGACGGCGTAGGTGTAGGACCCATCGACATTACCCTACACAACCTGCTAGTGACTGGACTGCGAGACCCTCTGACGAAGCAGGCGTTATGAGAGCAAGTCCGGGTGAACCTGTGTATGACTTTCTCTGAAGTGGGAAGCCAGGCGCGCGCTCGAGAGCAGGAGCAGGGGCTGACAGTCCCCGTGGGGAAGGTCCGCAGAGTGGAGGCCTCAGTGAACGCCATCAGAGAGCCCCAGTGGATAAAAGAGATGAAGCAAGAGTTGAAGAACATCAGGGGCGAGTTGGCCGAAGTAAAGAGCAGGGCTGAGACGAACTCGGGGCCCTGGGGGCCTCACAATGCCCGGAGCAGCCTCACAATCCTGGTGTTACGAGTGCGGGGAGCTGGGCCACTTCGCACGAGAGTGTCCGCGGTGTGGGAGATGCCCACCCCAGCGGCCATTAAACTCGAGGGCTCCGGGCTGGGGGGACACCGCTCGGAGCCAGAAGCCACGACATGGAGTGGTGGCAGTCCCGAAGACCTGGTCGCGAGGTGCCCGGTGGTATGGGCGGAGGTTGAGGGCAGTGCTGTATGGTGCCTAGTAGACACGGGCTCACAAGTAACGACCATGCCTGCAGCTTATTTTCGGCAGCATTTTCCCAAGGCAGTAAGACCCCAGTGGGGGTCCATGATAAGACTGGTAGCCGCCAAAAATTTATGTTAAATTTCATTAAAAAGCAGGAAAAAAATTGCATGGTCAAAGATCAAACTATGATTATATCTTGAGTTTCCTAAAATCTGTAACACATCTGCTTAGAAGATGGGGGTGCTAATGGCTCATTGGTTAGGGGGTGCAAAATACTTGCCTAGAACTGTGCTGTCAATTTCCACCACACCACTGATGGAAAGATTATGTTGGAAGTTGCCTTCGGGAGAGTTAGCCTGAGATGGATTTGTGGATAGTAGAGACCACCTTTGAATTCAAACTACTCAAGATATTGAAGGTGCTTTGTGTCCTCCCTATAATTTGTCCTGATTGTGGCCAATTTACACAATGGATAATATGCCACAGATTGAAAATATACATACTTTCTTTTACTAAGACGACCCTTTAACTGTAACATAAGCTATTGCCATCTCCTCAACCTTGCTAAATAATGTAACTGCTTTGAAAATGTAAATTACATTGGCAAACAATAATTAGGAATGCTTTTTCCCCACTACCTTTGTTATTCATTCAGTGCTTCTGGCTAATAATCTAAGTTTCACATGAAGGTTCAAAGCACTAACAATTTCTCATTAAACAATGCCAACAGTTTGAAGTGCTTAGCAATTTGTATCAATGCTTTTCTTTTAGCTCTTGGGAAGCAGAATGTATTATTCCATGTAATATAGATGATAAAATAAAGGATTCTTATAAAATATGCACCTCATTTGGTCAGGCAATATGTCATTCATAGTAGTTTTACCCTGCCAATGATCTTATTAAAACAGATGGAGAATTGGAGATATATATAGAGCAGAATCTACCGGTGACTGTGTTTTGTCTGACTGCACGACAAGTTCCTTTGTGTGTCTGATGCGTCCTTTATTTAAAGACTTGTACAGGGATGACATTTTTGGTGGGATGAGGTTGGCTGCGGTGTGATAGTCAGACAATGCCACATGGCAAGAAACACTAGATGAGAATGTAGATGTACCAAGGTTAAAAATACCTTCTGATTTAGGACACCCATTACCCTACAAAAGATAGTCTCTGCTAACAGAGGGGTGTTGCTCTTTTGGGGTGTTCATCAATAAGATGGAGTGACATTGTGAAGTGCCCAAGCGAGGAAGTCATGGGTGAGCTGCTGCTCCCATTCGTGCTGGCACTCTACAGACAACAAATGTCCCCGTCCTGGTTTTCTGCTGTGTAGGGTGCATCACACTTACTTCTGGCCCACAGGCCTCCTGTTGCTCCAGATTTTTCTCTTCTGGAACTTTGGCATTAATCAATCCAGGGGACACAAGGTTTGTAAAAAGAGTCAAACTTTTACTGGACAAATGGCAGTCTTTACAAAGACTGAGAGGAGACTTAATAGCTGTGTACAAATATCTAAAGGGCTGTCACATTGTAGAAGGATCAACTTTATTCTTATTTGCACAAGGAAAGACTAGAAGCAATGGGATGAAACTGAGTGGGAGGAGACACAGATTAGATATTAGAAAAAACTTTTTGACAGTTAGAGTGATCAATGAGTGGAACAGGCTGCCACGAGAAGTGGTGAGTTCTCCTTCAATGGAAGTCTTCAAACAGAGGCTGGACAGACATCTGACTGGAATGATTTAGCGAATCCTGCTTTGAGCAGGGGGTTGGACCAGATGGCCCAGGAGGTCCCTCCAACTCTACGATTCTATGATTCTATATATGGCCCAACGGGTTGTCGTCTTTCCCACAGATATCAGAAACAACTTCAGCCCTGGTTCATGGTATGAGTAGAGTGTCCCTCTTGCTATCTTCCCTAGCACTAGAAATTATTTTCCACCACTAGCAGTACAACCGAACTGCATCACCTCCCGCCTCTTAGAGATTGAGTTCCTCTTTCCCTGTAGCTTCACAGGCTGAGGCCCCGAACATCCTTCTTGAGGTTCCCCAAGGCCGGCAGACGGAATCACATGGAAGGGTATTTTTGGCAATCCACTGCTCTGAGTATTTGGCCCACGTTGTCCCTAGCAGCTTATTGCGTGAGACTGTTGTTGTCACTTCACACTACTGTCCTCCACTGAACTGTCAGTTCCCAAACTTGGCACTAAAGGCCCCGTCACACACATGATTTTTGTGACGCCACAGCGATCTCGCCAGCGAGATCGCTGTGTGTGACGGGGATCAGCGACCGGCCCCCCCTGCCGGGTATCGCTGATCGTGTTCGAATGGCCTGGGCCGTTTTTCGATTGCTGGTCTCCCGTTGGCCAGCACGCATCGCTGCGTGTGGCAGCGAGAGACCAGCGATCAGCAACGCTGGATGCTGGTTTCTAATGTAAATATCGGGTATCCAGGAGCTGCGGCTCTTGGATACCCGCTGTTTACCTTGGAAACCGGCGTACACTCTGGTTTCCAAGGTAAACAGCGTTTATTCAGGAGTCGCGCGGCTCTTAGATACCCGATGTTTGCCTTGGAAACCAGCGTGTATGCCGGTTTCCAAGGTAAACAGTGGGTATCCAGGAGCTGCGGCTCCTGGATACTCGATGTTTACATTAGAAACCAGCGTCCAGCGTCGCTGGTCCTGAAAGCTGGAGGGTCTGTCTTGTGACAGCTCACCAGCGATTAGCCTAACGATGTCCCATTGATCCCATCATGTCGGATCGTTGGTGGGATCGCTGGGACATCGTTATGTGTAAAGGGGCCCTAACTCTAAGTTCCCCCTCCCCAAACAGGACTGATCATTACAGTTAGCCCTGTCTAGGCTAATCTGCAGCCCCAATGGTTGTTACCCTTGACAACATGCAAGAGTATAAAATACATTTAACCTCTTAGTGTCAGGAATCCCACCATCAGTTTCACCAGCCCTACAAGTACATAGAATGTCTTTCTTCTTTTAGGGCTAGGCACAACCATATATGAAATGGTCATAATCATTTCAGCAAGATTTCCATAAATCAACAGAGCAAGTAAATATAAGAAACTTTGCAAAAAATCTTATCAGAGAAATATGCTTTTTTTCTTCGCTTATGAGCCACTTTTCCTGCCTCCTTGCCTTATCATTCACTCTTAAATCCTTCTTGCTCAAGAAGAGATAATTCACTAGTTCACTGAGGGATCAGATTACAGCTGTCTATTGCAGACGCTGAAAGACGTGTCATGCTCTATGCAAAAAAAAACACTGCAAAGCACAAAATCCTGATGACAAAAAAACAGTGTGTGTGTATGAGATTTATTAAATCTCATAGACTTTGCTGGTAGTGTAAAAAGCAACTGAAAATTAGCATAAAAACACAGCAAAAAAAAACGCAGCAAAAACTCCCAGTGTGAACATACCCTTATTCTGAAAAGTTACCCGAAATGAGATGTCTGCTTTAAAACAGGCAATCCATTGATTTCAATGAGGACCATATAATGAACCCTTTCTACTCTATTAGACCAGCAACAGCATCATTCTTATGGACGGTGTCTGGTATTGCAGCAAAACCCTATAAAAGTGAACAAACGCAGTTTAGTTTCTAAACCCCCTCTCCCAATAGGGCTTGTGGTAGAGGTGTGAGATGCCTTTGAGACAGGTGTACTACTGCCCATGACCATGCTTTTTACACTGGTTTCTTGAGCTCACAAAGACTATGTTTTAACTGAAGGTACGTTTATTAACCAAATGATGCAGATTATTACATAAAATTCTGTAGCAATCTTTATATTTATTTCCAAAGTATTCAAGGCCCTAAATATATGAACTACTAAGCTTAGAGAAATACATTATTCCTTCATTTTCCATATAGCCCGAAATCATAAAGGTAAATTTGTGGATTTTTTGGGGAATTACTCATAAGAGCTTTATCTTCTCATATTTGTTCACTTTAAACTCTCTGAGCACTTTGAAAAAATAATGATTTCTAAGTAAAGAGCCGACTGAATCAATGAACATGGAAACTACTAGAAAGAGTTTTATTTCCTTTACAGTAACAAAAATGTAAGTGATAAATTATTCATTTAAACATCAAAAGCTTTTAAAGAGACTGAATGAAAAAAAGCAACAACATAAAAATCCTTTATACCAATTTTTGATTAATGTGTAGTACTGTGTCCAGAATTAGAAAAACAGATTTGTTTGTTTTTCTCCAGAAACGGCTCCACCTGGCATAGCACTTCAGCCCTACATAATTTAATGGGACTGAGCTGCAAGTCCAGACACAGCACATAGACATGAGTAGCACTGTTTCTAAAAAGTAGACGCTTTTTTTAAAATCTTGGACAATGACCAAAGATAGTGAGATATCTCATGTAAACCTACATTCAAGGATCATGTTTCCTTCTAAAATCCCATAGTGTTGTTGAAGCAGTTGGGTATTGTTCCACTTTTTAGAAACAAGTGAAGGATAGCATAGTTTTTGCTCAATAAAAGGGTTAGAGAGTTAAACAGGCCGAACAATGCTTCAGCCAATTGTTTAGCCAGCAGCCATCTCTGCCAACTCTCCCCTACACAGGGACACTTGTCCAGCCGAATTCCTCCTGTGTTTTGAAACATCAGCCGGTGGCTTATCTACTGGAGAACAATGCGAATGGCAGTCTAAAATTGGTTGTGTCCAATCAACATCTCTCCCGACAAGGTTGTAAGTGTGGAGATTTCTACATGTAATGCTCATACTCCATTGAATTAATTGAAATGTTTTGAAAATTTTGATTTTTCATAATTTGCAGATCAGTAACATGTATATCCATCCTGTGATTTACATAATACCCTACGACTTTTCCATCTTGGTGTTGCAATTTCATTTTTTAGGAGTATATATATATATATATGCACCCACTTCATACATGTTGGGTCTATAAAGTGCTATTTTCATCTTTATTGTGTAATAAAAAGTTTTAGACTTAAGCTCGTGGCTTTTGTAGACTTCAAATTGCATTGGGTTTCCCCAAAAGGAATCTTGTTGAAGGCTACGAGAGAATAATGCTTAGCCGGCGTGCTTGTACGAGACATTGAAATTGTCTGGCACACTCTCGGCTAATTCAACAGCCTCTATTACAGGGCACGGGAAGACTGAATATATTAGCACATGGTTGTTGTAAAGAAGCTTTTCGAAAAATAAATTGTACATTCATTATAGAATGTAATCAATAAGAGCAGATTTACGTTATTGGTTGGTAAACTATAGTGAGAATACAATAGTGATAAAAGGCTGTATAAAGAGCAGGGAGCGGCGGTCAAATGCTAATGAAAGAGGATTGATAGTAAAGGGAATTTTTACTGTCTGAATATTAAAAATGCCCCTTAGGGCAGCAACATCTGTCTCTCTTCTGCGTCTCATAATAAAACTAACACAGTTTCTTGCTTCGCTCCCACTGCTGGTTAAATAGGCTTTGAATTTCTAATTTTCTGGAACCATTTTACAATGCAATGTGGAAATTAATATTTTGCTAAGAATGGTTTTTTTTGTAGAGGAGAATTTTTTAGCTTGAATATATGGTATTTTTGTATATTTGCTAGAGATAAGTGCATGGGCGATTTTAACGAGCTGTAGATAAACTGTTAGTAGACAGATCAGAGTGGCACTGTGTCTGCTAACACTATGAAGGGGCTTAAGACTTGGTTTGGATCAGGCTGTTAGAAAAAAAAATTGTGCATGTTTAAATCCAAGGGAAGATGGGATACCACAAGGTCTGCCTAACAGCAGCTTATTCCAGTATCTAAAAACTGGAATATATGCATGTTCAGCCAAACTGAGAAGGCAAATAGTCAGGTAGGGGTCGGGACAGACGAGTGGTGGAACAAATGAGCAGTTATCTAAAGAACATGGACTGCTTTAGTTTTGATGCCCCGTGTAGTACCTCTGATCGATGCCCTAACAGTGTATAATATGGAGCCCAAGTAATACAGTACACTCATACTGTTCTGTCCTCACTAAATGAAGCAGAATTCATGTAGCTTATACAGGCAGTTAAACGGCTATACCGAGGTCCAACCATGAGACTGTAGGTTGAATCTGTGCTTTATTGAACGTGATGGTATATTGGGTTCATCAGGAATTCATATATACATAATACATTATCTGCACTAATAGCTAACCAGGGGAGAACTAACTAAGCAGGCTAGTATGAGATAGGAATTGTATACATGAAACATAAATACATACCAGCGATGCTGTCACAAGGGGAGAAGAGAAATGAGATGCTTCCTGAATGCAGGCAGAAGGAAAATGGTGGACTGGAGGGAAAATGGGGGCTGAACTAACCATAATCCTTTGCAAAAGGCTACCAGGATGCATTGCAACCTTACCAGAATGCACTGCAAACGGAGGGAAATAGCAAAGTGAAAGTAAAACACAATAACACTGCGGTTATGACTCTGGTCACTAGATGGAGCCAGAAAACACTGTAAATAGGCAGATAATCAGGGATCATGAATTAAATGTCGGAGACAGAACACATGCCTTGTACTAATAATGAACAAGCCATAGAATCACAGTCATGGAATCAGAGTTATGGAGTTGGAGTGTGGAAAAATAATGGAGTCAGAGTCAGAATCTTGACTCAGCGACTCCACGACCCTGTGCAATCATTTATTACCGTTCTTGGAGTATGGTCACTGATCTATTTGTGAATCCACTTAACCGTAGCCATGTCAATCCCAAACATGGTCATTTTTTTCAGTAAGGATAGTATGAGACACTTTATCACATGCTTTGTTGAAATCGAGATATACTGGTTCAATAAACAAAGCGGCATTCATTGGCCAACAAGGCCAGTGTGGACCTCTTTAGCAGTGATGCATAATGTGCCTTGTGCAACCTCCCCGGATGCTCAACCCCTAAAGCCAACCCTGAATAATAATAATTCCAAGGAGTTGCCACTTTTTTATTTGTGCCTAGTGGAGAAGCTCATACCAATCACAGATAAAAGGGATTTTCTACTACAAAACCTGAAGAATGACTACAAAAATAGTGGTATGTAAATAATTTAATCATAATAACATACTTGACAGATAAGAATATTTAAAAAGTGGTGAACTTTAGCCTTAATCAATAGCAGTTTCTGAAATTAGGGTGGTGACAATTTGATATCTACATCAATATATATGACTCATAATCAGTAATCAATGCACATCACTAGGCAAAAAGGGGTACTTATAAGGTAAAAGTACAATAAAGCATATTGAATGCAATTATTAATACAGGTGGCATATACTTTCTCTCTCTATATATATATTTATATTATATATATATATATATATATATATATATATATATATACACACACACTGAGTCTTTGTTTCATTGCAGCCATTTGGTAAATTCAAAAAAGTTCATTTTTTTTCTCATTAATGCACACCCTGCACCCCATCTTGACTGAAAAAAACAGAAATGTAGAAATTTTTGCAAATTTATTAAAAAAGAAAAACTGAAATATCACATGGTCATAAGTATTCAGACCCTTTCCTCAGTATTGAGTAGAAGCACCCTTTTGAGCTTAGAAAGCCATGAGTATTCTTGGGAATGATGTGTAACAAGGGTGACCGGGGTGGGTAATTGTGGCCGGGTTATTTAAAGAGACAGTACATAGGCAGAGTCCACTGAGCACACTATCAGTGAGCACCCCCTGTTCCTTGCACATAAACAGAAGGGACCAACATAGTTCTTTCCCCACAGATTACCTTCTCTGTTCTGGTCACAGCATTCCAGGTGATTAATACTCCAGAAAGGCAGCTGTTCTCCAAAAGGGAAAATAACTTTTAATAAAGAGTGATGGCGTAGAATAACAGAAGAATATAGCACTAGATTCCTGATCTTTCCCTGACACGCTCTGCAGCTGCATCCACAGCAGCTGTAGCAGCCAAAAAATAGACAGTAGTACCCCTTCAGAAGCGGAGGCCCTTCCAAAGTCCTGGGGCCCGTACTGTGATCTTCAGTCCTTTGATCCTTGGGATCCCTCTTGAGTCCCTGGAGTCCTTTGAGTCTGGGGCAGCAACCTCTCCCATCTGGGGAGTCTGGCAGTGTCCCGTCTGACAATTACGTCTGCCCTGGCAAGAGTCCCAGACAGTTCTGGAGGGAAACAGAAGTCTCCTGTGGCCTTACTGCTGCTGCTGCTGGCCCAGCCTCATGTTAACTATTACAGTCCAATTTAAGGAGAATACCACATTAGCTCAGCAGACAGATTGACCCCACAACATGACATAACATATTGCAATACAGATACAGCATATACATTATATTACATCACAACGCAGGAAACACATAATACATTGCAATGATATAACATAGGGACATAGACAGGGCATTAGGGGAACCACAGAGCAAGGAGGAGAGAGTGCACCTGAGTGAACCTGCCACCTTCTTACTGTTCCACGAAGTTTTTCACACCTGGATTTGGGGATCCTGTTGTGAGTTAATTTTCTGGTCTACCAGTTGTGAGTTCTCCTTCCAGGCTCCCTCTGGTGGTAACAGGAGGTAGTGAGGCTGATTTAATCAGTGGATATCTGCCACCTGATAAGGAGGATGACGATTGGACCTCAGGAATCTCAGACTGGATTTAAGACAACTGACGCCCTATTCTGGTGCTGGTGATTCCTTCTGGCTTGTCAGGTCTTGGTTCTCAGCTCTGTTCCAGTCAGCTCAAGCTAAGTTTTTCTGCTAATGTTCACACTTGATTTTGTTGGTCTATTCAGTTTTTTGTGGTCAGCCAGCCCCGACTGGGGCTGTGCTGAATTTCCTCTCTTATTTATCTGTATTTGCCAATTTGCTTTTTGTCCCTTATTAGTTTGGCCACTTTTTGCTCTGTCTCAGAATATTTCAGAGTGCTGATATAGTGGGAGAAGTCTAGTGACTTCAGGCTTAATTTTGTTATTAGAAGTGTTGGACATTATTTTTGTAGGGTTTTTGGCAGATTGCAGACAGTGTCTTTCCTTTCCTATCCTTTCTAGTTAGTTTGGGCCCCATCGTTTGCTCAGCCTATTTTCCTGCCTGTGTTTGTGTTTTCCTCTTGTTTCACCGTCAATACATGTGTGGGGGCTGTCTTTCCTTTGGGGTCTGCTCTGGGGCAGTTAGTTTTCCCCTTTTCTTGCTTTAGGCTTATTTAGTCCTCCGGCTGTGACGAAGCGTCTAGGTTCATCGTAGGAACGCTCCACGGCTGCTGCTAGTTGTGTGGTTAGGATCAGGGATCTGCAATCTGCATAGTTACCAACCCCTCCGGTTTTCTGTGACTTAGCTTGTTTTGTTTTTTCCTCCTCGGTGACCCATTCATAACAGAATCACAAGCCATACCGCAGATTCTAGGGTACTCAAAAGCAGGAGAAAGTTGTTAGAAAGGAAGAAAAAAAAAAGAGTCTGAATTTTTTTTTTGCGTGTATTTTTTCCTCTTTTATTTTTCTGGGGCCGTAGGAGGATTTTTTTTTTCCTAATGGAGATTAAGCAATTGTCTGATCATGTGAAGCAACTTGCTGCTGAAGTGTAGGGAATTTCCACCTACCTCATTCAGTCACATGCTGCTGAACCTAAGATCCCTACTCCTGATGTGTTTTCTGGGGATCTGTCTAAATTTCTGAATTTTAAGAATAATTGTAAATTATTTCTTGCCTTGAAGCCTAACTCATCGGGGAGCTCTGTGCAGCAGGTTAAAATTGTCATCTCCTTGCTGCGCGGCAATCCCCAGGATTGGGCTTTTTCTCTGACACCTGAAAATTCTATTCTGACTAATGTGGATGCATTTTTTCAAGCCTTGGGGTTGTTGCATGATGAACCTAATGCTGTTGATCAAGCTGAGAGAACCCTGTTGGCATTGAACCAGGGTCAGGATTCTGCAGAGTTATACTGTCAAAAATTCGGAAAGTAGGCAGTCCTTACTACATGGAATGATAGTGCATTGGTAGCTCTCTTTCGGAAGGGTTTATCAGAGACCATTAAAGATGTTATGGTGGGATTTCCTGTTCCCTCTGGTCTGGATGATTTTATGTCATTAGCCATTCAAGTTGATCGGCGTTTACGTGAACGTAAAACTACACGGGAGGCGCTGCCACCTTTTGAACAAACATCTGAATCTATGCAATGTGATGGGGTTTTGTCTAGGGCGCAACGTCAGGAGTTTAGAAGGCGTAATAAGCTGTGTTTTTTCTGTGGTGATGCCTCTCATACTATTTCTGTCTGCCCTAAATGAGAGAAACGTTTTGCACACACATTTGCTGTGGGCAGTGTATAAACTAAGTTCCTTTTGGCAATTACTCTGATCTGCTCCTTATCCACGTTTTCCATAAAGGCTTTTGTGGATTCAGGAGCAGCGTTGAATCTGATGGATTTGGACTTTGCTAAACGTTGTGGTTTTTCTATGACGCCTCTGCGGACGCCTATTCCTTTGAGGGGTATTGATGCTACTCCTTTGGCGGAGAATAAACCTCAGTTTTGGACCCAGGTGACATTGCGAGTTGTCCCAGACCACCAAGAAAATTGTAAATTTTTGGTGCTGCATAATTTGCATGATACTATTGTTCTGGGTTTTCCCTGGTTGCAAACTCATAATCCAGTTTTGGATTGGAAATCTGGGACTGTGATGAGTTGGGGTTGTCAGTGTGTTCTTAGGGACGCTCCTGTTTTCTCCACCTCTCCTCAGTCTCATGATATTCCTGATTATCTGGCCGATTTTTCTGATGTATTTAGTGAGAGTAAGTCTGCGTCTTTGCCTCCTCATAGGAGTTATGACTGTGCAATTGAGTTGATGCCTTGGTGTAAACTTCCCAAGGGTCGGCTTTTCAACTTATCAGTACCCGAACATGATGCTATGCGATCCTATATTAAGGAGTCGTTGGAGAAGGGTCATATTAGACCATCCTTGTCACCTTTAGGTGCTGTTTTTTTTTTGTGGCCAAGAAGATGGTTCATTAAGACCGTGTATTGATTATCGTTCCCTTAACAAGATGACGGTTAAATATCAGTACGCATTACCTCTGATGTCTGATTTATTCTCCAGAGTTAAGAGTGCCTGCTGGTTTACTAAGCTTGACCTCGGGGGGCGTATAATCTTATTCACATCAAGCACGGGGATGAATGGAAGACGGCGTTTACTACTCCGGAGGGACATTTTGAGTACATGGTGATGCATTTTGGGCTCACTAATGCCCCTTCTGTCTTCCAGTCCTTTATGAATGATATTTTCCATGACTTTGTGGATAAGTTTTTGATCATCTATCTGGATGATATTTTGATCTTTTCTAGTGATTGGGATTCTCATGTGGAACACGTCCAGACTGTGTTCCGGATTTTGAGGGAGAATTCTTTGTTTGTTAAGGGATCTAAATGCCTCTTTGGTGTACAGAGGATTTCATTTTTGGGATTTATCTTGTCTCCGTCGACTATTGAAATGGACCCGGCCAAGGTACAGGCCATTTATGATTGGGTTCAGCCTACTTCTTTGAAGGCCCTCCAGAAGTTTTTGGGTTTTGCTAATTTCTATCGTAAATTTATAGGTAATTTTTCTGGTATTGTCAAACCACTGACTGATCTGACTGAGAAGGGCGCTGATGTGCTGAATTGGTCTCCTGAGGCTGTCTCTGCATTTCAGGAGCTTAAGCGGAGATTTACTTTAGCTCCAGTTTTACGGCAACCTGATGTCTCACTTCCATTTCAGGTGGAGGAAGATGCTTCTGAGATTGGTGCAGGAGCTGTTTTGTCCCCAAAAGACCTTGTGACTTCTAAGATGAATCCCTGTGCCTTCTTTTCTCGATAGTTCTCCCCATCTGAACGCAACTATGACGTGGGGAATCGGAAATTGTTGGCCATGAAGTGGGCATTTGAGGAGTGGAGACATTGGTTAGAGGGAGCTAGACATCAAGTTGTGGTCCTCACCGATCACAAGAATTTGATTTATCTGGAGTCGGCCAAATGCTTGAATCCTAGACAGGCTAGATGGGCCTTGTTTTTCACGCGTTTTAATTTTGTGGTCTCTTTTCTTCCGGGAACTAAGAATGTTAAGGCAGACGCCTTTTCTAGGAGTTTCTTTGCCAATTCTCTTAATGTGACCGAGCCTACTACCATCCTAGGTGAGGGGGTAGTTCTTTCTGCCATTTCGCCCGATTTGAGATGCGCTCTGGAGGAATTTCAGGAGGATAAACCTGAGCGTTGCCCTATGGGAAAATTGCGTGTTCCTGACCAGTGGAGAAAGAGAGTGATGTCTGAAATTCATTGCTCCGCATTGGCTGGTCATCCAGGTATTTTTGGTACCAGAGATTTGGTGAGTCGGTCTTTTTGGTGGCCCGCCTTATCTCGTGATGTGAGGAATTTTGTACAGTCCTGTGGGACTTGTTCTCGGTCTAAACCCTGTTCTCATTCTGGTGGGTTGCTAATGCCCCTGCCGGTGCCCAAGAGGCCATGGACCCATATCTCAATGGATTTTATTTCTGATCTTCCTGTCTCTCAGAGAATGACTGTTATCTGGGTGATTTGTGATAGATTTTCGAAGATGGTCCATCTTGTATCACTCCCAAAGTTGCCATCTTCTGCTGAATTGGTACCCTTGTTTTTACAACAGGTGGTTCAGTTACATGGGATTCCTGAGAACATTGTGTCCGACAGAGGAGTCCAGTTTGTTTCCAGATTCTGGAAAGCCTTTTGTTCCAATCTGGGAATTCAGTTATCCTTCTCCTCCGCGTTTCCTCCCCAGACCAATGGACAGACTGAGAGAACAAACCAGACCTTGAAGTCTTATTTAAGATGTTTTATATCTGCTGATCAGGATGATTGGGTCTCATTTTTGCCCTTGGCCGAATTCGTGCGGAACAATAGAGCTAGTTCTGTCACTTTGATGTCACCCTTTTTCTGTAATTTTGGGTTTCATCCTCGATTCTCTTCAGGGCAAGTGGAATCTTCGTCCTGCCCAGGTGTGGACACTGTGGTTGAGAGAATGCAGCAGATATGTGACCAAGTGGTGGATAAGTTGTCACTCCCTCAGGAAAAGGCCCAGCAATTTTCCAACCGGCATAGGACCATTGGTCCCCGGTTTAAAGTGGGTGATATGGTTTGGTTGTCGTCTAAGAATATTCCTATGAAGGTTGCATCTCCAAAATTTAAGCCAAGATTTATTGGACCTTATAAGATTTTGGAGATTCTTAATCCTGTTTCTTTTCGATTGGCTCTTCCGGTTACATTCAAGATCCATAACGTATTTCACAAATCTTTGTTGAAGAGGTTTGTTGAGCCAGTGGTTGCTATGGCAGCACCTCCTGACCCTGTGTTGGTTGAAGGCAATGTGGAATATGAGTTAGAGAAAATATTGGATTCTCGTTTGGTTAGACGGAGACTCCAGTATTTGGTCAAATGGAAGGGTTATGACCAGGAGGATAATTCTTGGGTCTCTGTCTCTGATATTCATGCCAATAGATTGGTTCGTGCTTTTCATCGTGCCCATCCTGATCGGCCTGGTGGTGTGGATGAGGGTTCGGTGACCCCTCCTCAAGGGGGGTACTGTTGTGAGTTCATTTTCTGGTCTACCAGTTGTTATCACGCTTACCCTTATCTACAGGAGGGTAGCATGACCGGTCAGCGGTCCCGGCGTAGGTGTAGAAACTCGGACCACGGGGCTGTCAGCAGCACAGGCTGGAGGTCGCAGGACCTGTGGAGGGGGCGGAGCGCTTGCAGAAGCACTCAGAAGCTGTAGGACCTAGCACCACGTGACCTGTGATGTCAGAGGGGGCGGAGCTTATCACAGGGACGCTGAAGTGACAGGCAGAGGGCTCAGAGAGCCAGGAGTTTATACAGTAGCGATGGTCGGGCAATCCAGAAGTCATACACAGGAGAATCAATGCGGTACAGAGTCAGGAAGAACAAGAATGGTCAGGGAAGCAGGAGGTCAGGCACGAGTCGGGCTGCACGGTACAAAATCAGAAAGCCAAGAGACAGAAACCAAAATCCAGACCAGGTCATACACACCACAAACACGGAAACAGGCGAGAGGCACTTAGCAAAGGCAGGGTCGGACACACTCAAGTATGAAGTATAAACGACAGGGAAGGTTGCTCGCCTGTGGCCATAAATATCCTCCCTGAGACTGAAGAGAGGCTCCAACCATTAACCCTTCGCTTGTCAGACCAAAATTCCAGATACCATGACAGTACCCCTCCCTCAACGGGGGGCCTCCGGACCCCCAGGTCTTCCTGGGTATCGAGCATGATATGCCCTGACCAGGCGATCTGCGTGTACTGATCTGGCCGGTACCCAGGAACGATCCTCCGGGCCATACCCTTTCCAATGGACGAGGTACTGCAAAGAGCCACGAACCCATCGAGATTGCACAATTTTTTGCACCTCGAACTCCATGTGGCCGTCCACCGATATCGGCGGTGGTAGAGGAGTACGTTCCTCTCTTACTGAACCTACAGGCTTAAGCAAGGACCTATGAAAAACGTTGTGCACCTTCAGGGAGGATGGGAGGCGTAGCCGATAAGTTACCGGATTAATCACCTCTGTTATGACGTAGGGACCAATAAATTTGGGACCCAACTTTGCTGATGGCAATTTTAACGTTATATTCCGTGTTGAGAGCCACACCTTGTCCCCACAATGCAAGTCCTCATCCGGACCCCTCTTTCTATCAGCAAAACGTTTGTACCTTCCCTGAGCCTTTTCAATACTTGCGCGAACCCTTGACCATAACCCACTGATCTGTCTAACCGAATCCTCTACCCCTGGACAATTTGAGTCCAACCGTGAAAATTCACCAAAATGAGGGTTCAATCCAAGATTAACAAAAAAAGGTGACCTACCGGTGGACTGGTTAATTCGGTTATTAAAGGCGAACTCCGCCAATGATAATGCATCACACCAGTCGTCTTGCAGTGTTGAAGTCAAACATCGAAGGATTTGTTCCAAAGACTGGTTGGTGCGCTCCGTTTGGCCATTACTCTCCGGGTGGTAGGCTGAAGAAAAAGACAAACATATCCCCAACTTCCTACAGAACGCTCGCCAAAATTTCGCTATAAATTGTGCCCCCCTATCCGAAACGATATTCATAGGTACCCCATGGAGACGAATGATTTGGGAAAGGAAGTGTTTAGAAAGGACCTCGGCAGACGGTAGTTTAGACATGGGTACGAAATGTGCCATTTTTGAAAACCTATCTACTACTACCCGAATGACGGTATTACCCTTGGAGGGGGGGGTTGGTAATGAAATCCATGGACAAATGGGTCCATGGTCTTTCTGGAATTGGCAGCGGTACCAATTCCCCGGCCGGCCGGCAATGAGAGCTCTTAGAACGGGCGCACACCCCACAGGCCATGACATACCCCTTAATTTCTGAACACATTGATGGCCACCAAAACATTCTCTTTACCGCCTCACAAGTGGCCGTAATACCTGGGTGGGCCCCCAACTTAGAATCGTGAAACTCTCGTGAGAGCTTGGACCGTAAGACCTGTGGTACAAACAATTTATTAGGCGGCTTGGCCCTTGGAGCTAAAGATTGAGCCCCCACAATCTCCCGCTCCAACTTTGACGAAAGCTCGGCTATCACCACCCCGGGTTGAAGAATGGACGAGGGAGGATCGGGGGCAGAAAGAGGTTCGAAACTCCGTGACAATGCGTCCGCCTTCACGTTCTTAGAACCAGGCCGGAAAGTTATGGAGAACTGGAATCGGGAAAAAAAAAGTGACCACCGAGCCTGTCTGGGAGTCAACCTTTTTGCTGTGTTAATGTACTCCAAATTTTTATGGTCAGTGATAACCGGAATTGGATGTTCTGCCCCCTCCAAAAAATGCCTCCATTCTTCAAACGCTAGTTTTATAGCCAAGAGCTCTCTGTTCCCCACATCATAATTTCTCTCTGCCGGAGAGAACTTCTTGGAAAAAAAAGCACAGGGTCTGAGATTAGTTGATGTAGCCGATCCTTGAGACAAAACAGCCCCCACCCCCACTTCGGACGCATCCACCTCTACCACAAACGGCTGTGACGGATTAGGCTGCAACAGAACTGGCGCGGACATAAAGCAATTCTTCAGACTCACAAAAGCTTGTTTGGCAGGAAGGGACCAATTCTTTGTATCGGCCCCCTTACATGTGAGATCGGTAATAGGTTTCACTATCTGAGAAAAACCCTTGATAAACCTCCGATAATAATTTGCAAACCCTAGAAAACGCTGCAGACCCTTCAGGTCCTGGGGTTGGACCCAATCCGAAATGGCCTGCACCTTCTTGGGATCCATACGAAACCCCTGTGGGGAAATGATCAGCCCTAGAAAAGTTAACTCCTGCACAAAAAAGGTACACTTTTCTAATTTAACAAACAATTGGTTCTCCCTGAGTCTCTGGAGAACAATCTTAACATGAGATAGGTGAGACTGCTCGTCTGTGGAGAAAACCAGGATATCATCTAAATAAATGACAACAAAGCGGCCAATCAGGTCTGCAAAAATCACATTAATAAAATTCTGAAAAACGGCTGGTGCGTTGGCGAGACCGAATGGCATCACCAGATTCTCAAACAACCCTTCAGTAGTTAGAAATGCCGTTTTCCATTCATCCCCCTCTTTAATCCTGATAAGATTATAAGCCCCCCTAAGGTCTAGTTTGGAGAACCATTTTGCTCCCGAGAGCTGATTGCACAGATCGGGAATCAGCGGTAAGGGATAAGCATTTTTAACAGTGATTTTATTGAGTTCCCGAAAGTCGAGGCAGGGACACAGGCCACCATCTATCTTTTTAACAAAAAAGAACCCCGCTGCTATTGGAGAGACCGACGGTCTGATATGCCCTTTACGGAGACTTTCCTTTATATACTCTTTCATTGCCAAGCGTTCAGACCCAGATAAATTAAACAGACGGGCTTTGGGTAATTTGGCCCCTGGGACTAAATCAATGTTGCAATCAAAAGGCCTATGTGGGGGTAATGCCTCGGCCTCGCTTTTGGAGAACACATCCTCGAAGTCTTTCAGGGACTCCGGAATGCCCTCCAGACACACAGAAGACTCCAAGACAGTATTTGCAGGGGAAACACAACACACAGCTTTATAGGAACAGTCATCACATTTCAGACCCCATTTAACAATTACCCCCCTTTCCCAGTCAATTACCGGGTTGTGCCGCTGAAGCCACGGCATACCCAACACCAGCCCTTCAGGTAGATTATCCATAATGAAACATTTCATCTCCTCCGCATGAGAGGAGCCAACCTGTAACACAAAGGTATTGGTGGCATAACGAATCCCCGAACAGGTGAGAGGGGAGGAGTCAATTGCCACAATTATCAAAGGAGTCTCTAACCTGACTGTCCCTATCTTGGCCCTAGAGACGGTGCTGGCACTAACCAGGTTTAGAGAGGAACCGCAGTCCACCAAAGCTGTGGAAAAAAAGTGACATTTGTCTACCAGCAGTTCAACATCAAGCAACAGCTTGGGGCATGAGGAAAAAGGTACCTGCGGGTCTGGGCAGCCTCCTCGATCACTACCCAGACCTAGTAGTTTCCCGACAGCTGGGAAGACGAGGGACAGGATGGACAGTCTCTCCTCCAATGTCCTGCTTCTCCACAATAAAAGCATAGCTGTTTATCACGCCGGCGTCTCCTCTCTTTCTCTCTGATGGATGTGGCACCAATCTCCATGGGGATTGCACTGGCCCCAACTTCAGTGCTCCCAGTGAACAGAGGGGACTCAGATTGCATCACCCCTCTGGCCCTTAACCGTCGATCCATCCGAACTGCCTGTGTCATGGCATCTTCCAGGGTATCCGGAGGCGGATGGAGAGCTAGGGCATCCTGAAGGCGTTCTGCTAAGCCCCTATGGAATAGACCGTGGAGAGCCGCATCGTCCCAGGTGACTTCAGCTGCCCACCGCCGAAACTCAGAACAATACCACTCTGCAGAGTGCCGACCCTGACGTGCGCTCATCACCATGTCTTCTGCCAGGCGTACTCTATCACGCTCATCATAGATATGGCCCAAGGCCTCAAAAAACGCATTCACAGTCATACGTTCTGGTGCTGTGGGTGCTAGCAAAAATGCCCAGGCTTGAGGGGCACCTCGCAACAGGGAGATAACTACCCCCACCCTCTGAAATTCTCCCCCGGATGAGCGAGGTCTCAGGGGGAAAAATAATTTACACCCCTCCCGGAACGCTCTGAACTCCTTTTTGTCTCCAGAAAAGGAGTCATGCAGTTTAACCGGGGATTCAGGGGACGTAAGGGATACATCCCTACTCTCGGAAGACATAGCCCCTTGCATAGTATTAACCAGCTGCTGCTGGGTATGAGCCATACTGCGCTGTTCAACACTCATCTTCTGGAACATTTGAGAGAGCTGGTTCACTTGCTCTGACAATGCCTGCATCGGGTCCATGACTGCAGCAGACCCACCACACACTCACACACAGGTAGTAACAGAAGGATGAGTGGGGGGGGAAAGTAATAAGGTCATTTATTATATCACGCTTACCCTTATCTACAGGAGGGTAGCGTGACCAGTCAGCAGTCCCGGCGTAGGTGTAGGAACTCGGACCACGGGGCTGTCAGCAGAACAGGCTGGGAGGTCGCAGGACCTGTGGAGGGGGCGGAGCGCTTGCAGAAGCACTCAAAAGCTGTAGAACCTAGCACCACGTGACCTGTGACGTCAGAGGGGGCGGAGCTTATCGCAGGGACGCTGAAGTGACAGGCAGAGGGCTCAGAGAGCCAGGAGTTTATACAGTAGCGATGGTCGGGCAATCCAGAAGTCATACACAGGAGAATCAATGCGGTACAGAGTCAGGAAGAACAAGAATGGTCAGGGAAGCAGGAGGTCAGGCACGGGTCGGGCTGCACGGTACAAAATCAGAAAGCCAAGAGACAGAAACCATAATCCAGACCAGGTCACTCACACCACAAACACGGAAACAGGCGAGAGGCACTTAGCAAAGGCAGGGTCGGACACACTCAAGTATGAAGTATAAATGACAGGGAAGGTTGCAAGCCTGTGGCCATAAATACCCTCCCTGAGACCGAAGAGAGGCTCCAACCATTAACCCTTCGCTTGTCAGACCAAAATTCCAGATACCATGATATTAACCCTTTGCTTTTCAGACCAAAATTCCAGATACCATGATATTAACCCTTTGCTTGTCAGACCAAAATTCCAGATACCATGACAGTTGTGAGTTCTCCTTCCAGGCTCCCTCTGGTGGTAACAGGAGGTAGTGAGGCTGATTTAATCAGTGGAGATCTGCCACCTGATAAGGAGGATGACGATTGGACCTCAGGAATCTCAGACTGGATTTAAGACAGCCGATGCCCTATTATGGTGCTGGTGATTCCTTCTGGCTTCTACAAATGGATAATGATCCTAA
Source organism: Dendrobates tinctorius (assembly GCF_039654945.1). Classification (NCBI taxonomy): domain Eukaryota; kingdom Metazoa; phylum Chordata; class Amphibia; order Anura; family Dendrobatidae; genus Dendrobates; species Dendrobates tinctorius. The sequence goes on from NW_027361674.1 coordinate 5,116,153, forward strand.
ACACGGCAAAATCCACAATAGACGACCTCAAAAGGTGCAAGCTGAAGTTTTACAATGGCCCTCACAGTCCCCTGATCTGAACATCATTGAAAATCTGTGGCTATACCTCAGAAAAGCAGTGCCTGCAAGACGACCCAGAACTGGAAGAATTTTCCAAGGAAGAATGGATAAAAATCCCTCAAACAAGAATTGAAAGACTCTTGGCTAGTCACAAAAAAAGAGTTTACAATCTGTGATACTTGCAAAAGGGTTGCTTCAAGATTCCAACTTTTGCCCAAACTTTTGTATCAGACCATTTTCCTGTTTTTAATTTTTTTAACACCTTCATGACAGAGCCCGCTTGACTTTTTGTGTTTCTGTTTTTCGCTCCCCTTCTTCCTAGAGTCATAACTTTTTTCTTTTTTTGCCAATATGGCCATGTGAGAGCTTGTTTTTTGTGGGACAAGTTGTACTTTTGAACGATACTATTGGTTTTACCATATTGTGTACTCGAAAACAGGAAAAAAATTCCTAGTGCGGTAAAACTGCAACAAAAGTGCAATTCCACAACTTTTGTTTTGGAATTTTTTTACCATGTTCATGAAATGCTAAAATTGACCTGCCATTATGATTCTCCAGGTCATTATGAATTCATAGACACCAAACATGTCTAGGTTCTTTTTTATTTAAGTGGTGAAAAAATGGCAAAATTTGTAAAAAAATAAAATTGCATTTTCCGAGTCCTGTAGCACTTCCGTTTTTCAGGATCTGGGACAGGGTGAGGACTTATATTTTGCATGCTGAGCTGACATTTTTATTGATAACATTTTGGTGCACATATGATCCTTAAGCCGTTTATCGATTGGGTTAATTCTTTTTTTATTTTGATAGATAGGGCGATTCTTAATGCGGCAATATCAAATATGTGAATGTTTGATTATTTTTATTGTTTTATTTTGAATGCGGTGAAAGGGGGGTGATTTGAACTTTTATATATTTTCTAATATTTTTAAAAACATTTTTTTTTTCTACTTTTGACATGCTTCAAAAGTCATGGCTGTAACGCTCAAGGGATAGACTAAGTCCGAGAGTGGACCCTCTGGGTCATGGATCTGGAGCCCCTGGGTCGAGCGCGCCAGGTGCCAGGTGATGACCGACCCCTATACAGGGATCATTAGGGGCAAAACCACAGAGGACAGAACCGCGACAGCCGGTACCAGGAGGGACGGCTCAAGGACAGCAACCAGAAGGAGGCTAGGTCACAGGACAGAGACAGGAGTGCCCGAGCAGGTTATAGGAAGCGGGGAACACCCAGGCGGCAGAGGCAAGTAGGGAGAGCAGGAATAGCCACGGGGACAGGAGGACTGCAACGAAGGAGACGCCAGGGAGGGTAAGGGTGGTGATAGGCTGGAGGAGAGGAAAAACAGGGGAGAAGGAGAACGAGGGAGGAGGGCAGGACAACCCGGGAGCTGACAGGAGAAAGCAGGAGAATTCACTGGAGTAACTATAGAGGCTAGAGAGGCCCGGAAGGCGTGGGTTAACACAACAATCCTCAGGCGTCCTCTCAACAGTGAGGACGCCTGAAATACCTTAGGAACCGGAAGGAAGATGACAAGCGCCGCCCTCAACGCCGCCCACCACCAGCAGAAGAGGAAGCGCTGGCGCGCGCCCGCGGCCTAAGGAAGGGGCGCAGGAGCGCCGCAGTGCTGGAGGCAGGACGGGAGTGCGTGCTGCGGCGGAGACGCCGGTAAGAGGAGGCGGCGGCGGGTGCCGCTGCAGAAGGCGCGGCCGCCGATGTTACAGTACCCCCCTCCTTACATCCCCCCTTTCCGAGGTTGGCCAGAAATCTTTTTAATATTAGGGGGGCGTTAACATTCTCTCGTGGCTCCCAGGACCTCTCCTCAGGACCAAATCCCTTCCAGTCAATAAGAAAGAGAGTCCTCCCCCGGACTCTTTTCATGGCCAAAATATCCTTTATTTCAAAGATGTCACCCGACCCAATAGGTAAAGGAGGACCCGCGGAGACAGATTGGAACCGATTCAGAACTACAGGTTTCAGAAGCGAGACATGGAAGGCGTTAGGGACCCGAAGTGAAGCCGGCAATCTCAGTTTTTAAGCCACCTCGTTGATGCGTCTTAGAACTTCGAAGGGACCGATGAAACGAGGACTCAACTTATAGGATGGAACTTTCAAGCGGATGTGTTTAGTCGAGAGCCAGACCTTGTCGCCGGGATGATATGGAGGAAGATCCCTCCGTCTCTTGTCCGCATGCTTCTTGATTCGGGTGCTGGCTTTCTCGAGCGCCTGTCAGGTCTCCTTCCAAATCTCCGAAAATTCTACGGCGTGGGCATCTGCCGCGGGAACTCCAAATGATGCAGTAATGGGCAGCGGAACACCAGGATTCTGACCAAAGACCACAAAGAATGGCGAGTAGGTGGTCGATTCGTTGGGATGGTTATTATGAGCGAACTCTGCCCATGGTAGAAGCGAGACCCAATTATCCTGATGGGCATTGGAAAAGTGACGTAGGTAGGTCGTCAGGCCTTGATTAATCCGCTCTACTTGTCCATTGGATTGTGGATGATACGCGGAGGAGAAGTCGAGAGACGTACCCATAAGCCAGCAGAGAGCCCTCCAAAAGCGAGAAGTAAATTGAACCCCACGATCAGACACAATACGCAGAGGGAGACCATGTAGCCTGAAGATCTGGTGAATGAAGATCTCGGCCAACTTCGGGGCTTACGGCAGTCCGGGCAAGGGGATAAAATGAGCCATCTTAGAGAAGCGATCTGCCACGACTAGGATGGTGGTGCAACCAGCAGAGCGGGGCAAGTCGGTTACGAAATCCATTGCAATGTGCTGCCACGGGGCCTCCGGGACAGGTAACGGAAGGAGAAGGCCAGAGGGCAGGGTTCTTGGGACTTTGTTTCGAGCACAGGTTGTGCAAGAAGCGACGAAATCCATCACGTCTTGGTGAAGAGTGGTCCACCAGTAATAACGGGAGAGAAGCGAGAGGGTCTTCTTGGTCCCCACGTGCCCAGCTACCTTGGAGGAGTGCCCCCAGCGCAACACCTCTAGACGCTTGTCTTGAGGAACAAAGGTCTTGCCTGGTGGCGGAGTAGAAAAGTTTACAGGAGCCACGGGGATCACCTTGGTAGGCTCGATAATATATGATGGGCCCTCGTTCTCCTCAGGCGACTGTAAAGACCGGGAGAGTGCGTCCGCCTTGATGTTTCTATCACCGGGCCGGAATAGAAGCTTGAAATCGAACCGAGAAAAATACAAGGCCCACCTGGCCTGTCTGGAGTTGAGTCTCTGAGCGGACTGCAGATAGGCCAGATTTTTGTGATCCGTGAAGATAGTAAAGGGATGCAAAGCCCCTTAGAGCAAGTATCGCCATTCCTCTAGAGCCATCTTGATGGCCAGCAACTCTCGGTCTCCGATGGAATAATTGCACTCTGCAGGCGAGAAGGACTTGGAAAAGAACCCGCAGGGAACCAGTTGTCCCGAGGGAGCCTGCTGGGAAAGGACTGCCCCAGCTCCAGTGGAAGAGGCGTCCACTTCTAGAACAAAAGGCCTGCTGGCAACCGGCCGATGTAGGACCGGTGCAGAAGCAAAGGCGCGTTTCAGCGCCAAAAAGGCGTCTTCAGCCTCGGAGGACCAGCTATTCGGCTTAGTTCCTTTACGGGTCAGGGCCGTGATGGGCTTGGTCACCGTGGAAAAATGCGGCACAAACTGTCGGTAGTAGTTCGCGAATCCGAGAAAACGCTGGATGGCTTTTATACCGTCAGGACGAGTCCACTTGAGTACCGCAGAGAGTTTCTCGGGATCCATCTTCAGACCAGAATCTGTGATTATATAACCCAAGAAGGGTAGCGAGGTCTGCTCAAAAAGACACTTCTCAATCTTGGCGTAGAGGTGATTCTCCCGAATGCGATGCAGGACCATGCGTACGCTTCTCCGATGAGAGGATAGATCTGGTGAAAAGATGAGAATATCATCTAAGTACACTACTACGCATGAGTAGAGAAGGTCCCTAAATACCTCGTTCACAAATTCCTGGAATACAGCCGGAGCATTGCAGTGACCAAACGGCATGACTAAATACTCATAATGACCGTCACGGGTATTGAAGGCTGTCTTCCACTCGTCCCCTGCGCGGATCCGGATCAAATTGTAGGCTCCCCGTAGGTCCAGCTTCGTGAAGATCCGAGCCCCTCTCAGCCGATCGAAGAGTTCCGGAATAAGCGGAAGCGGGTATCGATTCTTGACCGTGATATTGTTCAGGCCCCGGTAGTCGATACATGGCCGAAGGGATCCGTCTTTCTTCCGAACAAAGAAAAAGCCTGCGCCAGCAGGGGATGAGGATTTCCGAATGAACCCCTTGGCCAAGTTCTCCTGTATGTATTCAGTCATAGCCGTGGTCTCTGCGGCAGACAAGGGGTAAGTTCTCCCTCTGGGAGGGGTGGCTCCGGGAATTAAGTCGACAGGACAGTCGTAGGCCCGATGCGGAGGCAGAGAATCCGCTTCTTTCTCGCTAAAGACGTCTGCGTACGCGTGGTACGGTGCGGGAAGACCCGGGAGATCGGCCGGCATAGGCAGGGAACGAGGGTGAAGGACGGACTGAAGGCAACGTACGTGGCAGGAATGGCCCCAGCGTAGAATCTCCCCCGAGCGCCAGTCGACAACTGGCTCGTGCAGCCTAAGCCAGGGTAATCCTAGGAGGACAGCGTGGGACAATTTAGGCAGGACGTAGAAGGCTATTTTTTCATGATGAAGCGCTCCAATTTGTAGGTCGACTTCGGCCGTAACCATGGTGACAAGCTCAGGGAGAGGCTTTCCATCAACGCAGGCGATAGCACGTGGGTCTTTTAGGAAGACCACCGGAATCCGAAGTTTATCCACTTCTTCTTGTCGGATGAAATTCCCAGCCGCACCCGAGTCCACATACGCCTCCACAGATCTGTGCTCCCGACCTGCAATAATTAAAGCTGACAGGGTAAGGGGCCGAGAGGAATCATGATCACCTAGGGGGGCCTCTCTTACCTGACCTAGGTGGAGGCGTTTCCCGGTCTCTCAGGGCAGGTGCGCACAAAGTGATTGGCCCCTCCGCAGTACAGGCAGAGCCCGTTCGTCATCCTCTCCCTGCGTCGCTGCTCGGACAACCTGATCCGATCTACTTGCATGGGCTCGGGAGCGACGCTAGTAGAGGAAGCTGGAGAGCGCGGAATGGGCGCTTGATACAGCCGGAAGGGTCTGCGCTCCCTAACCGACTCCCGAGCGCGCTCCAAAAACCGCAGGTCTATGCGAGTGGCCAGGGATATGAGATACTCTAGAGTGGTCGGGGTATCTCGTCCGGCAAGCTCATCCTTAATTTTACTCGAGAGACCTCTCCAGAAGGCCCCTACAAGTGCCTCGTTATTCCATCCAAGTTCAGACGACAATGTCCGAAAGCGGATGGCGTACTGACCCACAGTAAGGGAACCCTGGCGGAGGTTAAAGAGGGCCTCGGTAGTAGACGCCAAGCGTCTGGGTTCATCAAACACCCTCCGGAACGTCTCCAGAAAGATCTGGATACTGGACACGACGGGATCATCCCTCTCCCATAAAGGATTCTCCCAGGCCAGAGCTTCTCCCTCAAGATGGGATACAATGAACGCCACTTTGGCGCGATCTGTGGGATATTGTTGGGGCAAAAGCTCAAAGTGCAGTCTGCACTGGTTTAGGAAACCCCGGCATAGCTTAGGATCCCCGCCATACCGGGGAGGCTTCCCCAGGCGGGGTGGCGGAGACGAAACTGCGTCCCGGGGTGGGGTGGGAGCGACCGCAGCAGACTGCAAGGCAAGCAGTCGATCGTCAACGGACGCCATGTAACCCAAAATGTGAGAATGGGCATCGCGCTGCTGCGCGAGCTCCTGCTGAAGACTAACTAGAAGGGGAGCGTGCCCTGGGTCGGAGGTCTGCAGCGCGGATAACCGGGTGTCCATAGACTTCATAAAGGACATTATCCGAGTTTGATTCTCACGCAGGAACAGTAGTTCCTTTTGCGTGGCGGCCGCTGCACCGGCGGGGTCCATGGCCTGAGGATACTGTAACGCTCAAGGGATAGACTAAGTCCGAGAGTGGACCCTCTGGGTCACGGATCTGGAGCCCCTGGGTCGAGCGCGCCAGGTGATGACCGACCCCTATACAGGGATCGTTAGGGGCAAAACCACAGAGGACAGAACCGCGACAGCCGGTACCAAGAGGGATGGCTCAAGGACAGCAACCAGAAGGAAGCTAGGTCACAGGACAGAGACAGGAGTGCCCGAGCAGGTTATAGGAAGCAGGGAACACCCAGGCGGCAGAGGCAAGTAGGGAGAGCAGGAATAGCCACGGGGACAGGAGGAATGCAACGAAGGAGACGCCAGGGAGGGTAAGGGTGGCGATAGGCTGGAGGAGAGGAAAAACAGGGGAGAAGGAGAACGAGGAAGGAGGGCAGGACAACCCGGGAGCTGACAGGAGAAAGCAGGAGAATTCACTGGAGTAACTATAGAGGCTAGAGAGGCCCGGAAGGCGTGGGTTAATACAACAATCCTCAGGCGTCCTCTCAACAGTGAGGACGCCTGAAATACCTTAGGAACCGGAAGGAAGATGACAAGCGCCGCCCTCAACGCCGCCCACCACCAGCAGAAGAGGAAGCGCTGGCGCGCGCCCGCGGCCTAAGGAAGGGGCGCAGGAGCGCCGCAGTGCTGGAGGCAGGACGGGAGTGCGTGCTGCGGCGGAGACGCCGGTAAGAGGAGGCGGCGGGCGCCGCTGCAGAAGGCGCGGCCGCCGATGTTACAATGGCAGACTAGAAGGTGCCATAACCCGATCAGTTCTACTACATACAGGCGATGATCAGATCGCCTGTTTGTAGCAGAATTGCTCACTTGCTATGAGCGCTGACCACCAGGCGGCGCTCATTTCAATCCGGCAGTGACAACCATAGAGGTCAGCTGGAGACCTCTTGTTGTCATGCCATCCCATCGGTGACCCGTAATCACGTGACGAGGTCACTTATGGGCAGGATTTCCCACGCTCTTGTCAGAAGCTCGCGTTAAATGCCGCTGTCAGAATTTGACAGTGGCATTTAACAGGTTAACAGCCACAGGTGGATCGGCTGTTAGAGACACACGTCAGCTGTTCAAAACAGAAAAAGATATGGACTCATCAAGAACACATCAAAGGGGGAGACACGACATGCGCTGTACTAGTGGTGCTGATCGCGGCCGGGTGTCAGCTGATTATCACAGCTGACACCCGGCACTATGTGTCAGGGGTGGTCACGGACCGCCACCGACACGTTAACCCCTGGCATACTGCGATCAAACACAATCGCAGTGTACCGGGGGTTTAGGGAAGCATCGGCAGGGAGGGGGCTCCCTCCATGATTCCCTGAGACCCCCACAGCAGCACAATGTGCAGCGCTGCTGCGGGGGTCTCCTTCCCTGCAGATCCCCGGATCCAAAATGGCAGCTGGGATCTTCGGGTGCCTGCAGGGAGCCGGCTTCCTCATGCCTGCAGAGCGCAGGCATGAGGAAGCCTTCTGCACTGCCTGTGACAGATTGCTGATCTGTCACAGCGATCTGTCACATGACAGTTATGTCCCCCCTGGGACATTGTAATAAAGTTAAAAAAAAAGTGTAAAAATAATTTATAAAAAATCGCTAAATAAATAAAAAAAAAAATATTCCCTAATAAATTCATTTTTTGTAAATAAAAAAAACAAAACAATAAAAGTACACATATTTGGTATCGCCGCACCCGTAACGACCCGCCCTATTATTGAACCCCTTAAAAATTAAAAATAAAAAACAAAGCAAAAAATAAAGCTTTATCATCATACTGCCGAACAAAAAGTGCAATAACGCGCGATCAAAAAGACGGATATAAATAACCGTGGTACCGCTGAAAACGTCATCTTGTCCCACAAAAAACGAGCCACTATACAGCGTCATCAGCGAAAAAATAAAAAAGTTATAGCTCGCAGAATAAAGTGATGCAGAAATAATTATTTTTTATATAAAATTGTTTTCATTGCATAAAAGCGCCAAAACATAAAAAAAGACATAAATGAGGTATCGCTGTAACCGTACTGACCAGAAGAATAAAACCGCCTTATCAATTTTACTGCATGCAGAACGGTGTAAACGCACCTTCCCAAAAGAAATTCTTGAAATGCTGGTTTCTGTTCATTCTGCATCCAAAAAAGCAGAATAAAAAGCGATCAAAAAATGTCATGTGCCCGAAAATGGTACCAATAAAAATGTCAACTCGTCCCACAAAAAATAAGACCTCACATGACTCGGTGGGTCAAAATACGGAAAAATTATAGCTCTCAAAATGTGGTGATGCAAAATTTATTTTTACAATAAAAAGCATCTTTTAGCGTATGACAGCTGCCAAAATTAAAAACCCGCCATAAATAGTAAATCAAACCCCCCTTAGTTAGGGAAAAATAATACAATTAAAAAAATGTATTTATTTCCATTTTCCCATTAAGGTTAGGGCTAGGGTTAGGGCTAGGGTTAGGGTTAGGGCTAGGGTTAGTGCTGAGATTAGGGTTAGGGGTGTGTTGGGGTTAGGGTTGGAGTTAGATTTGGGGGGTTTACACTGTTTGGGCACATCAGGTGCTCTCCAAATGTAACATGTTGTCTGATCTCAATTCCAGCCAATTCTGCATTGAAAAAGTCAAATGGTGCTCCTTCCCTTCCAAGCTCTGCCATGTGCCCAAACAGTGTTTTACCCCCACATATGGGGTATCAGCCTACTCAGAACAAATTGGGCAACAACTTTTGGGGTCCAATTTCTCCTGTTACCCTTAGGAAAATAAAAAATTGGGGGCAAAAATATCATTTTTGTGGAAAAAAATATGATTTTTTTTATTTTCACGCCCAGGCGTTATAAACTTCTGTGAAGCCCTTGGGGGTTCAAAGTTCTCACCACACATCTAGATAAGTTCCTTAGGGGGTCTAGTTTCCAAAATGGTGTCATTTGTGGGGGTTTCCACTGTTTTGGTACATCAGGGGCTTTCCAAACGCGACATGGTGTCTGATCTCAATTCCAGCCAAAAAAGTCAAATGGCGCTGCTTCCCTTCCGAGCTCTGCCATGCGCCCAAATAGTCGTTTACACCCACATATGGGGTGTCAGTGTACTCAGGACAAATTGTACAATAACTTTTAAGGGTCCTGTTGCCCTTGGGAAAATAAAAATTGGGGGTGAAAAGATCATTTTTGTGGAAAAAATATGATTTTTTAATTGTACGGCTGTACGTTATAAACTTCTGTGAAGCCCTTATGGGTTCAAAGTTCTCACCACATGTCTAGATAAGTTCCTTGGGGGGTCTAGTTTCCAAAATGGGGTCACTTGTGGGGGGTTTCCACTGTTTAGGTACATCAGGGGCTCTCCAAACATGACATGGCGTCCGATCTGAATTCCAGCCAATTTTGCATTGAAAAAGTCAAACGGCGCTCCTTCCCTTCTGAGCTCTGCCATGCGCAGAAACAGTGGTTTCCCCCACATATCAGGTATCAGCATACTCAGGACAAATTGCACAATAACTTTTGCTGTCCAATTTCTCCTGTTACCTTTGGTAAAATAAAAAAAATTGGACCTGAAGTAATTTTTTTGTGAAAAAAAGTTAAATGTTCATTTTTTTTAAACATTCAAAATTCCTGTGAAGCACCTGAAGGGTTAATAAACTTCTTGAATATGGTTTTGAGCATCTTGAGGGGTGCAGTTTTTAGAATGGTGTCACTTTTGGGTATTTTCTATCATATAGACCCCTCAAAATGACTTCAAATGTGATGTGGTCCGTAAAAATAAAATGGTGTTGCAAAAATGAGAAATCGCTGGTCAACTTTTAACCCTTATAACTTCCTAAAAAAAAAATTTTGGTTCCAAAATTGTGCTGATGTAAAGTAAACATATGTGAAATGTTATTTATTACATTTTTTGTGTGTCATATCTCTGTGATTTAAAGGCATAAAAATTCAAAGTTGGAAAATTGCAAAATTTTTAAAATTTTCACCAAATTTCCATTTTTTTCACAAATAAACGCAAGTTATCTGAATGAAATGTTACCACTAACATGAAGTACAATATGTCTCGAGAAAACATTGTCAGAATCACCGGGATCCATGAAAGCGTTTCAGAATTATTACCTCATAAAGGGACAGTGGTCAGAATTGTAAAAATTGGCCCGGTCATGAACGTGCAAACCACCCTTGGGGGTTAAGGGGTTAAGGATATCCTATGGAGCAGGGGTTCTCAACCTTTCTTACCTTGAGAGATACATTCAGATTTAAAAACAGATCTTAGAAGCTCCGTGTGTCTATTTGACTTGGTCGCTAATAATGTAATAGTGCTGCAAGTGCCACCATATATAGTATTGTAGATAAAGGGACAGTGGTCAGAATTGTAAAAATTGGCCCGGTCATGAACGTGCAAACCACCCTTGGGGGTTAAGGGGTTAAATACCTCGGAAGTATACTTCTCAATGAGTCCTCAGACCAATTCCTACGACAATGGAGCGACTAGACCCCACAGAAGAGGGTTTTTCAACAGCTGATTTGGACAGCCCAGGTCTGGGAAATATGCAGCAGTGGAAAATAACTAGGCAAGATCATCGTCCCCGCTTCTTTGAATTGAGTGTTGCCCCCTGGACAGACCATGCTCCCCCTGCCTGTGTGAGCGGGTGTCCCTCTAGAGGGAGTGGAGGTGCAAGTGGAGCCCAGCCAAGCTGATCAATTGCCATCAGGGATACTGGTCGCATGGACCTTGGCCACTATGCGGAACGGCACCGTTCTCGTGCGCTGTGTGAATTTGGGAGAGACTGACGTGACTCTGCCCCCCAGAGGGGGAGTGGCCCACATCCTAGGTGTACCAGATGAGCTGGTGCCCTCCGAAACAGTACAGCTGACTGCAAAGCCAGAAGACCCGTGGCTGGTGACTGTAAAGGCAGAGACCACTCCAGATCCCAGGTTGCTGCAAGAAGGCCAACGGATTCTAGAACAAATGCAGGCAGAACTCTCAGAACTGCCTTCTCATCAAGTTCCTCAGGTGGAGGCCTTGTTAGGAAAGTACCAGGAGGTGTTCGCAAAAGATGAAGATGATTTTGGGTGCACGACGGCCATCATCTACGAGATACCCACTGGGGATGCGGCACTGATACAAGAGAGATATTGCCAGATACCCCCACAAATGTATCAAGAGGTAAAGGGAATGCTGTCGCAGATGCTGAAAAAGGGAGTGATCCGTGAGAGCCAGAGCCCATGGGCTGCTCCCATCGTCCTGGTGCAGAAGGATGGAACTTTACGCTTCTGTGTGGATTACCGCCGGCTCAACTCTTGTAAGGTGCAAGATTCATATCCACTGCCACGGATAGAGGAGTCCCTGTTGGCGCTGGGAAATGCCCCGTATTTTTCTACGCTGGACCTGGCCAGCGGGTACTGGTAAGTACCCATGTCTGAACAAGATCGAGCCTAGACAGCTTTCATTCTTCCGATGGGATTATATGAATTCAACCGCATGCCTTTTGGGCTAGCCAACGCCCCGATAACATTTCAGCATCTTATGGAGAGATGTCTAGGAGACTTGAACTTTGAAGCCACTCTGATTTACCTAGACGATATCATCATTTTTGCTCCCACCATTGAAGAACATCTCCGAAGACTGGAGCAAGTTCTGAGTCGGCTACAAAAGTACGGGTTGAAAGTGAAACCCCAGAAGTGGTACCTCTTCCGGACTCAAATCGATTATCTGGGGCATGTTGTCTCTGCCGAAGGAGTGAGGCCCTCTCAGGAGAAAATCACTGCGGTACAGGAGTGGCCGATCCCAAAAACCATGAAGGATGTGCAAGCATTCCTGGGACTCATAGGATACTTCTGGCGCTTTGTAAAAGATTTTACCCACATTGCAAACCCCCTCCTGGAATTGTTGAAATGAGTACCCTCATGTGCGAAGAACAGAAACATACACTGGGGAGAGCAACTGGAGAAAGCATTTCCATCCCTGAAGAAAACCCTGACCGAGGCCCCTGTGTTGGCCTATGCCGACTTCACGCAGTCGTTTATATTACATACTGATGGAAGTCTACAAGGACTCGGGGCAGTACTCTCGCAGATGCAGGATGGAAAGGAACGTGTCATCGCATATGGCAGTCGCTCCTTACCTGACTCGGAAAGAAATCCGGATAATTACAGCTCATTCAAGCTGGAGTTGTTGGCGCTGGTGTGGGCAATGACTGAGAAGTTTGCAGAGTATTTGGCCAGCTCGGAAGTTCACGTGCGTACGGATAACAATCCGTTGGCTCACCTCGAAACAGCTAAGCTGGGGCCTTAGAACAACGTTGGGTAGCACGAATGGCAAAATTTCGGTACAAGATCTCCTACAGGAGGGTAGTGGAGAATACTCATGCTGACGCCCTTTCCTGAGTAAATTACCATCCGCCAGCGCCCAGTTGTGATGAAGAGTTGGAGGCTGTAGAGGTTCCAGAGTTTGGAGGAACTGGCAGGACGGTGGCAGCAATGTGGGAAATAGTTCAAGAAAGGACACAGGAGAATTTATTGGAACAACCCCGTGATGAGTGGGTCGGAATACAGCAGGAAGATCAAGAGATAGCTCAGTTGAGACGGTGGCTCGTAGCCAAACAAGTGCCTGGTCTGAGTGAGAGGACAGCTATGTCCCCTGAGATGTTACGGATGCTACGCCAGTGAGAGCGGCTACAGTTGCGGGATGGTATCCTGCACAGGAAAGTGTACCTACAATCTGAACTGAGTCTCGTTTGGCAGACGATCATCCCCTCGTCCCTGGTAGAACAGGTGGCTAAGGAGGCGCATGAGAAAGGAGTACACTTCGGGCCAGAAAAAACATTCCAGTGGCTGCAACGTTTATTTTATCATCCCCACTTGAGGAACATCGTGGAGAGAGTATGTCAGTAGTGCCGGAATTGTGAACTAGTCAAACCGCTGGAACAGCGAGCCCCCACAGAGATAGTGAGATCCTTTGCTCCCATGGAGCTGCTGGCCATAGACTACTTGACGATTGGGCCAGTGCATCAGAGCTATGAGCATTGCCTATTGATGATCGACCACTATTCCAAATTTGCTCTGGTCACGCCCACTCGGGACCAGACTGCTGAGTCTGTGGCCTATGCTATCTGTAAACATTTCATCCAAGTGTATGGGTGTCCCAAGCGAATCCATTCTGATTAAGAAGCCTGCTTCCTTGGGAAAGTGATGGAAGAGTTACATCAGCTGTACACAATCGGTAAATCTCAGACCACCCCTTACCATCCACAGAGGAACGGAGCTTGTGAGAGATTTAACCGCACCCTGATTCAGATGCTGAGGACACTGGAAAAAGACCAGAAAGCGAGCTGGACTGAGTCTGACCCCGAATTAGTGTGAGCGTACAACAACCATAAACACAGTACCACAGGATTCACGCCCTATTCACTGTTCTTCGCCCGGCCCGGGAAGGGACTGACTGAATTGGCACTAGAGCCTGAGGAGGACTACCCGTGGACGGGGGTGTACTCCTGGATTCCAGAACATAGTTGTCAGCTACGGACCATTCAAAGGCTGGTGCAGAACCGACGCTGTGAATTTGAACACCTTCAGGTCACTCCCCAGAAGGGGACAGCCCTACGACCGGGGGATCGAGTTTTAGTAAGGGAGAAGCGCCCCCACAACAAGTTGGAGTTCTGGTGGGAGAAGAGCCCGTACAGGGTGAAGCGACAGCTCGGTGGACGGGGACCCGTATATGAGGTTCAACCTGAAACAGGTGAAGAGCTTCCCACCCGTACACTACATCAGAATATGCTGCGTCCCTGCTTGTCTCAAGACCCTCCAGTGGTACCATCTGCCCTGGTATCCCCGGTGGGTGAACCAGTGATCGCTGCAGATGACGAAGATGAGGGATACTCTCTACCCCTTCAGGGAAACCCGGAAACAGGGATGTTGCCTGAAACTACGGAAGTAGCCTAGGAAACCTCAACTTCCACTTTCCCAGTGGCTCATTCCACAACCTCTACTGATCTAAGATGCTCTGAACGGTCAACGGCAGGTGTACCCCCCATACGCTACAACCAGGACGAATTCATCTGGCAGCAAATTGTACAAGGTCTGGAAGATTGTCAGCAGGAGCTCCAGAAACTCTCGCCCGTGGAAGTGGAATGGCGAGCTCACAGAGAGGGGGAATGTAAGGGGGTGAAGCACAGAAGAAGCCAAGGGAGAGTTGCCTCCTCTGCTCCGTGCCCGGAACCATTGAGCAGGGCAGCGGGATCCCCGGGGGACACTTTAGCAGCCTGTTCAGCAGCCAGGAACAGGGAGGGAGGAGAGCGGAGAGCGGGAAAACAGCACACGTTTTCCTCAGAGCAGGGGAGAAATTAGACAGGGGAGGATGCTGACACAGGCGGGGAGAGAACTCTGGTACAGCCGCCAGAGACAGAGAGACCACGGACAAAAACTTCAGACCGTGAGTACGTAAAGCCTGGGACTGCAGTGTCAGGAAGGTTATGCACTCCCCCCTGTGATAAGACACGCCCCACAGAGAGACTGTGCCCTATGATAAAACGCTGCCCCGCAGAGAGACTGTGTTCTGTGACAAGACGCTCCCCCACAGAGAGACTGTGTTATGTGGCAAGACGCTTCCCAGCAAAGAGGCTGCATTCAGTAACGGAGCTGTGACCTGTTTAGAGAGACTGAGCAACATACAAGGTTGCGGTGATTTATGTGTTAATGCAGAGCCCTTGATTCCGGTGAGAGAGCACCATTACAGAGTAAGAGAAGGACTTGGAGCAAAGGAGATATCGTCAGTCTCATACCCCTCTGGCTCCCGCATTAACCCCTAGTACCCCGGCCGGACAACTGTAGGGAAGGTGCCCTGACGGACGGACAGACTTCTCCGTCAGTTACTACAGTGGGGAAACAGCTGAGAAAGTGTAGTGGACGTGCAGTACCTTGGGTTGACCATTAGAGGGCAGGGAGGAGTGTGAGCAAAGGACTTGACATCAGCTTAGGACTTAGGAAACCGTTGGTCATGGGGGCTGGAGTTACAGGAAACTGGGAAAGATATAAATTTGAAGGAGGGTTCCAGAAAGTTCCAGTCCCCAGGGGGAGCTCCGGTGACAGGAGGACTACCACAGTTTGTGCACTGTGAGGAGAACCCAACTAGGGGGACTGGGGAGAGAGAACATCAAAGAGGTGGTCCTGATAGGAAGAACCGCAGTATAGACGAGACACGGGGTGAAGGGCACCGTATTTGGAACGATGAAGCTGACCAGTAAAGTGCTGATGGTGTACGGGCCTATGGCGGGCACAGTGACTGAGCTGACAGGATCTCCGCAGAGTGAAAAAGGGGCGGTATGTATAAATACGTCCCTGGTGTAAAGTACGGTGGAAAATAAACTTGGACCTGTTGCACCCGAAACCTGCCTCATCTTGTGTCTGTACGTCACTGCGCGGTATACAGAGGGACCACCCCCCAGCTCGGCCCACCGACCCTACACAACATTAAAGGCTCTGGACACAGAGGACTACAGACTACAAGCGCCGCTTGTGATTCGGCGCCAACGTTGGAGAAGAGTGACCCCTTCAATCAAGACCCCTGCAGACTGATAAGTTTTCACCATAGGAAAATAACTCTTATTACCGTTGAATTCTGTTTATGCTTCTAGGCTGTTTGCTAAACCCGTTCACATCGTTTTCATTTATATACTGTTAACTTTACAAGTATTATTCCCTGTAAATAAACCTCCCCTTTAACTGTTGGACCGTCTGCTCCGTGGTGACATACCTATTCCTGCACGCTTAGGCGCCGGGAAAGGTCAAAGAGCCCCAGCCAGGACACTAAAGATGGGTCGTGGTTGGGTCTCCCAGCAAGACAATGACCTAAAACATACAGCCAAGGCAACAAAGAAGTGGCTCAAAAACAAGCACATTAAGGTCATAGAGTGGCCTAGCCAGTCTCCAGACCTTAATCCCATTGAAGACTTATGGAGGGAGTTGAAGCTCCGAGTTGCCAAGCGACAGCTTCAAAATCTTAATAATTTAGAAATCACCTGCAAAGAGGAGTGGACCAAAATTCCTCCTGACATGTGCGCAAACCTCATCATCAACTACAAAAAATGTCTGACTGCTGTGCTTCCCAACAAGGGTTTTGCAATCGATTATTAAGTCTTGTTTGTCAGAAGGATCAAATACTTATGTCTCACTGCAAAATGCAAATACATTTATATAATTTATGCAATGTGATTTCCTGGTTTTTATTTTTGATGTTCTATTTCTTAATGTTAAAAACAACCTAACCTTAAAATTATAGACTGTTCATGTATTTGTCAGTGGGAAAACTTACAAAATCAGCAAGGGATCAAATAATTATTTCCTTCACGGTACAGTATAGTGTGTATATATACACTGCTCAAAAAATAAAGGGAACACTTAAACAACAGAATATAACTCCAAGTAAATCAAACTTTTGTGAAATCAAATTGTCCACTTAGGAAGCAACACTGATTGACAATCAATTTCACATGTTGTTGTGCAAATGGAATAGCCAACAGATGGAAATTATTGGCAATTATCAAGACACACTCAATAAAGGAGTGGTTCTGCAGATGGAGACCACAGACCACATCTCAGTACCAATGCTTTCTGGCTGATGTTTTGGTCACTTTTGAATGTTGGTTGTGCTTTCACACTCGTGGTAGCAGGAGACGGACTCTACAACCCACACAAGTGGCTCAGGTCGTGCAGCTCATCCAGGATGGCACATCATTGCAACCTGTGGCAAAAAGGTTTGCTGTGTCTGTCAGCGTGGTGTCCAGAGGCTGGAGGCACTACCTGAAGACAGGCCAGTACACCAGGAGACATGGAGGGGGCCGTAGGAGGGCAACAAACCAGCAGCAGGACCGCTACCTCCACCTTTGTGCAAGGAGGAACAGGAGGGACACTGCCAGAGCCCTGCAAAATGACCTCCAGCAGGCCACAAATGTGCATGCGTCTGCACAAACGGTTAGAAACCAAATCCATGAGGATGGTCTGAGGGTCTGACGTCCACAGATGGGGGTTGTGCTCACAGCCCAACACCGTGTAGGACGTTTGGCATTTGCCACAGAACACCAGGATTGGCAAATTCGCCACTGGTGCCCTGTGCTCTTTACAGATGAAAGCAGGTTCACACTGAGCACATGTGACAGACGTGACAGAGTCTGGAGATGCCGTGGAGAGTGATCTGCTGCCTGCAGAATCCTTCAGCATGACCAGTTTGGCAGTGGGTCAGTAATGGTGTGGGGTGGCATTTCTTTGGAGGGCCGCACAGCCCTCTATGTGCTTGCCAGATGTAGCCTGACTGCCATTAGGTTCCGAGATGAGATCCTCAGACCCCTTGTGAGACCTTATGCTAGTACAGGTGGCCCTGGGTTCCTCCTAATGCAGGACAATGCCAGACCTCATGTGGCTGGAGTGTGTCAGCAGTTCGTGCAAGATGAAGGCAATGAAGCTATGGCCTGGCCCACCCGTTCCCCAGACCAAAATCCATTTGAGCACATCTGGGACATCATGTCTCACTCCATCCACTGTCACGTTGCACCACAGACTGTCCAGGAGTTGGCGGATGCTTTAGTCCAGGTCTGGGAGGATATCCCTCAGGAGACCATTTGCCGCCTCATCAGGAGCATGCCCAGCCGTTTTACAGTAGGGAGGTCATACAGGCATGTGGAGGACACACACAATACTGAGCCTCATTTTGACTTGTTTTAAGGACACTATATTCCACTTTAATTTTGTGTGTGACTCCAAATCCAGGCCTCCATTGGTTAATAAATTTGATTTCCATTGATGATTTTTGTGTGATTTTGTTTGTATAGGACAAAATATTCAATGAGAATATTAGAATATTTCATTCATTCCAATCTAGAATGTGTTATTTGAAGTGTTCCCTTTATTTTTTTGAGCAGTATATATATATATTATATATATACACTCACTGGCCACTTTATTAGGTACACCATGCTAGTAACGGGTTGGACCCCCTTTTGCCTTCAGAACTGCCTCAATTCTTCGTGGCAGAGATTCAACAAGGTGCTGGAAGCATTCCTCAGAGATTTTGGACCATATTGACATGATGGCATCACACAGTTGGCGCAGATTTGTCGGCTGCACATCCCTGATGCGAATCTCCCGTTTCACCACATCCCAAAGATGCTCTATTGGATTGAGATCTGGTGACTGAGGAGGCCATTTGAGTACAGTGAACTCATTGTCATGTTCAAAAAACCAATCTGAGATGATTCGAGCTTTATGACATGGCGCATTATCCTGCTGAAAGTAGCCATCAGATGCCTGTTCTTAGCTGAGAGGAGTGGTACCCAGTGTGGTCTTCTGCTGCTGTAGCCCATCTGCCTCAAAGTTCGACGCACTGTGCGTTCAGAGATGCTCTTCTGCCTACCTTGGTTGTAACGGGTGGCAATTTGAGTCACTGTTGCCTTTCTATCAGCTCGAACCAGTATGCCTATTCTCCTCTGACCTCTGGCATCAACAAGGCATTTCCGGCCACAGAACTGCCGCTCACTGGATTTTTTTTCTTTTTCGGACCATTCTCTGTAAACCCTAGAGATGGTTGTGCGTGAAAATCCCAGTAGATCAGCAGTTTCTGAAATACTCAGACCAGCCCTTCTGGCACCAACAATCATGCCACGTTCAAAGGCACTCAAATCACCTTTCTTCCCCATACTGATGCTCGGTTTGAACTGCAGGAGATTGTCTTGACCATGTCTACATGCTTAAATGCACTGAGTTGCCGCCATGTGATTGGCTGATTAGAAATTAAGTCTTAACACACAGTTGGACAGGTGTACCTAATAAAGTGGCCAGTGAGTGTATATATAGCCTAAAATGCAGAGAAAATGTGTCATCTTTAACTTTAGGCCTTTCAGAGATAATTTCATCTTCGACTTGCTTAACTGTTCACAATAACAGTAATTTTGACCAGGGGTACACAAACTTTGACATGCCACTGTAGAATCCCAGCATGATCAAAAGGAAACTCTTACCTCCTTCCAAAACAAGTGAAAATCATTCTGCACCACTCAAGTTAAACGCCAAGTGGACTCCAAAGAGGACCTGCAATCTACAAACGGCTGCGACCTTCTGATCCCGGATACCCCAAATTTCTCAGCAGAATGCGGCACATTTGTGACACATTCCTCCACTACTGCAGCTGTGTCAACCTCTGGACTTTCAACATCAACGTCTGGTGTGGGGGCATCACGTGAAGCTGCTGCAGCTGCTCAGCGGTCAGTGATTGGCTGCAGCCATCATGTGATGACACTCTCTCCAACAGATGGTGATGCCGGAAGTTCATCAGGGGACACAGATAAGAGAGTAGAGTAAAGGCCCATTTTAGGAAAATACAATATGTTTTTATTTATTTATTTTATTACACCCTCCACCCCTTCCTTAAATGTAGTGGAAAGTCCTTTTGATTCCATATTCGACAAGCTCAACAAGAACCAATAAAGTCATTTTGTTGCATGCCAGGTATCTAAAGATACATTCGTTGTACTATGCCAGTAAATAGTGGCTCCTGTTGGTTGGCACATGAATCCCTTATGAATGGAGAAATGTATCGTAAGTGTGTTGTATAGTGCTGATACATCCTACATATTCTACATAGGTTGCTCATTAGAGCCAACAACATTACGAACATTTGTGGTGTTCAAAAGGAACCAAAAAAAAAAAATACATTATCTTCTGAAATCTTCTGCCCTGGAAGATTTTGCACTTTTAACCCCATTACCCGGTATGCCGCCATACTGCCCATACAACCAAGTCTCAGATTAAGAAAGAAAAATACTGAAGCCGCACATGACATGATAGCAGCCTATTGTAAATCTGCCATTTTTCTAACAAAAAAACCTGAGATGCAATAAATCCAGTGACTTTAAATGCTCTTCACGTTTACTAGTGAAGTATGACAACTATTATTATCATATAGATATTTTCCGAGTTACACTTAGGAGAGCGGGTGATGGATTTCATACTGATAAAGTCATCAATATCTTCTGCTGAACTCTATGCTCAGAACAGCAAGCACAGCTGGCGCTAGTGTTATAAAATAGGCAACGGAAGATTTATAACCAACGTTTGCAAGAAGGCTAGCTTTAAGCAAATAGCCATTTAACTGGAGATATGTATTTTTTTCTATAAATTTTAATGGAATGATATTCCATCATCAAAAAAACCAAGGTTCTGGTGTAAAAGTATTGCTCAGGCTGGATTTGGGATGTAGTGTATAAAAGTACTGTTTTAGGTTAATCTCCAGTGGTTATACAATTATCGTAAAGGGAGTGTATCATTATAAAATGACCAGGTTTTTGTGTTACATGTATTTTTTTTTTAAAAATCCAATATTTTTTTCTCATGATCTGTATTAATAAAACTAAACTTGTAATCTTGAAATTTTCACAATGGTCACTAGGGCTATTTTAGACTGAGTTTTCAGCAGTTTCCTTATTAGCAGAGGTAGGAACTCAATGACAGGTAAAACCTCTATGTGCAGTTGATAACACAGAATCAACCAATCAGAATAGGTGATGTCACAGCTCCCCTCCTCCTCCTCCTGCACCATGATTGAAAACACCTCTATATATAGTAGATAACACAGGATCCACCATTCACAATAGGTGATGTCACAGCTCACCTCATCCTCCTCCTGTACCATGATTGAAAACACCTCTATATATAGCAGATAACACATGATCCACCATTCACAATAGGTGATGTCACAGCTCACCTCCTCCTCCTGTACCATGATTAAAAACACCTCTATATATAGTAGATAACACTGGATCCACCATTCACAATAGGTGATGTCACAGATCACCTCCTCCTCCTGTACCATGATTGAAAACAACTCTATATATAGTAGATGACACAGGATCCACCATTCACAATAGGTGATTTCACAGCTCCCCTCCTCCTCCTGTACAATGACTGATAAACACCTCTATATTCAGCAGATTTCAGTAGCTAACACAGGATCCACCAATGACTAAAGGCAATGTCACAGATGACCCTGGTCACCTCCCCTTCAAAATGACCATTGCACAAACCCACTAGATGCATGTATAATGAAGATAGGGTCGTAGTCAGTCATTGCTGCTAATGTACATGTATTATTTCCTGAAACAACAGGAAGCTAGAGTCTAAAAAATCCCCAGTGGTGAAGGTGAAGATTGCAAAATTTCAAATTTAAATTTATGATAAAGATTGTGATTTGTGCTTCACCCTTTAGGTCTTGCACAAGGCAGAACACAAACCGCGGAGACACCATCACATGTTTCTCAACGCAAGCAATGACTAGCCAGGTCTTTCCCCGGGAAGGAACAACCACGGGAAGGGCAGTCTCCAATGAAGGAAACCACCTATGCCAAAACATGGTATCCATCCACAGACAGCGGTTTCTTTTCTTTTTTTAAACCATTCAGGTTAGTTATAAACAATTCAATATAAGCTCATCAACTTAAACGTCGTTGTTTCAACTCTCATCATCATGGTTCATATTTATTTTAGTATAACAAACCAAGGGTATATACAAAAGACATCCTGAACATCAACAAACATCACTAAAATTCACTGATATTTGATCAGGTGCTGCCATTTTTAAATTTCCAGACACCCTCTGCATCAGAACCACCGCCGCCTTCGCTGTCTAATTTATAAATCACGTATAATCTAGAAAGGATCAGCCCGACACACTTATTCACAGATACATGCTGCTCTTTGAAAATTCCTAAATTCCTCACATCCCACAAACTCTGCATCACACAAGTCATAATTAACCATAGGATTCTATTTTTCACACGACCACATGCACCAATTCCAAACATCGCAACACGCCAGTCAATAAAACTCAAACCTGCTAACTCCTTACACAACCCACCTGCACACTTCCACACACTGCACGCGTAATCACAATCCCACATAGTATGCCACACAGTCTCACATCCACCACATCCTTCCCTTGGGCACACATCAGTTCTGGTCAGACCTCGTCTCTTCTGAACCTGTCGCACAGGTAAAATATTGTGCAAGGACATCCATACAATATCCCTTTGTCTATTAGACATCCCGTGAGTTCCCAAACTCTTCCATGCAACCGAAACTTCATTCCCTCTCAACCCCACAATATTACATTTCACATCATTCTTACGTATTATTTTCATCACATTCTTAGCCATTCTAAAATCATTGATCGGCACACTCAGTAAATCATGCTTCCTCACAAACTTCTCAATCACCTCATACCAGACCGGACACTTGAAAGCAACAGGCACTCTAGCATCCCTCTTTCTCCAACATAAGCCATATAACATCCACCAGCAGAATAACTTGCCATATACGCTCCCTTATTTCATTTATTCAGCAGAATAACAACAGTTTTGATATACTGAAGCCCCAGAAAAATCTCAATGTTTGGAAAGGCCATGCCACCATGGTGACACTCCTTGAAAAGACTCTCTCTCTTAAGTTTCTCTATTTTACTGCTCCAGAAAAAAGTGAAAAATAACTTTTCCACTCTTTTTATTTTCCTACATGATGGTGGAAAAACTGTTGCAATAAAAAGCAAAATCGGAAGAATCACCTCTTTTATGACCAAAATCTTACCACTCAAGGTCAAGTCTCTCAGTCGCCAAAAATTTAACTTATGCTCTATGCGCAATCCACACTCCTCCCAGCTCTCCTTACCGTCCAAGTCCTTATTAAATAATACTCCCAGCACTTTGATAGCACCCTTCTCACACTTTACCCCCTCCATTTTAACCCTGACATCCCCAAAACATTTAAAACTACATTTATTCCAATTCACTCTAAAGCCAGATGCACCACAGAAAAACTCCAGAAGCAACTTAACCCTAGTCATAGACGCAACACTTTCACTCACAGCCACAACATCATCCATATATCCAAGAACTTTCACATGCTTCCCACCACTCCCAGGTACCAACAAACCTCGCATCATTTTATCATGTCTCACCAAGCACAACAGAGGTTCAATCACACATACAAACAAGACAGGGGACATGGGACACCCATGCCTTTCACCAGACTTAATATTCACTTTTTCACTCAACCACCCATTAACAAGAAACTCACTTGACACACAATCATACAAAGACATTATCCCATTCACAAATTTTTGAGAAAATCCCATTCTATCCAGAACTTTAAACAAAAATACATGCGAGACCCTATCAAACGCTTTCTCAAAATCAATTGACAGAACCATACACTTCCGTTTCCTTCCTATGCAGTCTCCAATCAAATCCCTTAATAACAATAAGTTATCACTCATACTTCTTCCAGGCACAGCACACACTTGATCCTCATCCACAATACTACCAATCACCTCACGCATACGATTCGCCAACAATTTGCTATAGATTTTGTAATCTGCGTTCAGCAATGTTATAGGTCTCCAATTCTCTAAACACTTTCTCTCACCTTTCTTATGCACAAGCACAACCACCCCCTCTTTCATTGATTCACACAACTTACCACTCTCCCACATATACTTACATATCTCAGTCAAATCAGCACCCAGAAAATCCCACGCCTTCACATAGAATTCTACCGGCAATCCGTCTTTACCTGGTGTCTTATTCTTTTGGGCACATATCAGATTAACTAAAGCTGAAAATGAATTGAGGCTTGCAAGAGATGTCAAAAGCAATACTAAAGGATTTTGGGGATATGTCAAAAGTAAAAGAAAAGTCAAAGATGCTATAGGATTTTTACAGGATGAAAATGATGAAATGGTAAGACAGGATGTTGAGAAGGCTGAACTTTTAAATTCCTATTTTGCATCTGTTTTCTCTCAGAAAGGAAATGTAACATCAACTGTTATTCACTGTCCTATTAAGGGAATAGAAGAATCCAGGATATCTATAAACAGAAAGATAGTGAGGAAACACTTAGCTAACCTAAATGAATTCAAGTCTCCAGGTCCAGATGAATTACACCCCAGAGTACTGAAGGAGATAGCAGAAGAAATTTTTGAACCCCTCTCCATAATCTTTGAAAATTCTTGGAGAACAGGAGAAGTGCCAGAAGACTGGAGAAGAGCAAATGTTGTTTCTATCTTCAAAAAGGGGAAGAAGGTGGACCCAGGCAACTATAGGCCGGTGAGTTTGACTTCTATACCAGGAAAGATCTTTGAACAAATTATTAAACAACATGTATGTCAATACCTGGATAAGAATGAAGTGATTAAACAGAGTCAGCATGGGTTTGTAACTAATAAGTCATGTCAGACTAACTTAATTTCCTTCTATGACGGTATCACTGATTGGGTGGATCAAGGAAATGTTGTAGATATAGTATATCTTGACTTCAGCAAAGCATTTGACAAAGTCTCTCATACAATCCTTATTGAAAAAATGACTAAGTATGGAATGGACAAGGCAACTGTTAGGTGGATTCATAACTGGCTTAGTGATCGGACCCAAAGAGTGGTCGTAAATGGCTGCACATCCAGTTGGAAGAATGTCTCATGTGGGGTACCACAGGGCTCTGTCCTGGGCCCTGTATTGTTCAACATCTTTATCAACGATTTAGATGAAGGAATTGAGGGTAAACTGATTAAATTTGCTGATGACACAAAGCTAGGAGGGATAGCTAATACTAGAGAAGAGAGAGAGAGGATTCAAAAAGATTTAAATAAACTGGAGAAGTGGGCAGCAACTAACAGAATGGTTTTTAACAGGGAGAAATGCAAAGTACTACATCTGGGCAATAAAAATGAAAAAAGCATATACAGAATGGGAGGAATAGGGCTAAGTGACAGCACATGTGAAAAAGACTTGGGTATACTAATAGATCACAGACTGAATATGAGTCAACAGTGTGATGCAGCAGCAAAAAAGGCAAATGCAATTCTAGGATGTATTAACAGAAGCATACAGTCTAGATCACGTGAAGTCATTATTTCCCTCTACTCCTCTTTGGTCAGACCTCATCTGGAATATTGTGTCCAGTTTTGGGCACCACATTTTAAAAAAGACATCAACAAACTGGAGCAAGTTCAGAAAAGAGCAACCAGAATGGTGACCGGTCTGCAAACCCTGTCTTATGAGGAAAGGTTGCAGGATTTGGGAATGTTTAGTTTGCAAAAGAGAAGACTGAGAGGAGACTTAATAGCTGTCTACAAATATCTAAAGGGCTGTCACATTGTAGAAGGATCAACTTTATTCTCATTTGCACAAGGAAAGACTAGAAGCAATGGGATGAAACTGAATGGGAGGAGACACAGATTAGATATTAGAAAAAACTTTTTGACAGTTAGAGTGATCAATGAGTGGAACAGGCTGCCACGAGAAGTGGTGAGTTCTCCTTCAATGGAAGTCTTCAAACAGAGGCTGGACAGACATCTGACTGGGATGATTTAGCGAATCCTGCTTTGAGCAGGGGGTTGGACCAGATGGCCCAGGAGGTCCCTTCCAACTCTACGATTCTATGATTCTATGATTCTTTTTAGCACTCTTCATCACATTTTCTACTTCTTCCATAATTACGTCCTCATTCAAAATATCATATTCTCCACTATCCAACTTGTTCTCTAACCCATTCAGCACTTCTGAAACAAGACCAGAATCAATCCATTTTTTTTCATATAACTTGCTATAGAACCTATTCACCTCCTTTATCACATTCTCACCTGACACACACAAACCATTCCTATCCAGGATTTTATCCATATCAACCTTTCTCCCATTCATTTTCTTAAAAAAGAACCTCGTGCACTTTTCATCTTTCTCAAGATGTTCTATTTTGGTGCGATAGATGATTTCTTTCCCTTTTTCATCCATAACACTCTTTAATTCACTCTTTGTCTCAGCCAGCAGATCAGACACATCCATGCCACTTTCTCCACACTTCCTTAAGCGCCTGTTTAAATCATTAAATCTACTCCGATAAATACAAGCTTTTTTATAGCCCCACTTTTTGAAGAATTTTTTGCAACACACCTTAACCCCGTCCCACCATTCTAGTACACACGCAAAATCCCTCTTACATACTCTCCACTCTTTATACTTTATTTTTAATTCATTCATCACATCCTCATCTTCTAACAATCTTACATTCAGCTTCCAAACCCCACCCCCATACACATGGTCATCAATCGCACTAAACACACCTCTCAAACACTCATGATCAGAAAAAGGTACAGCATTTTGTTCAAAATTCATACACAACATATTTTTGGAAAACAACATTTTATCTATCCTGGATGCAATACCACCCCTATCAGCATGGTACGTTGGCGGTGGTGGGATGCCAAATTTCAGAGCAGCAGCATCTAGAGGGGAAAAATCAGAAATAAGATTGGATAACTTTTTACCAGTTATGTCACAATTCCCTTCTGTGGTGCAATTAAAGTCTCCAACTAAAACTGTAGGCATTTTGCCCGGAAGAAACAAACTTAATTTTTCCAAAAGAGCCAGACGCTCCTTTCTCCTGTCGTGTCCTGATGGACAGTACACATTAATAATTCTAGCCCGCCACCCCCTATAGCTAACATGTGCAATTATACATCTACCCACCTCTACCAACGTGTAGCTATCTAAACTAATCTCCCTGTTACCCATTAATATCCCTACACCATCATTCCTATTAACACATGAGCCAGACCATACATGCTGTCCGTAAGGCCAGCCAAACCTTATCGCTTGGAGCGTCCACAATCCCACATTCCTGAAGACAAAAGATGTGAGCATTCATCTGTTTAATATAATCTAGAACTATTGCCCTCCTGAATTTGGATCTAATTTGCCTGACATTCAGGGACGCAATGCCCAAACCAGCTTGGGGAGCCATAACATGATTGTGTTATTTACATGACGACAAACACGCCACTTCCTCTTCAGCTGTTTTCGTCTTCCATCTGGAACTGCAACTCCTTGAATCTGTTTACGTCTGCGGGAATGCCTAAAAAAGCATTGGTGTCAGGAGAGAAGACATTCTGAGGGTAACTACGTTCACTCACCGGACTTAAACCAACTTCACCGGGGTCTGCCCAATCCGTTCTGGGCTTCTTTCAGGAATTTCCAGGCTCCTCATCCTCAGAGGACCTCACAAGAGTGAAGTCACCTTGATCTCCACAACTGGCCAACTCCTCCTCAGTAGCAAACCAAGATACATTGGGGGTATTGACAAGAGTACTCTCCAACTACCCCTCCCCACAGACATCAGACTGATGAGGGAGCTCACATTCAATATCAGTAGCTTCCAAAACTGCCACCTCTGTGCTGGGAGACTCCGTTTGGGGCAGGGCCTCCTCATGTGCATCCATGATTTCAGGTTCCTCAATAAGTTTCGGGTCTGAAACCTGTGGAATGTCATCAACAGCAGCAGGGGGTGCAGCTGCCCCACCTGAGACATCAGCGTAAGACCTAGGACTGATCCTTTCCTTACAGTCCCGATACTTATGGCCCTCCTCACCACAAGCATTACACATAACAGGATTTGTGCAGTCTTTTGCCATATGGCCAGAAGCATTGCAATTCCTGCAAGTTGGCATCTCCTCGCAACTATCCTGGGTATGCCCGAAAATTTTACACCTCCTGCAATACATCGGGGCATCTGGAAAGAACAAAAAAACAGTATTTTTCCCAATTGAAAAATTAAGAGGGGGTAATGGATGCCTCCCGGGCCTTGGGGATCCATCCCAAATCTCATAAAAAATTTGTACTTCCCGGTCCAGAGCCCTTCTCCATTCAGGACCCTGTGGGAGTACTGAACATAAATGCAATGTCTTTTAAAAAATAAAGCAATGTCCTCCAGGGAAACAAAAGGGTTGTGCATGAAAACTACAAGTGGGATAACTCTCTTAGAGTACAGCACAGTAAAGGTAAGACCTTCCAGCAAAGGATTTGCCACTCCATTTTTCAGGGCAGCAAACAAATTCTGGCAAGCCGCCATAGAAGATAGCACCAGTACATACCTGCCTTCTCTCCTAAACTCCTGCAGCCATATATCGGACTTCCGAATCTTCAGGATGTCATAAAACACCATGTTGACCAAATATCCCAGGGAAAAATGCAACTTCTTATCTTCAGCGATGTCAATCCAGAATACATTTTTGACCCGGGTATCACCGGACCCAGAGACTTGAAGTCGGACTCCCATCGTCCACAACTCCAAGGGTCTCCTCCCTGAAACCTCCTGGCTATCTCCCAAAAGCAGTGACCGGCTTAAGCCACTGAAGTGGCGATGCCAGAAGGCCATGAGACAGCACTCAAGGTATTCAGGAAATTCCACACCTCATCAGTGTGGAGTAGGAAACTGGCCAGTAGGAGCAATGCTTAGTAGAAGACTGTGAAAAATGAGGATGAATGAACTCATGGAGATCAACATCCAACACTGCGGAGACACCATCACATGTTTCTCAACGCAGTGATTCTAGAGCAATGCCCCCATCCCTAATGGGAAATATGTAAAACATGCGAAACACAAGCCGCGGAGACACCATCACATGTTTCTCAACGCAAGCAATGACTAGCCAGGTCTTTCCCCGGGAAGGAACAACCACGGGAAGGGCAGTCTCCAATGAAGGAAGCCAGCTATGCCAAAACGTGGTATCCATCCATAGACAGCTGTTTCGGCGTATTGCCCCTCATCAGTGTGGAGTAGGAAACTGGCCAGTAGGAGCAATGCCTAGTAGAAGACTGTGAAAAATGAGGATGAATGAACTCATGGAGATTAACATTCAACACTGCGGAGACACCATCACATGTTTCTCAACGCAGTGATTCTAGAGCAATGCCCCCATCCCTTATGGGAAATATGTAAAACATGCAAAACACAAGCCGCAGAGACACCATCACATGTTTGTCAACGCAGTAATTCTAGAGCAATGCCCCCATCACTTATGGGAAATATGTAAAACATGCAAAACACAAGTCTAATTTTTCATTTTTCTTCTACTAGGCATTGCTCCTACTGGCCAGTTTCCTACTCCACACTGATGAGGGGCAATACCCCAAAACAGCTGTCTGTGGATGGATACCATGTTTTGGCATAGGTGGTTTCCTTCATTGGGGACTGCCCTTCCCGTGGTTGTTCCTTCCCGGGAAAAGACCTGGCTAGTCATTGCTTGCATTGAGAAACATGTGATGGTGTCTCCGCGGCTTGTGTTTTGCATGTTTTACATATGTGGCGCCCCTGAGGCTTCAGTCGCCACAGAGGTACTGCACCTTCTCCTAAAGTGTAGTGCCCCACCATCCGGGTAAGGTGGGAACTCTTTCCACATTCCAACACCTGCACCCCACACACAGGATAGTTCAGCAGGGACCCATCCATGCATTATGCTGGAAAGGTCATAGGGTGCTTTTTGTGGTCTCTGGCTTCGTAACACGAGAGGTGCTGGGGAGGCGGGTGGAGTTAGATATAAAAGAGAGGGAAGGTGTAGGATTTCAGAACAGTCTAGGGTGAGTCCCAGAGAAGGAGGTCAGTTAGACGAGGGTCTGAGAGAGAGAGAGAGAGAGCAGGCTGACAGCAGGTCAGCCTGAGAGGAGCTCAAGGCGGAGGAAGGCAGTCAGTCAGGAGAGGCTGAGGACTGGTCTTAGTGGAACGAGCTCCCCAGGGAAAGAAAAGAAGGAGAAAGAGACGTAGACTGGAGACTACATATTCCATAAGAGAGATAGAACAGATCGGAACGAAGGAGAATAGAAGGACGGTGGGAAGCTGGTTGAAGAAAGATAGAGAAGCCTTCCAGTCCAGAGAGCGCAAAGGCCGGGGCCCGGTCCCCGAGGTTGATTGGATCTTTATGTCCGGCAACAGACACCGGAGGAGTAGTGAGCCGCTAACGCCTTGCTCCCATCATAGACTTGGGACACAACAGCAACTGAATAGAGAGCCAGGACGCAGTGAGGAGTCCCCGAAGCAGGCTACAGCTGTCTGTCATACAAGTAAAGACTAGGAACACCTAGAGAGAGGCATTCCAGGGTAATAAAGTACTGGAGTGCTTCGCACCTAAAGGCGCATTGGAGGAGTCGTTCAGTAAAGCACATGTTGGCGGAGTGTGGAAGGGAGAATCCTATCCTGCCTGGAGGTTGGCTGGAGCCCTGACCTGGAGAACACAGTACGGAGGCAGGCAGTTGAGTGAACTGCAAACAGTGAGTAAAGCTTTGGAACCGCATACTCTGGTGTCCTCCAGTTATTCCTGCACCACTACACCTGGGTACCAGCCTCCATACCATTCTGCGCCTCTCCTCATCCATTGCACCTACACTGCCCTGGGACTACAGCTCCACCTGTGGGGAGCTACACCATCTTTGCTGCACCACACCATCAGTCCCAGCGGATCTGCATGCAGCGTTGGCCTAACATCTTACTTGCCAAACACCACGGGTGGCGTCACAAACTATTCTAATAAACTTTAACACCAATAACATCACCGCCATTGATATTGGGCGCCCAGGGCCACGGACCGGGTCACTGCTGCTGTGACACATTCCCACCTTGACACCGGCCCGGTACCGAGTACCCCACTGCCCTGGGTGTGCGAGGGTGACCCAATTTTGGCGTCACGAACAGGATGACGAGACCCGATGCCATCGGGTTCTGTGTGCCTTGGATTTACAACTTTTGAAAATGTGCAGAAGACCAAATTTAATAGACTGTAAAATGGACATTAGAAATGGCCGCTGGCACGGAGAAGAAGGGCGTGAAGAGATGGGAGTTCCTAAGAATAGACCGCGAAGAGTCTTGGGCTGTCCCTGCCTGAATTACTATGTGACCGATGCATGGCCCACCCACCGAGGGGTTCATATACTGGCTTGGTATGGAGGCGCTGGAAGAAGACGCCGCCCCCGGAAGGAGGGACAGAGAAAGCCAGTGTCAAGCAGAAGGGCGGAGCAAGAAGAAGAATGCTGGAACGCCATTTTGGAGAGTGAGGGAAGGAGGCCTGCGGAGCGCTGGGAAATGAATCTCCCTGGTGCCATGGCTTACGGCTCCAACCCGAACTCCAGAATGAACCGCCAGCAACTAGAAGTTGAAATAGCTGAATTGACAGCCAGTCTGCAGCTGAGGAAGGAAGCCTTGAAGAAGCTGAGATGGCAGCGCGCCCCAGCGGGGCCTACATCAGCGGTACCCCCTCCATCGGTACCCGCCGCTACCGCACCGGACTGTTCCCTGGCAGCATTAATTTTCACCTCCATGCTGTCCGTGCGACTGAGTCCCACTTGCCCGAAGAAGTCACCGGAGGACCCGGGAGCTGAGACCGTGCTCCCGCACGGACCTGTTGTGGCTGTGCAGGTCCCGACCGAAGCCCCCGCGGATCCGGAGCCACCATCCGCTCCATCACCGCCTGCACCGGAGCAAAGGTCGCACCGCCAGGAGGCCCCAGGTATGTCGGATGTTCCTCCACCTGGGAAGGCGCTGGGGTGTACCGCAGTCTCAGCGGCTGGCCAGGTCGTCCTGGATCTGGTCTGGGACCGGGATGCTGGTGCCGTGGGTGAGAGCAGGTCCCAGGAAGAGCGGGACAGAGAAGAGAGTTGGTCAGGATGTCGGGACACTATTCGGCATCTGACAGCGGAATATCGGGAGAGGGAGCAGAGAAAGCAGGCTGTGCTGGGCCCAGATCTGGCCCGGAAGGAGAGGGCCCGTACAGGTCATCATGGCCCCCGGGATGCAGCCGGATGGGGGCAAGTGCTGAACGTGAACAAGGAGAGGGGTTTTGGATTCATCGCAGACCCCAAGCGCATTAGTGACTTATTCTTTAACCGGAGGGATGTTGAGCCGCATCTGAGGAAGGGACATCCTGATAGAGACCTGCAGCCTGGGGAGTATGTGACCTTCACCCGGCATGAGGGACTCCGGGGGTGGTATGCCCTGAATATCCGCCATATTCCGGAGGAGTTTATCAAAAGGTACAAGCCAAAGAGACCTGTTGCTGCCCCTCCATCCACCGGTACCACTCAGACTGCTCAGGTACCTGATCCTAGGAACCAGGTGGCTCTTGCAACACCACCAGTTCGGCAGCCCAAACCAAAGATCCCTGGCTTGACACCGTGGGAATAGGAGTACCTACGGATTGCCAATGACTACTTTGAATCTGGTAGCCACTAAGAAAATTTACACTTACAAATCTCGTTACCCAGGAGGGTTTGTTTGCACCAGTTGTGCCTTTGCCTTTTTGTTTATCATGTTGCCCAGTTTTTGATTGGCAGCGTTGTTTTTGAAATGGAACTGTGGAGATCATAGACGCTGATTGATCCAAAAACTTTTATTGTAAATAGTTGCACCTCTTTAGGTGCCCTTTCTTGGTTTTACATATAAAGAGACTCTTTGCGAAGATAATGTTTTTGCATGGACACTTTTCGAAGAATGATGTCTACCTCAAGGGACACTGCAAGAAAGCCCGGCTGGGAGCAGTGTTCAGCACTTTGCAAGAATTTTTAATGTTTTATGATAAAGTATTTGATAATGTTGTGTCTTAAGAAAAGTAAATGTCTTTTATAGAATATTTGATACAGAGAATTAGAAAAGTTTTGAGATAGAATGTGAGAATTGAATAAAGACTGAAGAATTGAAAGTGACAGGTGACAGGCCAAGTATAGATGGTCAGTGTCTTGCGTTCAGTAGAGAGAGAAAGAAAAAGAGAATAATTGATAGAAAATGTAATAAAGAAAATGTGTTGAGTATAGCACTTTGAATTGAGAATTGCACTTAAGTAAATTTTTGATACTAAGATAGGAAGTTAACCTGTTTGTAACGTTTAGGAAATGTGCCTCCTACATTAGGAAGATTAGATAAGTATTGTTAAACAGCATTTAAAATTTTTGTGTGTTCATGTATTGTACCTTTTATTGTCTTACAGCCCGCGGATGTGCTGTGTTTAACGAGGGGGTATGTGGCGCCCCTGAGGCTTCAGTCGCCACAGAGGTACTGCACCTTCTCCTAAGGTGTAGTGCCCCACCATCCGGGTAAGGTGGGAACTCCTTCCACATTCCAACACCTGCACCCCACACACAGGATAGTTCAGCAGGGACCCATCCATGCTTTATGCTGGAAAGGTCATAGGGTGCCTTTTGTGGTCCCTGGCTTCGTAACACGAGAGGTGCTGGGGAGGCGGGTGGAGTTAGATATAAAAGAGAGGGAAGGTGTAGGATTTCAGATCAGTCTGGGGTGAGTCCCAGAGAAGGAGGTCAGTCAGACGAGGGTCTGAGAGAGAGAGAGAGCAGGCTGACAGCAGGTCAGCCTGAGAGGAGCTCAAGGCGGAGGAAGGCAGTCAGTCAGGAGAGGCTGAGGACTGGTCTTAGTGGAACGAGCTCCCCAGGGATGGAAAAGAAGGAGAAAGAGACGTAGACTGGAGACTACATATTCCATAAGAGAGATAGAACAGATCGGAACGAAGGAGAATAGAAGGACGGTGGGAAGCTGGTTGAAGAAAGATAGAGAACCCTTCCAGTCCAGCGAGTGCAAAGGCCGGGGCCCTGTCCCCGAGGTTGATTGGATCTTTATGTCCGGCATCAGACACCGGAGGAGTAGTGAGCCGCTAACGCATTGCTCCCATCATAGATTTGGGACACAACAGCAACTGAATAGAGAGCCGGGACGCAGTGAGGAGTCCCTGAAGCAGGCTACAGCTGTCTGTCATACAAGTAAAGACTAGGAACACCTAGAGAGAGGCATTCCAGGGTAACTAAGTATAGGAGTGCTTCGCACCTAAAGGTGCATTGGAGGAGTCGTTCAGTAAGGTACATGTTGGCGGAGTGTGGAAGGGAGAATCCTATCCTGCCTGGAGGTTGGCTGTAGCCCTGACCTGGAGAACACAGTACGGAGGCAGGCAGTTGAGTGAACTGCAAACAGTGAGTAAAGCTTTGGAACCGCATACTCTGGTGTCCTCCAGTTATTCCCGCACCACTACACCTGGGTACCAGCCTCCATACCATTCTGCGCCTCTCCTCATCCATTGCACCTACTCTGCCCTGGGACTACAGCTCCACCTGTGGGGAGCTACACCATCTTTGCTGCACCACACCATCAGTCCCAGTGGATCTGCATGCAGCGTTGGCCTAACATCTTACTTGCCAAACACCACGGGTGGCGTCACAAACTATTCTAATAAACTTTAACACCATTAACATCACCGCCATTGATATTGGGCGCCCAGGGCCACGACCGGGTCACCGCTGCTGTGACACATTCCCACCTTGACACCGGCCCGGTACAGAGTACCCCGCTGCCCTGAGTGTGCGAGGGCGACCCACATATTTCCCATAAGGGATGGTGCATTGCTCTAGAATCACTGCGTTGAGAAACATGTGATGGTGTCTCCGCAGTGTTGGATGTTGATCTCCATGAGTTCATTCATCCTCTTTTTTCACAGTCTTCTACTAGGCATTGCTCCTACTGGCCAGTTTTCTACTCCACACTGATGAGGGGCAATACCCCGAAACAGCTGTCTGTGGATGGATACCATGTTTTGGCATAGGTGGTTTTCTTCATTGGAGACTGCCCTTCCCGTGGTTGTTTCTTACCAGGGAAAGACCGGGCCAGTCATTGCTTGCGTTGAGAAACATGTGATGATGTCTCCGCGGCTTGTGTTTTGCATGTTTTTACATATTTCCCATAAGGGATGGGGGCATTGCTCTAGAATCACTGCGTTGAGAAACATGTGATGGTGTCTCCGCAGTGTTGGATGTTGATCTCCATGAGTTCATTCATCCTCTTTTTTCACAGTCTTCTACTAGGCATTGCTCCTACTGGCCAGTTTCCTACTCCACACTGATGAAGGGCAATACCCCGAAACAGCTGTCTGTGGATGGATACCATATTTTGGCATAGGTGGTTTTCTTCATTGGAGACTGCCCTTCCCGTGGTTGTTCCTTCCCGGGGAAAGACCTGGCTTGTCATTTCTTGCGTTGAGAAACATGTGATGGTGTCTCCGCGGCTTGTGTTGCATGTTTTACATATTTCCCATAAGGGATGGGGGCATTGCTCTAGAATCACTGCGTTGAGAAACATGTGATGGTGTCTCCGCAGTGTTGGATGTTGATCTCCATGAGTTCATTCATCCTCATTTTGCACAAGGCAGAACATATGAGTTTTCCACTTTATTCTCTTTAAATTATTTATCCTTTGAACGACATTTATCACCTGCCTACATGAGAGATGATAAATATATGATCGCTGTGGTCTGACTGCTGAAAGCCTTAATAATCAAGAGAAAAAGGGTAATACATGAAGTGAGTATGTATGGACTGCTCCATTCACTGTTGGAATGATGGTCATGCATATGCACCACTCCAATGTAAGGAAATAAAGTGATGGTCAGACATTCACATAACCACTTCTAGGATAGATGGTGGTCACAGCAGTCAGATCCCAAATACCGGTAATCATATATTTATTACTTATCTTCAGGATAGGCCACCAGTCTCATAAGATCTAAGAGATCTATTTGACACCTTAGTGACCGAGCCAATTTTGACCTTAATGACGAGCCAAATTTTACCATTCTGACCACTGTCACTTTATGGGCTAATAACTCTGGAACCCTTCAACGGATCCCACTGATTCTGAGATTTTCTTTTTGTGACATATTGTACTTCATACTAGTGGTAAAATTACTTCGATATGACTTGCATTTATTTATGAAAACCAAATGTGAAAATTGCAAAATTTTCTAAGTTTTTGACAAACTTTTAATTTTTATGCCCTTAAACCAGAGAGCTATGTCACATAAAATAGTTCATAAATAACATTTCCCACATGTCTACTTTACATCGGCACAATTTTGGAAACAATTTTATTTGTTAGGAAGTTAGAAGGGTTAAAAGTTGACCAGTGATTTCTCATTTTTCCCACAAAAATTTACAAAACCATTTTTTATTGACCACATCACATTTATAGTGACAAGGAGGGGTCTATATAAATAGAAAATACCCATAAGTGACACCATTCTAAAAACTGCACCCCTCAAGGTGCTCAAAACTACATTCAAGACGATTATTAACCCTTCAGTTGCTGCATTTAACTTTTCACAAAAAAATTATTTAGACCCAAACATTTTTATGTTCACAAGGGTAACATGAGAAAATGTACCACAAAATTTGTTGTGGAATTTCTCCTGAGTATGACCATACCCCATATGTGGGGGAAAGCCACTGTTTGGGCACATGGCAGGGCTCAGAAGGGAGGGAGAACTGATTGACTTTTTGAATGCAAAATTGTCTGGAATCGAGAGGGGACGCCATGTCGCATTTGGAGAGCCCCTGATGTACCTAAACAGTGGAAATCCCATTTTGCAAACCACACCCCTCAAGGATTTTATCCAGGGGTATAGTGAGCATTTTGAACTCACAGGTATGTCACAGAATTTGATAACATTAAGTTGTCATATTGAATATGTCGTCATTAGTGTTGAGCGCAAGTGCTCGCTATTCCAGTATGCACTGAATATCGCGGGTGCTTGAGTGACTTGTCGAGTCCCTGCCCCGCATGTTTGGGGCTGTTAGACACCAAAAAAAAACCATGTGGGGATCCACGACACTCTGTGCACCCAATGCAAACTCAAGTATCGAGCACTTGTGCTGAAAATTAGCTGTCATGTCATCGTCATTTTTTTTTTTTACTTTTGAAAAAACCCAATTCTAACTGCAACCCTAACACAGCCCTAACTCCAATGATAACACATCCCTAACCACAACTCTAACCCTAACACCACCCTAACCCCAACCGTAACACAACCCTAACCCTAACACACATTATAACTGCAAATAATGGGAAAAAAATGTATCATTTTTTTCTAAGTAATGGGGTGACAAAGGTGGGGGGGTTGATTTACTATTTTTTTTATTTTGATCACTGTGATAGGGTCTACCACAATGATCAAAACGAACCAATAGGAAAAATTCCATACTGTTGCTGGGTAGTGGCCAGCAGTTTTCAGCAGGCACACTGCACATGTGCAGGCCATTAATTTTACCAGAAGATGACACGGGGGAGCCAGGGGACGGAGCAGGACGGTCCGGTGATGGCGAAGGTATCGCGGGTGCTCGGAGGACCCCATTTCTCTCTTCTAGATCATATCAGAAAAGAGAGAAATTAGTTTTAACCCCTTTACCCTCAAGGTAGTTTGCACGTTAATGACCAGGCCAATTTTTACAATTCTGACCACGGTCAATTTATGAGGTAATAACTCTGGAACGCTTCAATGGATCCCACTGATCTTCATGTACTTCATAATAGCGGTAAAATTTCTTTGATATAATTTGTATTTATTTGTGAAAAAATGGAAATTTGGTGAAAATGTTGCAATTTTTTTATGGATTGAGTTGAAGGTTTTATTGGGAACATTTTACAAAACATTTGGGATCACATTTATCCGGCGCTCTAAGCTGGGCACTTAAATTGGGCTTTCCAGCTAAATCTCTGAGTGATGAGATTCAGATTAAACCCCCCGAGGGATCAATTCACTATAATGAGGCAGCGCAGAGTTACTTTGGACTCCGTCTGGCCTCTGTTAAGTGGTGTTCTTCTTTTCGGAAGTGCACATAACTGAGGCCGATGACACTTTCATCCTAAAAAGACGGACACTGTCGAATCACAGGTCCTCCTCAGGTCCCCCATCTACCTCAGTATAGGGAATCGTCTGACAGTGGTTCTATCTGAACCACATATTTCAGAGATTTATACTGAAACCCCAGAGTAAGTGCTCAGCGCACAGTGCAGGATAAATGTGCTCCGAGCCTTACTGCGATCTTTGGGAGGCAGAATGAACTAATCAACAGCAGATGAAAAATTGTTTATTTTTGTTTTTTATTTACGTCATTCCTCGAGTGGTACAAGTGATATGGCGACTTTATTCTTCGGGTCTGTGTATTTACAGCGATTGGCTGCTGTCACACTAAATAATGCTTTTTATTGCAAAACCAGAGTTAGGAGAGGGCTTGTTTTTTGCGGAATGAATGTACGTTTTTATTGGTAACATTTTCAGAACCTGACAATTTTTGATAGCTTTCTATTCTGATTTTTAGGACGCAGAATAAACAAAAACCAACAATTCAGGATTTTTTTTTTTGGGGGGGTGTTTACGTCATTCCAAGTGTGGTAAAATTGATAAGGCAGTTTTATTCTTTGGGTCAGTACAACTACAGCGATACCCTATTTATACACTTTTTTATGTTTTGGCGCTTTTATAGAATAAAACTATTATATAGAAAAAATAATTATTTTTGCATCGCTTTATTCTGAGAGCTATAACTTTTCTATTTTTCTGCTGATGAAGCTGTATGATGGCTTGTTTTCTGCAGGACAAGAAGACATTTTCAGTGGTACCATGTTTATTTTTATTTGCCTTTTTGATCATGTTTTATTCCACTAGCGTATACATTGGAATCATAAATCATAGAATAGCACTCAGACCAATGTTATTCTATTGGGCAATGCTCAATATCGCTTTTTTCTCATACTGATTAGGCATGATACAAAATTTTTTAGCATACTACAATTTTCAGCGCAAACCGTACGGAACTCACCCTCTTATGGACTGACCTGGGTTGAAATAGTGGTATTGTAACCACTAGGGGCAGCACAGGCAGGTAGCGTAGTCAGGAATAGCCAAAGGGTTGGTACATGGAAGCAGCAAAGTATTTTAAAGGTGCATCAGGTAGCATAGTCAGGAATAGCCAGGGGTCAGTACATGGAAGCAGCAGTATAATCTTATAATGAAGGAGCAGGTGAAAGGAATCTTGACTAATGCCTGGTAGGTCAATAATTTCACAAGGAAGGAAATGCAATGCCAGGTATAAGTAGAGTGTTCAATCAGGTTGCAGCCAATCAGGAACTCAGGGTGGAGATAATCAGAAATAACATAGGTACGTTTATCAGAGTTAACAAGGAACTGTCCATCAAGCTTAATAGCGAAGAGGGAAGAGCTGCTGCCTGGTGCACAAGAGCTACTGGGTTCAAAACCTGATACACTCATTCCAGTCCATGGGTGTGTGGATATCACCGGACTACACTCAGTTGACATCTGAGTATTGTCCGACTTCGCCGGACTCTTCTCATATGAGAGAATCGGATCACACTGTGCTGACACTATTATCGTTACCATAATTATTCCGATTCTCTTTGATGAGAAAATATATTCATGTGTGATCCTAGCCTGAGAAAAAAATCTAGCTCTACAGCTGAGCTAAATAAGAGAATAGCTAATTTTTCCCTGATAAATATGTGATTCTTCAGATTTTGTATAAGACTATATGCCTGATGAAGAGACCTGAGTAGTCTCGAAAGCTTGCAATTTGTTACCATCTTTTCAGTAAGCCATTAAAAGGTATCAACCACTGAGGACTCTCAATTCCAAATATTTTTGTTATTACTCCTGAATTAGAAAGAGATGTTGCAATTAAAAAGTGCATGTTCTTGCTTTAAAAAATGTGATTTTCCAAAATAATTTCCAAAAGTTTGTCAACCAATTATGTCAAAATCAACAACTCTACAGCCTTCTTAATGTCTTGAGATGAGACCAACCTGAACATGATAGATGCATGGACCTCATTAGGCCTGTTTCACATTTCTGTTATTTTGACGGGAGGCAAATCCGCCAGAGCGGTTAAAAACGGATCCGTCTCCGTCATGGGCTAAACGGATGCTACAGGATCCGTGTTGTGTACGGATCCGCTGGAGGGGAAATTTAACGGAACCGCGGCCTGGAAAGGGGAGAGAGAGAGAAAGAGAGATTTTTTTTTCTTTGCACGGCTGTTCCGTAATGCTACTCAGGGGTTAAAAGCCCTGCTCCAGCGAATCTGCCGGGCATGTGCAATATAAATTAGCAGACCGTCGCTCGGAAAAAACGTTGCAGAGTCCGTCTCATCTGCCCAGGAGACGCTAAAAGTTTGACGGATCCGTCAAAAAACGGGTGGGACGGACGACCGTCAGTCAAGATCCGCCGCTAATGTAAGTCTATGGGGGAAAAAACGGATCCGCCCCTTTTTTGGCAGATCCGTTTTTTTCGAAAATTGGCGGATTTTAACTGACGTAAAAAATCAGAAGTGTGAAACAGGCCTTAGTGGTCAAAGTTAATGTCGAAATAAAACAAATTTTCAATGTATTTTTCATTTTATTTCATAAACCAAATGACTTATCAATTCATCCTCACCAACAATGGGATTCACCTTAGCTTTCCTGCTCTAGATTCAAATTATTTTCCCTTTGAGCTGCGACTTGAATTAGGGAAAAAAAATATTTAAAAAATGTATTAGTCAAAACAACGTTCGTAATTTGTATATATAAATTATTTGTCGAGAACATGAAAGCAAATGGTTTATAAATTGTTATATGACATTACAAAAGGAGTATGAGATTTTTATGCACTCCATGATATATATGAAGGAATCTGCTCTTGGCAGTGCCGAAATGCTTCAGTTCTTTTAGGGTCATATTGGTAAGAATTGAAAACATTACCAAGTTCTTGCTGTCTGTCAGTTATACTTCATGTAAAATGTTTTTCTTTCTTTGCACTCTATCTTTGAACCTTTAGAACATTCTTTTGAAGAATCAGAGTTACCCTCATAGTCATGTCAAGCTGTCACCAGTATGTGATGCATTGAGGATTCACAAAGTAGCAGCAAAAATACTGTATGTGTAAACTTCATTTATACATGCGTTTCTGCCATCAGAAGCCCACAGATGGTAGTTTTGACTTGTTGGATCT
This sequence comes from Dendrobates tinctorius, assembly GCF_039654945.1. Lineage (NCBI taxonomy): Eukaryota > Metazoa > Chordata > Amphibia > Anura > Dendrobatidae > Dendrobates > Dendrobates tinctorius. Next base: position 5,156,883 of record NW_027361674.1, read on the forward strand.
TCAACCTAGCATAGTCACCAAAGTCTTGATCTGATCAGGGAATATATTATGGCAATATATTATCATCAGATGGTTTTATTCTTTTTTTCTGTGCTGCTATTTGATGTTATTTGGAGAAAATATAATCTGTAGACGTCTCTTAATTCTTCATATGTTATGTTATAATTGACCATCACTCTTATAATGTTACTCCTTGCACTTTGAGAACAAAAACCCAAAGGGAAGCCCATCTCATATGTCTTGATAGAATGCAACCATAAGCTAGGTTTATGACTAAGTGTTATGCCCCTGTCTCCATTTCAAGGCCAGATTCCACTCCCTTCGCCTATGAATGTCACCCTTTTATGTGCTCTACGTTGGGTTTAACAAGCGGCCAGGCATTTTTCAGTGACATCATCACCCAATGACTTTTAAGGTCCACTTACTTATACTTGGAGTGTCTGAGTATTAAGTCAGTGTTGTGTTTAGTGGGCGTTTGTCTTGGAGTTTGCCGCCATTCATTTTTTTCTGCTGCAAACTTCTATGGCTTCTACAGCCTTTACCTACAGTGTATGCTGGTTCAGACCTTCTGTTTAACTCTTCATCTGCTCTCCTGTATATGTCTACATTCCTGGCTCTGTTAATTCCGGTGTGGCCTGATACGTTTTCTTAACCCTTTGTACCTCTTGCTTAGCCTTACTGCTGTGCCATCGCCCTCAGTCCATGTGTTCGCCATCCCCTGCACCTTAGTGGATCTATATCACCAAGTGAGCCTTAACACAAAGTGCTAGTGAAGAGTCAGATGGCTGTATAACTCGGACGAGGATCACAACGCAATGCTGGGACTGGTTGTTGGCTCTCCCGACCCGAGCATGACAGCTACATAGATATACATGCTGTTTTGTTTGAGACAGAAAATTAGATGACTAGTTAAAAGTTTTTCAAGTTTTTGTGCAAATATAGAAAACCTGAATGCTATAAGTGCCCAAGATTTTAATATCAGCAATTTAACTTAGTGCCCAAATGCAAAAGTGTGCATTAAAGAGTTGAGTGCATATATCAAACATTAAAAAGACCACCTCAATGTTTTTGATGTTTTACCAGCCAGAAAACTTGAGATTCTATCGCCTTCACTCACTTACCATGATTATGAAGCTTAAATTTTTACCTCTTTGCTGCTGTGGGAGGGTTGTATTGGTTTTTGCCAGAAAATATCATCTGTAGACAATCTGATTCTACATATCTGGTATATTTTTTTACTTTTTTATTCCAGGATATTTGTTTTGTGTTTTGCTTTTGGTTTTCTCTGTGTAAAGGTCATGTGTTCATATGCAATTACATTTTGCATGCACATTAATTTACTTTTTCTGCTCAGACCCAGTTTCTCATTTGTTTCATTGTGCATTCTGTGCATATAAGGGTGTGACCGCCCTGTTTCTGAGTTGAAAAATCCATCCTGTCTGGCCTATACTATTACTGGTGGTTCAGTCCCTCTGTCCTTGTTCACATTTACGTCACTTGACAAGTGGAAAGGTTTTAAATACAAAAGTTAGGACTGTCCCACAAGGGTTGCCATGACGTGGCGGGATGGCTTCTACATTATTTTGATCAAAATTATGTTAACTAAATACCCTTATTATTACTATTATTACTACCTTCATGCAATTTTTGCAATATATATTTTTTTACTTTTTTATTCCAGGATATTTGTTTTGTGTTTTGCTTTTGGTTTTCTCTGTGTAAAGGTCATGTGGTCATATGCAATTACATTTTGCATGCACATTAATTTACTTTTTCTGCTCAGACCCAGTTTCTCATTTGTTTCATTGTGCATTCTGTGCATATAAGGGTGTGACCGCCCTGTTTCTGAGTTGGAAAATCCATCCTGTCTGGCCTATTCTATTACTGGTGGTTCAGTCCCTCTGTCCTTGTTCACATTTACGTCACTTGACAAGTGGAAAGGTTTTAAATACAAGAGTTAGGACTGTCCCACAAGGGTTGCCGTGACGTGGCGGGATGGCTTCTACATTATTTTGATCAAAATTATGTTAACTAAATACCCTTATTATTACTATTATTACTACCTTCATGCAATTTTTGCAATATATATTTTTTTACTTTTTTATTCCAGGATATTTGTTTTGTGTTTTGCTTTTGGTTTTCTCTGTGTAAAGGTCATGTGTTCATATGCAATTACATTTTGCATGCACATTAATTTACTTTTTCTGCTCAGACCCAGTTTCTCATATCTGGTATATTGTAGTCAACCGCTATTCTTGTCATGTCACCCTTTGCTTTCCAAAATCAAATCTCAAGGAGAGTAATTTGTACACACCTATTGTGGGTATCCTGGGCTTCGCTTCCTTATCCTAGAACTCCTGTTGTGCTCCATGTCTGGTTTTTCAGGTTGCCCAGCATGCATCAATGATGTCATCTACCTAGTCCTATTTAATGCCCATTAACACACACACCTGTGTTTTGGGACTGAGTTTGTAGAACTTGAAGTCTGGTGTTCTCCATCTTCTATGCATGCTGCGCTTTACAAGCTTCCATCTCTACTGATTCCACTTCATCTGTAATGCCACTCCTTAAATCCCTGAGTGTGCCAAGTCCTCGCTGTCCACATGCCTTCCAGCTTGCTGTTTCAGTTTGAGCTCAGAGGATCCATCTCACCTTGTGAGCCAAATGGCAGATTTCCATGATGGTTAGGCCAAAGTTGCAATTTTTGGTTTTCTTAGAATTTTTTCCACCCAAATACCAATGGAGCAAACAGGACTGTGCCCTTCCTTCACAATGGCCCAATTATAACTGCATGTATCCAGTTTTGGATGACTTCACACAACCTTTTTAGGCTCCTATTGGTTTACAAGCACTGGAATTTAGTCATTTTTTATAATATGGATCAGGTGTAAGCCAAGCATGTCAGATTATGATAGAATTAGTATACATATGGCATATACTGTATGTATTTAGGTATAGATCTTGTACTACAAATCTGCTCTTAATTCCTTCATATTGTTGATCTTTCCTGCAAATCCCAGCCACGTATACCCACGCTTGTCATTCGAAGAGTAGATTAATCATTTATGATTTTATGCTCCAGTGAGGAAAAAATGTAAGATGGCTATGACAGATACAAGTCTTTACTTCATGGCCAAACAAACAAGCTTCTTCCCCACTGGTGATGGAATGTCGAAGACACTTGCTGCGTTTTCAGTCTAGCACAAGCAAAATGTCATTGAGTAAAGTATTGGGTGCAGTCTTTGCACATACATTATAAAAAATAGAGGCATTAGAAGATACAAATAGAAGGATTTGCTCTTGCAACATAATGCTCATTCATTGCGAGAGCAGAATGATTCCCAGATGGTCAATCATAGGTTTTCTGGACATCTGTGTGACTCACATCACTGCAGAAGTCCTAATTCCTAGAAGTCAGTCATTAAAATGCCATTTCTCCATATAAATATCTTTTCACTTTGCTTTCTAGACTGGAAATACACTTGAAAAACCACAAACGAGCTTTATAGATACTGCAAAATAGCAAAAAGATTGACAAATGCAACATTTTGGAAAATTGGTAAGGGACTGAACATTTCTGAAACTTCAAGAATTCAAGATGTTTAAAGATTGGCTAAAAGTTTTACGTAGTGGAAATAATACCTACTGCTTTCATTTTAAATTGCATGACCCATTGTTTTTAGCATGAATAAATATACTGCGGTCGTGGTTCGCAGATTGGAATGAAGGTGATGTAATTAGAGTCTTTGATGCTGCTTAGTAATCACTAGTGTCGGGATCAACCTCACGTTCCAAAATTTGGGTAGGATGGTTGCATAAAGGATACGGAGCATTCAGAGAAATTGGAAAGAGTCATGAAACAGTCCATGTTAGATAGTCTTTAGAAAGGAAAGTGAACCAGCACACCAGAAGGAAGTCTTGGCAAATCCTAGGTATGGACGGCTTCACTGACCACGCCAATACTGAAAGTCCAAGCAAGCAAGTGTTCATTCAGAAATGTGGATGAAACCAATCTTATTTATTTCATATTATTTCATAGAGTTAAAAATCCACATATAGTGACTTTTTTTTTTACCAGTCACATAGCCCTACACATTTTGAACAAAGCAACAAAGCATATCATTCTTAATCATGGTACATCTGTCATTCCTCAAGTACCAATCTGTCATCTTTTCAGGACTTTCTTAGTTTTGCACTAGTGTTATAATTATTCTGAATGCCTTAAAGATTGTCACAACTTTTCTCTATAACATGTGTCCACAACCTGTGACTCACGACCCACATCATGTGACGCAACCGCCTGATGAGTGGCTCATGTCAATGAAGCCATGGCTGGGGGACCACCACAATGCAGGGAGACTACTGTACACAAGATGAGGTGCAAGCAACAAAGGGTTAATTTATTTACAGGCAAGGAATGCAGTGTTAGGAAAGAGTAAACAGGGGTATGCAATGACATAAAACAATTTACAAAAGTGATATTCTCTAGCTGGGCCATACAAATGGCATGGTGCACCAACTATTACAGATCAGTGTATTTCTCAAAAAAGCAAAACAATACAATAAAGTACAGTATGCTGCTACTCTGATGTCATGGTGTGTTTTGAGTTTTGGGTAGGTGGTGTAGGAGTTAACTCTGAGAGCCTCTCTCTGGATCTGGGGAGGGTTTTTATAGCTTCAGGGGAGAGCCATCCCCTGTCGCTTATACTCCTACCTGAGTGTGCCCGATTCTGCTCTGTCCGTGCATCACGCCATTGTCCGTCTGCCTGGTATTCTGACCCTGCTCTGTTACGGTTTATGTCTCTGGTTTGCTGACTCTGTACCTGCTTTGCCTGTGCTGTGTATGACCCTTGGCTTTGTCTGACCTCCCTCCTGAATATCCCTCCTGTACCGCGCTTGCCCGTACTATGTATGACCTTTGGCTTTGTCTGATCTCCCATCTGTATATCCTTCCTGTACCTCGCTCGCCCGTACTGTGTATGACCTCCGTTTTGCCTGACTCTGAGTTTTCTGTATAGTATCCGGCCATCTCTGAAAGCAGGATGCTAAGCCCCACCCCCTTGCAGTCACATGACTGTAGGTCCTGTGACTGCTTGCCAAACTTCAGCGTCCACAGGTCCTGTGCATCTGTACTTTCCGGCTGTACCTGTCCCCGGGCCCCCTACAGTGCGGGTGAGTCCCTGCTCAGCAGAGGCTGTACGCTGGCGCTGTCAGGATCCTGACATTATAAGCGACCTATAACAGTTCATTTCCCCCGCCCCTGAGAGTAAGGTGTGTGAGTGTGGGAATTACAGCTTGCATCATGGACCCCATGCAAACATTATCTGACCAGGTTAAACAACTATCACAGATGTTTCAGAAACTTAATGTGGAGCAGCTCTCTATGGCCCAAACCCAGCAGCAGCTGGTTAATACTGTACAGGGAGCTCTCGGTCCTGAGATCAGGGACGTGCCACCTACTTCCTCGTAATCTCCGGTTAAACTGCCGGACTGTTTTTCTGGGGACAAAAGGGAGTACAGGGCTTTTAGAGTGGGATGCAAATTGTTCTTTTCCCTGAGGTCCTGTTCGTCTGGGGGAGAATTTCAGAGGGTGGGGGTGATTATTTCCCTACTTCGGGGTGCCCCCCAAGCCTGGGCATTCTCTCTAGCCCCCACAGCCCCAGAACGTATGACTGTGGATGCATTTTTTGAGGCCTTGGGCCACATTTATGACGAACCAGACAGGGTTCGCTTGGCAGAGGACATGGTGATGAGCACACGTCAGGGTCGGCACTCAGCAGAGTGGTTCTGCTCTGAGTTCCGACGGTGGTCAGCGGAAGTCTCCTGGGATGATGCTACTCTCCATGGACTATTCCATAGGGGCCTGTCGGAACGCCTTCAGGGCGCCCCTGGCTCTGCATCCACCTCCTGACAGTCTGGAGGATGCCATGACCCAAGCCGTGCAGATGGATCGCCGGCTCAGAGCCAGAGGGGTTATGCACTCCATGTCGTCCTTGTTTTCCAGTAGTAATTAAGTGGAGGCCAGTCCTGTGCCTATGGAAATTGGTACCACCTCGGACAGAGAGAGAGGATGCGCCGCCGTCAGAAACAACTTTGCTTCTACTGTGGGGAACCAGGACATTGGAGGAGAGATTGTCCAGTATGTCCAACGTCCTCCAAGCCGACGGGAAACTGCTAGGTCTGGGTAGTGATCGAGGAGGCTGTCCAGACCCCCAGGTACTTTTCTCCTCATGCTCTAAATTTCTACTTAATGTTGAACTGGTAGTAGACAACTGTCATTTTATTTCTACAGCCTTGGTGGACTGCGGTTCATCAGTTAACCTGGTCAATTCCAGTACCGTCTCCAGGGTCAAGATCAATCCGTTTAATATAAGATATACTCTATACTTACTTGCAGGGAGGTAAGCAAAAGGTCACTGAAACTTACTTAAAATAAAGGAATGTAAATTACTGGTCATTTATTTATCCATCAACAAAGGACCATTGATATTCAAGGCAACTACCCTAATTAGATTGGATGTGTAAACGTTCCCAAGGATCTTATCTTGTGCTCCGAAGCCCCTCCTCCAGCTTGCTGTATTTCTGCCATGTGGCACACATGAAGCCCCCTCCTCTAGCTTCCTGTATTATATACTGGTTAAAACAGGTATTGAGGGGATATGTTTATAGCCAATGGACAATAGACTAGTGACATCATTCCCCACATGGTGGGGCTGGACACACCTTTTAGCTGGACATTTAAAAGAACTAGGACACATGTGCTCAGTCTCTTTTGGCTCCTGGAGCATGACTGGTCGATGTCTATCTGAATAATGTAACGTATGAATAATGCTTGTTTCTGATTAATGCATATGTATTTATAGTTTTAGACTGTTTATTATTTGATCTTATAAATCAATTTAGTAAATTCAATTCTTGTGTGAGCATTTTCTTATTCATTACAATCCATTGGAACCCTTAGAATACAGAGACCCCTCTGAATATCGTTGCCATTGACTCTACCCCTCTCACCCGTTCGGGGATTTATTATGTTACTAACAGTTTTGTTTTGCATGTTGGCTCCTCCCATGTTGAGGAGATGAAATGTTTTGTCATGGACAACATGCCCGAAGGGCTGGTATTGGGCATGCCGTGGCTTCAACGGCACAACCCAGTTATTGATTGTAGAAAAGAGAAACTGTTAAGTGGGGTCCTAAATGTATTTACTGTGCCTATAAACCTGTGTTCTGTGTTACACCTGCAAAACCTGCCTGTGAGTCTTCTGTTTGTCTGGAGGGTACTCTGGAGTACCTCAAGGACTTCGAGGACTTATTCTCCGAAAGCGAGGCCGAGGCATTACCCCCACATAGGTCATTTGACTGCACTATAGACCTAATCCCTGGGACCAAATTACCCAAAGCCCGTTTATTTAACTTGTCAGGACCTGAGCGTCTGGCAATGAAGGAATATGTAACGGAAAGTCTCCGAAAAGGGTATATAAGACCCTCAGTTTCTCCGGTAGCAGCAGGGTTTTTCTTTGTTAAAAAGAAAGATGGTGGCCTGCACCCCTGCCTCAACTTCAGAGAACTCAACAAGATTACTGTCAGGAATACGTACCCCTTACCCCTGATTCCAGATTTGTGTAACCAACTTTCAGGGGCAAAATGGTTTTCCAAATTGGATCTTAGAGGGGCTTATAATTTGATAAGAATTAAAGAAGGGGACGAATGGAAATCTGCCTTTCTCACGTCAGAGGGATTGTTTGAAAATTTAGTGATGCCGTTTGGCCTCACTAAGGCGCCAGCGGTCTTTCAAAATTTCATTAATGTGGTGTTTGCGGACCTCATCGGCCGCTTCGTTGTCATTTACTTGAATGATATTCTGATTTACTCGACTGACAAAGAGTCTCATTTGTTCCATGTCAAATCGGTACTTCAAAGACTCAGGGAAAACCAATTATTTGTTAAACCTAAAAACCTAAAAAATGTACTTTTTTCATCCAGGAGCTAACGTTCTTGGGACTCATAATCTCGCCACACGGGTTTCGGATGGATCCCAAGAAAGTGCAAGCCATTGTGGAGTGGGTCCAACCTCAGGACCTGAAAGGACTCCAGCGCTTCTTGGGATTCGCAAACTATTACCATAGATTATCAAGGGCTTCTCACAGATTGTGAAACCTCTCACCGATCTCACATGCAAATGGGCTGATATCAAAAATTTGTCCCCCTCGGTGAAACAGTCCTTTCTGGTTTTAAAAAATTGTTTTATGTCTGCTCCAATACTTGTGCAACCAGATCCGTCCTTGCCATTTGTGGTGGAGGTTAGCGCCTCTGAGGTAGGGGTAGGGGCTGTGGTGTCTCAAGGGCCAGCTACCCTGACTAACCTTAGACCTTGTGCTTATTTTTCCAAAAAGTTTTCTCCGGCAGAGAGAAACTACGATGTTGGGAATAGAGAGCTTCTGGCAATTAAGCTGGCATTTGAAGAATGGAGACATTTTTTGGAAGGGGCAGAACATCCGATTACGGTCATCACTGATCACAAAAATCTGGAATATATTAAAACTGCTAAGAGATTGACCCCCAGACAGGCCTGTTGGTCACTTTTTTTTCCCGATTTCAATTCTCGATTACGTTCCGTCCAGGATCTAAAAATGTGAAAGCAGACGCATTATGACGCAGTTTTGAACCATTGTCTGCCCCTGATCCTTCGTCATCCATTCTTCAACCTGGGGTAGTTTTAGCTGCACTGTAATCAGAACTGGAGTAGGAGATTATGGAGGCTCAATCTTTAGCTCCAAGGTCCAAACCCGCTAAAAAATTGTTTGTCCCGCAACACTTGCGTTCTGATCTCCTGAGAGAGTTTCATGACTCTAAACTGGGCAGTCATCCAGGTGTTGCTGCCACAGGTGAGGCGATAAAAAGAGTCTTCTGGTGGCCATGTATGTCAGGGGAGATTAAGAAACATGTCACTGCATGCGGGGTTTGTGCACATTCAAAGAGCTCTCATTGGCGGCCCTGTTCCAATGACTGATTGGTGCGTTCCGTCTGTCAATTGCCCTTTGGGTGGTAAGCTGAGGAGAAAGACAGATATCCCCAACTTCCTACAGAAAGCCTGCCAAAACTTAGCCACAAATTGTGTCCCCCTGTCCGAGACAATGTTAGTAGGTACCCCATGGAGGCGAACAATTTGAGAAAGGAAGTGTCGAGATAGAACTTCTGCAGACGGTAATTTAGTCATGGGTACAAAATGTGCCATCTTAGAGAATCTATCCACAATTACCCAAATTACCGTATTACCCCGAGAAGGAGGGAGGTTAGTGATGAAGTCCATGGACAAATGAGTCCAAGGCCTTCTTGGAATTGGTAAAGGAACCAATTCCCCGGCCGGCCTCCGGTGTTTAACTTCCATGTTACAGGACGACTGCTGCGATGCCTTACCATTGGCGGAGTTCGCCTTTAATAGTCGAATAAACCAATCCACAGGTAGGTCACCATTTTTTATTAATTATGGATTGAACCCTCACTTTGGTGAGTTCTCACAGCTGGATTCAAGCTGTCCAGGGGCGGAAGACTCCGTCAGCAGAATAAGTGATTTATGGGCCAAGGTTCGGACGAACATTTGCAGAGCACAAGATAAATATAAACGTTTTGCTGACAATAAGAGGGATCCGGGTCTGACACTACAGTGTGGGGATAAGGTATGGCTTTCTACGTGAAACATAACCTTAAAATTACCTTCCGCCAAGCTGGGACCTAAATTCATTGGCCCTTATGTATTAACCGAGGTAATCAACCCAGTGGCATATCGTTTACTTCTCCCTGCATCGTTGAAACTTCATAATGTGTTCCATAGGTCTCTACTCAAACCAGTAGGCTCGGTGGTAGAGGAACCTGGTTCCATACCAACTCCAGTGTTGGTAGACGGTCATATGGAGTTCAAAGTGCAAAACACTGTACAGTCTCGGTGGGTACGCGGTTCCTTGCAATATCTTGTACATTGGAAGGGGTACAGTCCGGAGGACCGATCGTGGGTACCAGCCAGGTTAGTGCACGCTGATCGTCTGGTTAGAGCTTACCATGCTCGGTATCCTGAGAGACCTGGGGGTCCGGAGGCCCCTCGTTGAAGGAGGGGTACTGTCATGGTGTGTTTTGAGTTTTGGGTAGGTGGTGTAGGAGTTAACTCTGAGAGCCTCTCTGTGGATCTGGGGAGGGTTTTTATAGCTTCAGGGGAGAGCCGTCCGCTGTCGCTTATACTCCTACCTGAGTGTGCCCGACCCTGCTCTGTCCGTGTGTCACGCCAATCATTGTCCGTCTACCTGGTATTCTGACCCTGCTCTGTTACAGTTTACGTCTCGGGTTTGCTGACTCTGTACCTGCTTTGCCTGTGCTGTGTATGACCCTTGGCTTTGTCTGACCTCCCTCCTGAATATCCCTCCTGTACCGCACTTGCCCGTACTGTGTATGACCTTTGGCTTTGTCTGACCTCCCATCTGTATATCCCTCCTGTACCTCGCTCGCCCATACTGTGTATGACCTCTGTTTTGCCTGACTCTGAGTTTCCTGTATAGTGTCCGGCCATCTCTGAAAGCAGGATGCTAAGCCCCGCCCCCTTGCAGTCACATGACCGTAGGCCCTGTGACTGCTTGCTAAACTTCAGCGTCCACAGGTCCTGTGCATCTGTACCTGTCCCCGGGCCCCCTACAGTGCGTGTGAGTCCTTGCTCAGCGGAGGCTGTACGCCGGCGCTGTCAGGATCCTGACATTTGACTCTAGCCTGACTGACCGCTTCTACACCAGCCACACGGCTACCATGCTCTGTCTATTGCAGCCTATCCTAAGTCCTAACCATGTGTGCACATGTGGTTAACACTCACGGTGAAGTTGGTGTTGCAGTTCCTTTCTGGGGGCCCCTGTAGTTCTCTGCAAGATGATGCGACGTCCTCCCTGGAAGCTCTGTGCAATGTGGTCTTGTCCTTGTGTGAAGATCCCAAGCCTGTTCCTTCCTTGTATATCTTCGTGGCTCCTCGCAGTAACACAGGAAAAACCACCTTTGTAATCCCCGGAAGGGTACACAATCCCACAGGTTCAGTAAGTTCTAAGCTGCATGTTTTTCTCCTCACAGAATCCAGCACGCCAGCTTCCTTCAGACTCCAAGCTCAGAACACTCCTTGGAAACACAGCCCCTCCCCTCTCCTAGCAGGCAGAACAGACCAAAAACAGTCTTATTGCAGGGGAGATCAGAATGTCCAATTGCTCTAGCCAAGGGGTTCTGTCTCTTAAAGTGGCAGTTTGTCTCTACTGTCCATAGAAATGCCACCCCCCTTACATGCCTCCCTGTTGTGAATTCATTTTCTGGCCTACCTCTGGTTACTAGTGAAGGTAGTGGAGCTGGTTATATTGACAGAGGGGTCACTAGTTCATTTTCTGGGCTCCCTCTGGTGGTTACTGGAGGTAATGGAGCTGATCTAATTAACAGAGGCCTGCCACCTGATAATGAGGAGGATGACTAGAGATCTGGAGTTTCTGACTGAATTTAAGACAGCCGACTCCCTCTATCCCTGCTGGTGATTTTTTCCTGCCTCCTGAGGTCTTAGTTTCCAGCTCAGTCCCTGCATGCTCAGCTAAGTGTTCTTTTGCTATTGTTCACATTTGATCTGGTTTTGTCTATTTCAGTTTTGTGTGGTCAGCCAGCCCCGGCTGGGGCTGTGCTGAATTTCCATGCTTATGTTACTGCTTGTGCCAGTTTGTTTTGTCCCTTATTAGATTGGCCTCTTTTTGCTCTGCTTTCAGAATATACCAGAGTGCTGATATAGTGGGCGAAGTCTAGTGACTTCAGTGTTTTTCTATCAGACGTGTTGAACCTTTTTTGCAGGGTTTTTTGCGTAATTGCAGACAGAGTCTTTCCTTTCCTGTCCTGTCTAGTCAGTGTGGGCCCCATCGTTTGCTCAGTCTATTTTCCTACCTGCGTTTGTGTTTTCATCTTGTCTCACCGACAATATACAGTGGGGAAAAAAAGTATTTAGTCAGTCAGCAATAGTGCAAGTTCCACCACTTAAAAAGATGAGAGGCGTCTGTAATTTACATCATAGGTAGACCTCAACTATAGGAGACAAACTGAGAAAAAAAAATCCAGAAAATCACACTGTCTATTTTTTTTTCATTTTATTTGCATATTATGGTGGAAAATAAGTATTTGGTCAGAAACAAGCAATCAAGATTTCTGGCTCTCACAGACCTGTAACTTCTTCTTTAAGAGTCTCCTCTTTCCTCCACTCATTACCTGTAGTAATGGCACCTGTTTAAACTTGTTATCAGTATAAAAAGACACCTGTGCACACCCTCAAACAGTCTGACTCCAAACTCCACTATGGTGAAGACCAAAGAGCTGTCAAAGGACACCAGAAACAAAATTGTAGCCCTGCACCAGGCTGGGAAGACTGAATCTGCAAACCAGCTTGGAGTGAAGAAATCAACTGTTGGAGCAATAATTAGAAAATGGAAGACATACAAGACCACTGATAATCTCCCTCAATCTGGTGCTCCACGCAAAATCCCACCCCGTGGGGTCAGAATGATCACAAGAACGGTGAGCAAAAATCCCAGAACCACGCAGGGGGACCTAGTGAATGAACTGCAGAGAGCTGGGACCAATGTAACAAGGCCTACCATAAGTAACACACTACGCCACCATGAACTCAGATCCTGCAGTGCCAGACGTGTCCCACTGCTTAAGCCTGTACATGTCCGGGCCCGTATGAAGTTTGCTAGAGAGCATTTGGATGATCCAGAGGAGTTTTGGGAGAATGTCCTATGGTCCTATGGTCTGATGAAACCAAACTGGAACTGTTTGGTAGAAACACAACTTGTCGTGTTTGGAGGAAAAAGAATACTGAGTTGCATCCATCAAACACCATACCTACTGTAAAGCATGGTGGTGGAAACATCATGCTTTGGGGCTGTTTCTCTGCAAAGGGGCCAGGACGACTGATCCGGGTACATGAAAGAATGAATGGGGCCATGTATCGTGAGATTTTGAGTGCAAACCTCCTTCCATCAGCAAGGGCATTGAAGATGAAACGTGGCTGGGTCTTTCAACATGACAATGATCCAAAGCACACCGCCAGGGCAACGAAGGAGTGGCTTCGTAAGAAGCATTTCAAGGTCCTGGAGTGGCCTAGCCAGTCTCCAGATCTCAACCCTATAGAAAACCTTTGGAGGGAGTTGAAAGTCCGTGTTGCGAAGCGAAAAGCCAAAAACATCACTGCTCTAGAGGAGATCTGCATGGAGGAATGGGCCAACATACCAACAACAGTGTGTGGCAACCTTGTGAAGACTTACAGAAAACGTTTGACCTCTGTCATTGCCAACAAAGGATATATCACAAAGTATTGAGATGAAATTTTGCTTCTGACCAAATACTTATTTTCCACCATAATATACAAATAAAATGAAAAAAAAAAACAGACAATGTGATTTTCTGGATTTTTTTTTCTCAGTTTGTCTCCCATAGTTGAGGTCTACCTATGATGTAATTTACAGACGCCTCTCATCTTTTTAAGTGGTGGAACTTGCACTATTGCTGACTGACTAAATACTTTTTTTCCCCACTGTATGTTTGGGGGCTATCTATTCCTTTGGGGTCTGCTCTGGGGCAGTTTAGATTTCCCCTTTCTTGCTTTAGGCTTATTTAGTTCTCCGGCTGTGTCGAGGCGTCTAGGATCATCGTAGGTACGCTCCACGGCTACTGCTAGTTGTGTGGATAGGATCAGGGGTCTGCAATCCGCTTAGTTACCAACCTCTCTGGTTTTCTGTGGCTTAGCTTGGTCTTGCTCTCCTCCTCGGTGACCCAATCATAACACCTCCCTACTTAAAGATGGTCATCCTCGACCATCACAGCATCATGGTTGCAGTGGGAAGAAACTTGCAATGCAGAATAGCACCTATAGGGGAGACAACACAAGCGGAAAAACAGACAGAGAACACTGTTCTACATAACAGACTGGTGGAACCCCTGCTGTAGACCTCTGGGATCTCCAGAGGTCTTGAGAATCTTCCAAAGGAATACTTGCTGCAGGAGTTGTAGGCTCTTGTCTGGACTCATTGTGACGTGGCGGTAGTGGTACCTCCAGAGGATTACCATCTCTGTCCGGCTGAGGACCCCCCACAGTGTCTGGGTCAATCCACCATTCATCATTGATTTCACCAGCAGGCAAGACAGGTTCAGGAAGTGGAGCAACATCTTCAGGCGGCACTGATACAGGATGGGCCCCGGACAGGCATGGCCGCAGCATATTTCTGTGAAGCACTCTAGGGGCGGTCGCCCCTGCACCTTGTAGACCGGACCATCAGCATACACTTGTTTGATGACTTTGTAAGGCTGTACTTCCCATCCCTCACTTAGTTTACCCTTTGGGCATTTCTCTCTGACTAATACTTGGTCCCTGGGCCAGGGCGGTATCTCTTGAATCGGTTTACGGCCCATATGTTCTTTGTCCTGTAGCTGCTGACTCACCAACCGCCGTATTGTTTGCACTCATTTCCGATGTTCTTTCACCCATGAAGTGACGTTTTGCTCCATCAGCTCCTCTGGCTGTTCCAACTTCAATTCAATGATCTCTCATCCAGCTCTTCCAAACAGCAGCAGATAAGGGGTGTAACCCGTGGTGGAATGGACCCGATTGTTGTAGGTCCAGAACAACTCTGGCAGGAAATCTGGCCAGCATGCCTTCTTGTCCTCTTCCAACGTTCTCAGCATTTGAAGTAAGGTTCGGTTGAAGCGTTCACATGCTCCATTGCCTTGAGGATGGTAAGGGGTGGTCCAGGACCGCTCAATGCCATACAAACGATACAGTTCTTCCATCACCTTGCCTTGGAAACATGCACCTTGGTCAGAGTGGATGCGCTTTGGGTACCCATACACTCGGATGAAGTCTTGACAGATGGCCCCCGCTGCCGACTCGGCAGTCTGATCTCTAGTCGGGGTGACTACCGCGAACTTGGAGAAATGGTTGGTCATCACCAAACAGTACTGTGGCCCCCGGGCTGAGTGCCCCCTGAGGAGATAGTCAGTCATCAAGACTTCTAGTGGTTCTTTAGTATACAGTGGGGAAAAAAAGTATTTAGTCAGTCAGCAATAGTGCAAGTTCCACCACTTAAAAAGATGAGAGGCGTCTGTAATTTACATCATAGGTAGACCTCAACTATGGGAGACAAACTGAGAAAAAAAAATCCAGAAAATCACATTGTCTGTTTTTTTTCATTTTATTTGCATATTATGGTGGAAAATAAGTATTTGGTCAGAAACAAAATTTCATCTCAATACTTTGTGATATATCCTTTGTTGGCAATGACAGAGGTCAAACGTTTTCTGTAAGTCTTCACAAGGTTGCCACACACTGTTGTTGGTATGTTGGCCCATTCCTCCATGCAGATCTCCTCTAGAGCAGTGATGTTTTTGGCTTTTCGCTTTGCAACACGGACTTTCAACTCCCTCCAAAGGTTTTCTATAGGGTTGAGATCTGGAGACTGGCTAGGCCACTCCAGGACCTTGAAATGCTTCTTACAAAGCCACTCCTTCGTTGCCCTGGCGGTGTGCTTTGGATCATTGTCATGTTGAAAGACCCAGCCACGTTTCATCTTCAATGCCCTTGCTGATGGAAGGAGGTTTGCACTCAAAATCTCACGATACATGGCCCCATTCATTCTTTCATGTACCCGGATCAGTCGTCCTGGCCCCTTTGCAGAGAAACAGCCCCAAAGCATGATGTTTCCACCACCATGCTTTACAGTAGGTATGGTGTTTGATGGATGCAACTCAGTATTCTTTTTCCTCCAAACACGACAAGTTGTGTTTCTACCAAACAGTTCCAGTTTGGTTTCATCAGACCATAGGACATTCTCCCAAAACTCCTCTGGATCATCCAAATGCTCTCTAGCAAACTTCATATGGGCCCGGACATGTACAGGCTTAAGCAGTGGGACACGTCTGGCACTGCAGGATCTGAGTCCATGGTGGCGTAGTGTGTTACTTATGGTAGGCCTTGTTACATTGGTCCCAGCTCTCTGCAGTTCATTCACTAGGTCCCCCCGCGTGGTTCTGGGATTTTTGCTCACCGTTCTTGTGATCATTCTGACCCCACGGGGTGGGATTTTGCATGGAGCACCAGATCGAGGGAGATTATCAGTGGTCTTGTATGTCTTCCATTTTCTAATTATTGCTCCCACAGTTGATTTCTTCACTCCAAGCTGGTTGGCTATTGCAGATTCAGTCTTCCCAGCCTGGTGCAGGGCTACAATTTTGTTTCTGGTGTCCTTTGACAGCTCTTTGGTCTTCACCATAGTGGAGTTTGGAGTCAGACTGTTTGAGGGTGTGCACAGGTGTCTTTTTATACTGATAACAAGTTTAAACAGGTGCCATTACTACAGGTAATGAGTGGAGGAAAGAGGAGACTCTTAAAGAAGAAGTTACAGGTCTGTGAGAGCCAGAAATCTTGATTGCTTGTTTCTGACCAAATACTTATTTTCCACCATAATATGCAAATAAAATGAAAAAAAAACAGACAATGTGATTTTCTGGATTTTTTTTTCTCAGTTTGTCTCCCATAGTTGAGGTCTACCTATGATGTAAATTACAGACGCCTCTCATCTTTTTAAGTGGTGGAACTTGCACTATTGCTGACTGACTAAATACTTTTTTTCCCCACTGTATATGGTCTGGATGGGTGCCCTTTGTTCAGTACTCTTAATGAGGTTGCACACCCAACATTGCCGGCAAACCTCTTCTAACACGGACTCCAATCGGGGGCAGTACACGTGCCGCTGTAACCACTGGTAGGTCTTTGTGGACCCGAAGTGCGCTCCTAATTCATGGGCATCTTTAGCCACTTCTTGGGCCATTCCTCCTGGGATGACCACCTGCCACCTTACTTCAGTATCTTTCGGCTGTTGCCTCTTGCAATATAGCACCGATTCTCGCACTTCCAGCCTATCCCACTGGTGTAAGACACTCTTCATCTCAGCGTCCAGACTATTTCTCTCATGTTTGCCTGGCTTCTGCTTCCGAGCTACCCAGCATTTCATGTGTCTCAGCCCTCTGTCTTCATCTTGAACATTTCCCCACTCTTCATTGGTTCTCCCCAGAGATCGGGGTAGTGCGCAGGCCTCCCTACATGACTGGACTGCAACCACTGGGGTCTTGAACTTACGGAAGTCTGGGGTTTCTTCCTCTTCGAGTTGTTCATCAAGATCTCCCACCGGAGTTTCCACCATCACTCATGACAGGCCATCGGCATTTGCATTTTCAGTAGCAGAGCGATAGCGGATGGTAAAATCAAACTTGGCCAGGTGAGCCACCCACCGTTGTTCTAGGGCCCCCAATTTAGCATTCTCAAGGTGGGCCAGAGGATGGATTATTGTCCGTTCGAACTTGAATCTTGGTCCCTGCCAGGAAGCCTGCAAACTTCTCTGTCATGGCCCACATGAGGGCCAGGAGCTCTTACCAGAAAGAGCTGTAATTATGGGGGTTTCTTTCACTGTCTCGCAGGGACCTACTGACATACCCCATGACTCTCTCATGTCTATCCTGTATTTGGGAAAGTACTGCACCGAGTCCATGAAGGCTACCATCTGCGTGCAACAGGAACGGTAGATCGAAATCTGCATAGGCCGAAATTGGGGCTGAAGTAAGAGCATTCTTTATAGCCTGGAAGGCCTCATCTCGCCTCAGGTCCCAGGGGATGCACTGGGTCTTCGGCACTCTGGCGGTCCGGTCCCCCTCAGCAGTTCAATCAGAGGACCGCCACCTTTGCGAAATCTTTGACAAACCGTCGGTAGTACCCGGTGAGTCCAAGGAAGGCCTGGAGTTCCTGCACGGTTCGAGGAACTGGCCACTTCTGGATAGCAGCCACTTTTTCTGGTGAAGGCAGAACTCCGTCTTGTGACACTATGTGGCCCAGGTACTCAATCTCTCTCTTGAAGAGGTGGCACTTCTTTGGCTTCACCTTCAGGTTATGAGCTCGCAGTCTTCCGAGTACCTGTCCAAGCCGGGCAAGATGGTCTTCGAACGAGGCCAAGAACACAATGATGTCATCCAGGTAGATCAGGGTAGCCTCAAAGTTTAAGTCTCCCAAACACTTTACCATCAGCCGTTGAAATGTGCCCAGAGCATTGAAGAGCCCGAAGGGCATCCGGTTAAACTCGAACAATCCCATAGGGAGGATGAAGGCAGTTTTTTTCCTTGTCTTTCTCGGCCACGGCCACTTGCCAGTATCCGCTTGCTAAGTCCAAGGTGGAAAAGTACTTGGCTTTCCCCAACGCTGTCAAGGATTCCTCGATGCGGGGTAACGGATATGAGTCTCGCACAGTGCAGGCATTGAGTTTCCTGTAATCTACACAGAACCGGATGTCCCATCCTTCTTCTTGACGAGCACCACCGGGGCCGCCCAAGGGCTCTGACTACTCTGCACTACTCTTGAATCCAGCATCTGCCTCAGTAATGTCTTCACCTCTTGGTACATCTTGGGTGGGATTTGCCGGTATCGATCTCGAATTGGACGCGCGTCCTCGGTCGGTATCTCATGTGTGATCGCTTCCGTACAGCCAAAATCTTCGGTGTGAAGGGCGAATGTGGCCTGATTTTCCCACAGCATAGCTTCTATCGCCCGCACACGCTCATCCATTTCCATTTGGTCAAGGATGATGCGCTCTGGTGATGGCTTCTCTTCGGGCCCTGCAGCGACTGCCAGGGTCCACCCCACACCTTCGATTGGCAATAAAGACATCTCCTTCTGACTCACCACTTCGCCCTTGTGTAGGTAGACTCAGGCCAGATCTGTCCCCCGGAGCAAGGTGACTTCCCCGGGGCCCACATTCAAAGCTCTTATGGGGACATGTCCTCACTGGACTACAGCTATCGTACGAGCTATCATGTCTTCTTGGTCCGCTCCTCTGCCTACCACAGGCTGAACTATCACTTCCAGCCCATCAAGGCTGCGATGAGTCCCCACTGGAAGGTGTAATATACTTTCTCGCTCGGGAGGCAGGATTACAGACTCCTTCTCAGGGGCCCTGATGACCCCTACCGCCTGATAAGACGGCACGCTCTTCTGCATCCCACAGACACGGATCAATCGCTGAAGGGTTTCTTGAGTAGGCCTATGTGTGGCAGCCTTCTTCCAGTAACTCGGTCCCCGTTTGGTGAACATTATCTGATCGAGTTCTCGTAGGATATTCACTCCCAGTACTACAGGCACATCTTCTTTGATGGGCTCAGGGACTAGCCGGATCCCTTTCTTTCCTACTTCTTGCCCACAGATTTGAATATTCATCCACACGACCCCTGTGACCGGGATCGGCTGTTGATTGGCAGCAAACAACCAGATCAATGTCTCCTTCTCTGGCTTGACCAGGGCTTGAAAATGCTGTTTGAAATATGATTCTGGCATCGTTCTCACTTGTGAACCGGTATCTATCAAGAAATCCACTGGAACGCCCTCAAATTCAGCACACAGGATGGGACTCCCAGCAATTAGGTGTTCATTGTGATAAGGAGTGGCCTCTCTTCTTGCTTCCCCCACAGAGTGCCACGTTACTGCGAGGGTTGGTAGTTTAACGGTGGCTGTTGCTGGCTTTGAGCATAATTCCGGCAGTCCCTGGCAAGGTGCCCTTGTCCTCCACATTCCCAGCATTGGATGCCTCCTCTTCGCCGATGGGCGCTGGTCCAGGTAGTGCATGACTTGCAGTAGTCTCTTGTCAGTATGCAAGACAAATTAACCCGGATGGAGCAAAGAATGGGAGAACAACAGTCTGTCTCAACGCACTCATATAACCATCCTTCGGCCCGACCTTTAAGGGGTCAGTGGGTGCAAGCTCCCCCCACCAGGCAGCAGAGCCTGCCTTCATGCATACTGACAAGAGACTACTGCAAGTCATGCACTACCTGGACCAGCACCTTCTGATGATTTGGGTCTCTTCTGGTATTAGCACCTGGGCACGCATCACACCAGATGCGTAACTGTCTTCCTTGCTTTGGGCTACTGCTTCTGCCAGGATTTGACGGAATGAAAGAGTCAGATCTATACGGACCCTTTCTCACAGTGCTCTCCTCAAGGATGTGTTGTGCAGTCCCAGAATGAATTGTTCCTGGAGTATGCCACCGAGCCCATCTGTCTCTTTCATTTGCACTTCTGCCAACACTTCTTGCAGTGCTGTCGCATACTGAGAGATCCCTTCTTCTTCTTGCTGCAGTCTAGAGAAAAATTTGGTGCGGAGGTGACCCGCGCTAGCAGTCTCACCGTAGATCTCTTCCAGGAATTTCACTAGCTCCTTCAGGGTACTACAGGTGAGTTCTGGCTGTAGACAGACGTTTTTACGGGCCTCTCCCTCCAATGCAGTCAATGCAATGTCCACTTCAAGGTCTGTGCTGATGTTATAAATCTTCAGGGTGCTCTGCATCCGGGACACCCAGTCAGACAGGGGCATATTATTGCCATCAAATTTTGGAAGCACACTAAATAGGGTGCCCATAGGGAGTTTCCTTGCAGGGGTTCCACCAATGCCCACAGCATCCCCACTAACACTAGCATTCTCGCCATTGCCGCCTTCTGCCTGCATCTTGGTGATAGTCACCCTGCTCGCAGCGCCACTTGAAGCGATGGCCGGGGGACCACCACAATGCAGGGAGACTATGGTACACAAGGTGAGGTGCAAGCAACAAAGGGTTAATTTATTTACAGGCAAGGAATGCAGTGTTAGGAAAGAGTAAACAGGGGTATGCAATGACATAAAACAATTTACAAAAGTGATATTCTCTAGCTAGGCCGAACAAATGGCACGGTGCACCAACTATTACAGATCAGTGTACTTCTCAAAAAAGCAAAACAATACAATAAAGTACAGTGTGCTGCTACTCTAACTCTAGCCTGACTGGCCGCTTCTACACCAGCCGCACGGCTACCATGCTCTGTCTATTGCAGCCTATCCTAAGTCCTAAACATGTGCGCACACGGGGTTAACACGCACGGTGAAGTTGGTGTTGCAGTTCCTTTCTGGGGGCCCCCTGCAGTTCTCTGCAAGATGATGCGACACCCTCCCTGGAAGCTCTGTGCAATGTGGTCTTGTCAATGTGTGAAGATCCCGAACCTGTTCCTTCCTTGTATATCTTCGTGGCTCCTCGCAGTAACACAGGAAAAACCACCTTTGCTATCCCCGGAAGGGTACACAATCCCACAGAATCCAGCACGCCAGCGTCCTTCAGACTCGAAACTCAGAACACTCCCTGGAAATACAGCCCCTCCCCTGTGAAATCAGCAGTCAAGGAAATGGGCACTTGCTGGCGGTACTAGAGCCCAGAAACACGGCATGCTGTGAAATCAGCAGTCACGGAAATGGGCACTAGCTGGCGGTACTAGAGCCCATGGAAAACAGTATGAGGTGAAAGAGTCAGTCACAGAACCAGGAGCTAGATGTTGGTAGTAGAGGCCAGAGCACTGGCATAACATATGACGCTGTGTGCAACATAGGCACATGACAGAGCATGCATACTGCTACCAACCATGCATGTAACCTGTCTACTCTTGCCGAGGGCAGCAAAAGTCACCAGAAATCCAGGCCTGGTTCATTTTTAGGAATGTAAGCTGGTCCACATTTGCAGCGGATAGTCTGGTACGTTGGTCTGTTAATACATTGCCAGCTGCACTAAAGACACGTTCAGAAATCACACTGGCACCAGGACAAGCCAGGACCTCCAAGGCATACTGGCTAAGCTCGGGCCATGTATCCAACTTGGAGACCCAAAACTTGAAGGGGGCAGATCCATCCTGAAGCACACTGACAGGGGTGGAGAGGTATTGTGCCACCATGTCACGGTAACATTGCCTCCTAGTGCGTTGCACTGTCTGTGCTGATGGTGCCCGAACTGTTTGCAGGTTCAGAAACCATTGGAACAGGTTGGGTATACTGAACCTGTCAGTAGCAAATGTACTGCTTCTGCTACCGGCTTCTGAACGGATTCCGCTGGGCCCAGGACACACTGAGGTGCCTGCTAGTGCACATGCATCACTGCAATGCATTGGAAAAGAGTACATGAGTGAATTAACCAGTACATCTTGGTACTCCTGCATTTTACGCGCCCGGTTAAACGGTGTAATAAGGCTTTGAAGGCTGTCCCGGTAACGTGGATCTAAGAGGGTGGCCACCCAATAGTCATTTGTGTGGAGAATACGAGCCATGCATGGGTCGTTTCTCAGACACTGCAGCATGAAGTCACTCATGTGCTGAAGGCTGCCAAACGGCCATGCATCGCTGTCACCAGCTGGAGGAAAGTGCTCTGGCTGCTCTGCATCACCCCATCCACGCTCTATCTGGTGACTACTAGTAGAGCGCTGTGTAGTTTCCTCCTCTGGCTCATCCTCATAGTCCTTCTCATCCTCCTCGCTTGCTGTGTCCTGCCTGGACCTTTGTGAGGCATCCACAGAGCTTTGTACCAACCGGGCCGATGAAAATAGCCTGGTTGGTCCAAGTGTCTCATCATACTCCTCCTCCTCCAGAGAAACCTCATCCCTTAGTCCTTTAAGTGATGATTCAATAAGGCATATAAGGGGAATAGTCAGGCTGAGTAGGGCAGCATCTGCGCTCACCATCAGAGTGGAGTCCTCGAAGCACTTCAAAATGGTGCATATGTCCTTCATGGATGCCCACTCTGTGGTTGTAAAGTGGGAGGGCTGAGATGTGTGTCGCCTACTTTGCGCCTGCTGCAGCTGCAACTCCATAATTGCAGGTTGCTGCTCACACAACCTCCGCAGCATATGCAAAGTCGAATTCCACCTGGTGGGGAGGTCAAAAATGATGCGGTTCTCGGGCAGGCCCAATCTGCGCTGCATAGCTGAAAGGCGCGATGTAGCCATGCTTGAACGCCGCAAATGAGAGCACTCATATCTGACTTTGTGCAGCAGCTCCTCAAGGTCAGGATAGTTCCTAAGGAAATGCTGCACCACCAAGTTTAGGACATGGGCAAGGCATGGAATGTGAGTCAGACCACCTAGGCCCAGAGCCGCGACCAGGTTTCGGCCGTTGTCACACACCACCGTACCTGGCTGGAGGTTGAGCGGCGCAAGCCACATGTCGCTCTGCTCCTTGAGCGTGTTCCACAGCTCGGTTGCGGTGTGGCTAACATCACCCAGATAAACCAATTTCAACACGGCCTGTTGATGTTTGGCCGATGCAGTGCTGAAATCGGTTGTTGTGGTACGTCTGGGTGCAGGCGAGTCTGACGAGGAGTATGAGGAGGAGTCAATTTGTACAGAGGAGAGGCCTGCAATCCGTGTAGTTTGCAGGACCCGCGCACTTGCACTGTCTGCTTCAGTTCCAGGCTTAACTACATTTACCCAATGGGCGGTGATGGAAATGTAGCATCCCTGGCCATGCTGACTGGTCCACGCGTCGGTGGTCAGGTGGACCTTGCTACTAACTGCATTTTGTAGCGCATGCTTAATTTTACGCTCCACATGCTGTTGCAGGGCGGGGACGGCTTGCCTGCTGAAGTAGAAGTGGCTAGGAATGCTGTATTGTGGGATTGCAAACCCCAACATATCGATAAAAGCTGGCTTGCTCACCAGCCAGAATGGTAGCATTTCCACTGCAAGCAGTTTGGCAATGCGAGAATTCATGCCCTGTGCTCCTGGGTGGATTGCCGAGTACGGGCACCTTTTCTCCCACAGTTGTGTGACAGATGGCTGCACACTGGATTGGGAGTGTGAGGATGCCAGCGATTGGGATGCTGATACTGACGAAGTACAGACAGTGTGCCGCTGCACAACACTGCCTGCAGATGCACCCTGGCATTCTGGCGAGGAAGCGGGAGCAGCTGTTTGCGAGCTGCAGTAAGAGGTGGCCACTGTGGCTGAAGAGGTGGAAGATGGGGAACCAGCTGCAGGTGGCAAATCATCTTGGGTGTGATGCTGCCACTCCACAGGGTGCCTCTTCCTGACATTTGTCAACATATTGGTGGTATTAAGGTTGCTGACGTTCTTCCCTCTCCGTACAGTTTGTCGACAAAGCTTGCATCAGACTATTGTAACGTCATCTGCAACTTGGTTGAAAAAGGCCCATGCACCACAACTCTTGGGCGCACCCCTTGTGTTCTTTAAAAGAGCCCTGCTCCTCTCGGGTGCTGAAGTTGAGGGAGCCGACAACCAATTTTTCCCTCTTCCTCTCCCACGTGGACGGCCACGCTGCGCCACACCTGCAAGCTCTTCCTCTGAGCTATCCCCACTTGCTTGCTGCCACTCAGCATGCCATGATGGGTCAAGGACCTCATCATCCAATACACTTTCATCAGCAGAAACTGGCAGCTGAGTTTCATCATCATCTGCTGACTGGGGTCTGGTCACTGTGGGCACTGGCCCACCCTCCACTTCTTCCTCAGACGGACACAGTGGTTGAGCATCTGTGCACACTACCTCTTCTTCAGCTGCAGGAGTGCTGTCTGGATGGCACACAGTTTCCAAGCCAACAGATTCTGAGAAGAGGATTAAGGTTGGCTCCTGGCCCTCTGAATGTCTGGGTAATTTAGTGGGCGGCGAAGAAGCAGATGGGTGCTGCTCTTCAGTTGCCTGACCCAATGTGGTGGAGAGGTCCTGGGAGGATGCTGTGCTCATTGAGGTGGATTCCTCAGCTGCCATCCAACCAACAACGGTTTCTACTTGATCCTCTCTTATCAGCCTATGGCACTGCGCTCCTAACAAGCTGCGAATAAATGACTGCTGCCTGGTGAAAGTAGGTGCTGAGTGACTTGGGCCTGCTGCTTGCTCTGGAAGTGTTGTCTAGCTGCTGATGCACCTCTTCCGCAGCCGCCACGGGGACGTCTCTTACTCCCTGCCTTCTTCATCTCTATCGATGGATTCAGAACGGCAAGAAAGTAATTATTAGGAATTAGTGTGCTTATTCCTGTAGGACTACAAACAGGTATAAGAAACACTAATGGCACTGTATGATGATGGTGTGTCTGCTACACTTTATTTGAATCTAGTGTGGCCTACACAAAGAGTAACATGTGTTTGTGGTATCGGTGTACACGTTACGGTCGGATGTCACAGCGCAGTAAATGACACCTCTGTTATACTAAAAAAAAAAGGATTCTCTGGGACTGGGCCAGGTACTGTGTGGCACCAGCCACAGAGGTTGTTTGGGTCCCTCACAGCACAATCCCTATATAGTGTTTAACTTTTAGGAAAAAATAGGGGTAGCGGATTTAAGGGATGAAAAGAAAAGGCAGTGAGACACACACCACACAGTGCTGCAGCAAGAGGAGCTGCAGCAGTTGCAGTGAATGTGCTCTGCACTGTCTCACTAAGCACCTCACTGAGAGCCTGCACAGCACAAAGAATGAAACTGAGCGGGGTCAGTGAGGAAAAAGACTGCTTCTGTAACACACAGGGGCTGCTACAGTCGCTGAAAAACAATTTATATTGCTATTAGATCCGAGATCTCTCCCTATCTCCAACAGCAACCTATCCCTATCTGCTTTCACAGTAGAGTGAGGCTAAAATGGCAGGCGCAGCCTTTTATACTGCCTGATCATACCATCCAGCCAGCCAATCGCAGCGCAGCCCCTAGCTAGCAAGTTTAGACGCCTCCTACCAAGCTTAGGGGAGTTACACAATGTTGTCAGCAATTCTTCAGCTCCTGATTGGCTCCACGGAGCGCTCAGAGGCTGAAGGATTATGGGATTTCCAATTTCCGATGTGAAAAAAATATCGGAATCGGAAATCGGAATTCCGATATCGCAAATATCGGGCCGATTTCCGATATTTCAATAGCGGAAAGCTCATCCCTAATGAGTACGTCATAATTTCCACTTAGACTATTACTACTTTATAAGGGGGCACTTGTGGCATTGTTACATTCAAAGGAGGAACTTGCAGCAATATTGCTTCATAAACGAGCACTTGGGGCATAGGTGCTTTATAAGGGGGCACGGGAGTTAATATGGCTTCTGAAAGGGGCACTTGCAGCAGTATTATTAAAAAGGGGTCATTGAGGGAAGTGCGACTCAATAACAGGGAACTTGAGATATAAGTGCTGTAGGAAAGCAGGTGATTAAGTCCTTGACAGAAGATATGTGTTACGTGGGTGGCAGTCCTGGAAATTAAAGTTCCCGGAATAATAGGTTGTTGAGAAGTTTTTAATTGGACTGTATTTTGGGTCCAGGTTTTAGGAGCGACCAGAAGAGCTTGGGTAGGAATAGGTGTTCCCAAAGCTCCAGTCGAGGCTTTATAGGTCCTATTTAATGCAGAAGAGCTGACTAAGAAATGGTCTGTGTTTGGGAGGAGGGAAAGACTCTAATGCTGATTGTTCTCTGCCAGAGACAGAGTGTTGGACTTATATTTGCTTTATGAACTGTTTTCTTCGGTTTTAACTTTGTGTCAGAGAAAGGCTGCTGTTGTTTTAAGTATTTTGGGAATTTATAAAATTAATAAACCTCGTCCTGTTAGACTCTCTGGTCCATGTGTACTCTAGCCACTAGAGATGGGCGGACCTCTGGATGTATTGTTCAGGTTTGGTGGGTTCGGTCGAACAGTTAAGAAAGTTCAGGTTCGGGTAATAGAGCAGTACCTCGACATGAATCCGAAACCCATTCACTTTAATTGGGGGACGAAACATCCAGTGTTTGCCATTTCATGTGCATGACAGCGAGGCAAACACTGCTTCTGACAAATGACTACGCCTGCTGCTACTAATAACAGCGAGAGCAGGCAGCGGCTCATGGGAATATTCATCAGCTGGTGCCTGTGTGGCGCCCCTGAGGGTTCATTCATCACAGAGGTACTGCACCTCCTCCTGAGGTGTGGTTCCCCACCATCCAGGTAAGGTGGAGACACCTGACCACACTCCAACACCTGCATCCCACACAACACAGTAGTGTAGCAAAGCACCCTTTGGTAGCTCCCTGCTTGGAACACGAAGCGTGCTGGGAGGCGGGTGGAGCTTAGTTGGCACCAAAAGAGCGGGAAGAGTTTAGGATTTAGTCAGTCTGACAGAGTCAGTGGAAGAGAGAAGATCCCCTGAGTGGGATGGATGAAGGAAGTGCTGCAGTCGACCTCAGTGACCTGGGTCCGCTGGCACAGGAAAGGAACAATGATGGAAAGCCTGACATAAGAAAGAAGGATTAGTACGGAACGTAAGGAGAGGAGGACTAAGGATTAGGGTTAGAGCAGAACCCTTCCCAAGTTCACAGCGCAAGGCCAGGGTCCGGTCCCTGAGGTTGTATGGATACTAATGGTCCTGCAGCAGACACAGGAGGAATAGAAGTTGTCACCACTTTATTCCCACACAAGACTTAGGGGCACAACAGCAACGTGAGTGAGCTGGGAGTAGGTAATAAGGAGTCCCCGAAGCAGGCTACAGCTGTCTGCCATACAAGTAGAGTTCATAGGAACATCTGACAGGAGGAACTCCAGTGTAACTCAGTACTGGTAGTACTTCACTATAGGCGCAAGAAGGGAGACCTTCAGAAAAGGCACATGTTGGCGGAGTGTTGGAACGGAGTGCTTCATCTTGCCTGGAAATTGGCTGAGCTCCTGCCCTGGAGGACACGGCATGGATGCAGGCACCTGTACGCACAGCAGACTGTGAGTAAAGCTTTGGAACTACATGCCCCGGTGACCTCCACTTATTCCTGTGCCAACACACTCAGCACCGTTACATCTTTGTGCCTAAACACTGCACTATCCACGTCTCCCCTCACCGTCACTTCACCTACTCTGCCCTGGAACTACAGCCCTACCTGTGGAGGGCTACACCATCATTTCTGCACTATTCCATCTGTCCCAGAGGATCTGCTTGCAGCGTCGGCTTAACATCTCCCTTGCTGAACACCACAGGTGGCGTCACAACTCATTTATTCACAAACTTTAATCATCACCCACAAGCTCAACATTCCCCTTTTACAATGGACGCCCAGGGCTACTGACCGGGTCACTGCCACTGTGACAACTCCCATTGAAACCAACGGGCTAGGCTCCGAGTACCCCGCCGCCCTGGGTGCGAGGGCGATCCACCTGCAAGCTAAATAAATAATTTAAAAAAAATGGTGTGGGTTCCCCTGTATTTTTGATAACCAAACAGGCAAAACTCACAGCTGGGAACTGCAACCTTCAGCTGTCAGCTTTAGCAAAGCTAGTTATCAGGAATAATTATTTAACTAAATAATTTTAAAAAATGGCATTGGATCCCCGCATTTTTTGACAACCAGCCAAGCTAAAGCAGACAGCTGGTTGTCATGAAATGACCAGACCGGGAACATGGAAAGACAGGACTCAAAACCCGGTCTGGTAATTTCAGGGGTTAACTTTTCTCAGCCTCATAATCCTACCGAGAAAAACAGAGTATAACGCCCAAAAAATACCTAAATA
Organism: Dendrobates tinctorius; assembly: GCF_039654945.1. Taxonomy (NCBI): domain Eukaryota; kingdom Metazoa; phylum Chordata; class Amphibia; order Anura; family Dendrobatidae; genus Dendrobates; species Dendrobates tinctorius. The sequence goes on from NW_027361674.1 coordinate 5,185,269, forward strand.
CCATTGTCATGAAAAATTCCTTTAAAGTTTATTTAATCAGTACAAAAAACATGATAAGACAATTTTTAAAAAGAAAATTCAGTAACGTTGATCATTAAATAGTGATGACACATAAGACACGGATAGCAGTAACATATTATGCTGTAGTAGCAGAAAGTAGCCAGATTCCCATAAATACACAGTGCATATCTATATGTGAAATTAATTTTTATACATCATTGCTGTACATAACACCAGCCGGGAAATACCCAGAATCAAAGTTAAATTGTAAAGGGGACCACTATAATAACAAAGATCCTAAGGACCCGGTGTGCAATATCTAATGCCCCACATGGGTAAGTGTTAGGCTTGTAGCACTTTCTCCTATTTCACTTGGCACTCTACTTTTCAGTATATATCGGTCTGGCTGCTATTCATATACCATTAATTAGGGATCTTTGTTATTATAGTAACAAAGTGGCACCACCACTTGCTCCAGGTCAGTCAGGGAACTGCAGCAAGGGAAACTAGTTGCCAGAAAGGCTTCCCTTATAGGTACGAGTTAGTGAAGCGCTCCCAGTGTGGGGGGATATATATCACCAGTCCAGGCTAGGGATATATATTTAAACTTCCTGGCCATCACTGCCAGAGTTCCTCACTAAAATAATATGGTATTCTACCACCAGTTCCTCGTTCGAAATAAGCCCCTCCTACAACAGGCTTATATCGGGTCAGAAACCAACTCGGGTAGCGTACAATTGACCAACTGAGTGTGTGGATGTGGGGATTCATGAATCGAGATAAAAGAACAGCCCAATCTTAAATTTATATTTGATCACCGAAAAGGCGCACTAGAAATATACAGGTATATATTTACAAGAACAATATACAGGTATACAGTCACAAGTGTAGGGTATAGATAGGTTGAAATTACTGTGTTATGTAGCATGTGACCACAGGGAGGCACTGATGGATCGCAGGTCCAAATCTTAGTTACATGCTTTCCTGACTGCGTCAGCTAACGTATCCTCCGGCCATTAGAAAACTATGTCCAAAATGAGGGTCTCCCAGGCTGTCCCCGCCCACACTCTGCTGCCTCCCCTGGGCTGGGCTGGGCTGCCTCTCCCCTCCCATGTCTGAGTATATGATTTTCTGCCCAGAATCGTGGTGGCCCATAACTTTCCGCCCGAAACTCTGAATGGGTGGGTGGCGCCGCCAATGGGTTCCACTGGATTTTGTCTGCGCATAGAGAATAAATATGCCTACCATATGTACTTCCTGTTAGCTATGCTTTATAACTCCCTAATGCAGGGTTCTGGAAGTGGCTAAATAATATGGACGTGTAGGGGAAGGAATGCCGATTCAGATTATGTGCTCGGCTTGTCTCAGAGATATTGCATTCTGTTATTCTAGGTCATTTTCCAGATTCAATAGCTCAGAGCCTGCTGTGACTTGATGTACGATGGTGTTTCCATATGCTTCTGATAGTTTGCCTGTAGCTGCAGGAGCTGACACCTTGGTGCTAATTGGTGGGGACCAGGTTTCAAAGAGCTTGTTCCTTGGTTTTTAATGCCAGTCAGGGGTCCGAAACTGAACAGTAACACAGATTTCCTGGAGAAGTCTCTGTTCGGTGTCTGTGCATGAACAATAGGTGTTCTGTGCAGATGCTGAACTTTACTGTTCGGTTTCGCCCATCTCTACTAGCCACTACCAAAGAGCGTGGATATCTAAAATACTTTATATGGTGGCACTTGCAGCACTATTACATTATTAGCGACCAAGTCAAATGGACACACGGAGCTTCTAAGATCTGTTTTTAAATCTGAATGTATCTCTCAAGGTAAGAAAGGTTGATAACCCCTGCTCTATAGGATATCCTTAAATCCTGACCTGTTAGTTGGGTAAGAGGACTGAAGGTAATAAATAATGGTCTACCTCAACAATGAAAGGGAATTAAGCTCAGTTTTAAACAATGGTCAAAGTTTGTACTAGCTCGGGAGCTGATGTAAGCTTATGCTCCTTTAACTGTTTATCTCCCTGCAAGGAGTATCTTTACTGTTGAATTAAATTATTAACCCTTGCTATGCTTTTCTTGTGTTACTGCATCCCACAACCTGCTTACAACATCAGAAGCTTCCTCTTTTGCCAACCTCATCAGGGACAAGAAATCATAGGAATTCCCTTGTGCTTTTGTAGTGTCAGAAGTCAGTGAATGAATATGGGAGATGGAATCAAAATCAGAAACATAAGGATAGGAATGTGTATAAGGGATGAGAACAACCAGAGATATGAACGTCCTCGTCTACATATTTTTGAGACATGACAAAATCGCACTTGATGCTTCTAGCAAAACATGTCATGTTCATCTTGAAAGAGAGCAGTGCATGGATATATGACATGACTGGGACCTCTTGCATATAGATATAAAAAAAATAAATTGACGCTTTCATTCTATTCCAAATATTCATCCATTCATCGATTTCTGTCTGGAGCAGGAGTGCCATCTAGCCCTCCATCAGGAATAATATTCGCACTAACTCGTAATGGAACAATGTGCCTGTCAAGCGCAGACTAGAAAAATGCCTAGAATATCTAATTTTCTCAATTTCAGTGATCTAAAAGTGATCAGAGACTTTCATAGGGATGTAATAAAAGAGACTACACATTATCAAGTGCAAAACAAACACATTTACTCAACATACAAGTAATAAATTTGATATACACAAATTTCAAAACTCCTGAGAAGTACACTTTCATTTGTAAGACAATCTGCCTTATTTATATGAAATATCCACAAACCTTTCTCTATCCATTCATAAAACAAGCTAAATAAACAATAGTAATGACTAAAAACATTACATACCAACCTTATAAAGTGTGATGTGTTCGGCACCAATGAGCCTGAGAAGCCAGCACAGCTATATCTTCCTTCCTGAAGCTCTGCAGACCAACTGTGGTATCAGGTTTCACACAGCAGCTAGAGCCAGGAGACTATCTAGAGGGAGGGGGTTTCCTGAAAATCTGGTGACAAGGGAGAAATGAAAGTAGAAGAGCTGCGCCTGTCAGATCCATTGTTCCTGACGGAGGGCTAGTTTAGCATATTCTTTGTCTGATTGGGCACATGAATTCTAGAGCTGTTGAATAGCTGCTGCTTCCCTCCGATCAGACGGTTTTGTCTGTCGAGAATGTAGAGTGCCGTTCAATATATACATATAATATATAAATGTTATACATATATAACATTTATATAATATATAAATATTCACACCTATTATTTTCCTTTTTAACCCCATAGGTTCCAAAAATGATATATATATATAGCTACGGTATATATAATTTTTGTAACCTATGGGGTTAAAAAGGAAAATAATAGGTGTGAACTATTTTTATTTTCTTTTAAATATTTAGTAGGTTATAAATATGCAACAATTTCCAAACTGATTAACCTTTGTTCTTCCTTATGACAAATTCTCTACAAAAACAATTTTGATTTTCAATTAAAAATGTTGGCGAGTCACCCGATTAAATGATTATTTATAACAATGTGGAATAAAAAAAAATATTCTAAATAGATTCCTCTATTATTCCTTATGAGGAGAATAGCAAGGAGTGAGTGTGGCCATTCATCTGTCATGAAATTACCCATATGGTTAAAATTTTACGAATGTTGAAGGGAGGCTTGGAATTTGTTTTTTTTCCATAAGAAAGGCTTGAAATCGCCCTGTGATTCCTGAAGTATCCCACCTCTTTCCATTTTCAATCTTAGCAAATTGTCTGAATTAAATAGGTTGTCCTTAGTGATGAGCAAACATATTCGGTAATGCTCGTTACTCGCCCGAGCATTGTTGTACTTGCGGTACTCGGCAAGCGCCGAGCATTTCTGGGTTTGGTCAGTGGGAATTTGAGTCCCTGCCCTGCATGTTTGGCGCCATGCACTGTAATGCCGCAGCCATCTTGGTTGTGGTATTACAGTGATTGGCTGCCCGCACAGCATCATCAGGTTTGTTGTGAATTCTCTCTCTGGCTTCCCTCTGGTGATTACTGAAGTTAGTGGAGCAGGTCAGATTGTGAGTTCTCTTTCTGGGCTCCCTCTGGTGGTTACTGGAGGTAGAGGAGCTGATCTGATTGACAGAGGCTTGCCACCTGATAATGAGGAAGACGATTGGAGATCTGGGGTTTCTGATTGGGATTTAAGACAGCCGACTCCCTCTATCCCTGCTGGTGATTTTCTTCCTGAGCCTCCTGAGGTTTGTCTCCTGCTCTTTCCCTGCATGTTCAGCTAAGTGGATCATTTGCTATTCTGTTTGCATTTGATCTGGTTTTGTTTATCTCTGCTTTGTGTGGGTCAGCTAGCTCCGGCTGGGGCTGTGCTGAATCACCGCCCATATGTTACTGCATGTGCCAGTTTGACTTGTCCCCTTTTATATTGGTCTCTTTTTGCTTTGCTTTCAGAATATACCAGAGTGCTGATAAAGTGGGGGCGAAGTCGTGCGACTTCAGTGTTTTTGTGCATCAGACGTGTTGGACTTTTTGCAGGGTTTTTTGCGTGATTGCAGACAGTGTCTTTCCTTTCCTGTCCTGTCTAGTCAGTGTGGGCCCCATCGTTTGCTTAGTCTATTTTTCTGCCTGCGTTTGTGTTTTCATCTTGTCTCACCGACAATATATGTTTGGGGGCTAGCTATTCCTTTGGGGTCTGCTCCAGGGGAGTTTAGATTTCCCCTTTCTTGCTTTAGGCTTAGTTAGCTCCCCGGCTGTGCCGAGGCATCTAGGATCATTGTAGATGCGCTCCACGGCTACTGCTAGTTGTGTGGACAGGATCAGGGGTCTGCATCCGCTTAGTTACCAACCTCTCTGGTTTTCTGTGGCTTAGCCTGGGCCTGCTGTCCTCCTCGGTGACCCATTCATAACACAGGTCTATAAGAGACCTGCCAGCCGCCGTGCTCGGCGCAGTCGCCTCTGGAATCAGACCAGATTTGGGGGTTTATAAGTTAGTGTGGGTATACCATCATAGAATACACAAATCCAGCTAAACCAACAGTCCTTCTAAGGACTAATTACGGGGTATGTAGATTGCATTGCTAGGAAGGCAGGGGAGTGTACGTGGCTAAATACATAGTAGTGCAAGACATGCCTGCACTGTATGGGGGTATATAGATATCATTTCATACATCAAGAGGGTACATTCCATTAATGTCTGCAGCTGCTGCCTATTACATATATTGACCATATATACCTACTGTAGCCCCAGGTATCAGTGGCCAGGAATAATTTTTTTGCTTGTTAATCCTGATTATTTTATTCCAAAGCAATCCATTTGCTTATTGACACTGAAGAATATAGCCAGATCCTTATCATAGTACAGCGTGAAAATCCACTTTTTTAAACAGGTTTGCCCATCCCAGCCATCACATCTGAGTGTGCAGGAAATTCTGCCATTCTTTGTGGTACTGTAAAATTTTTTTTGGAGTGTCTTGTACAGTTTCTTGGCACCATTTTGCTGTCCAAAAAATAATTAGCTTCCCAAAAAATATTTAACTACAGGGCTTTTACACTGGATTTTGTCCGCCACACGGATTGCATATCATTCCGCTCAAAATTGCGCCATTTCCGGCCTCCATAGAATTTTTTTTGTTATGTCTTTGCCTACTTATTGAAACAATTTAGCTGGGCACAAAAAAAATACAGGCCAGATATTTGAAAGTGGGCTATCTCCGTCTGACTCCCTCATCTACTGTATCTGTGGGCTACAAATTGTGGCATTAGAGACCTCGATTCAGCTGTTTTTGCTGTCTGTGACCCTAGTTATATACACTATTCTGCGGTAAAAACAAAAAATACAGGCCACATATTGAACAGTGTGGTATCTCCGTCTGACTCCTCGTCTATCTGTTGGCTACAAATTGTGGCATTTGAGACCTCCATTCAACTGTTTTTGCTGTCTGTTACCCTAGTTCTTGAAACTATTTTCCTGTAAAATAATACAAATACAGGCCACATATTGAACAGTGTGTAATCTCCGTAAGACGCCTCATCTATCTGTGGGCTACAAATTGTTGCATTTCAGGGCTCCATTCAACTGTTTTTGCTGTGTTTTACCCTAGTTATTGGCACAAGTTTGCTAAAAACAAAAACATTTTTACCTATAATCCAGATATTTTAAACTGTGGTTTTCCCGAGCATGGATCACATATATGTTCGCTCCCAATTCAGCCATTTGTAGTGAATGTTTAAAATATTGTAGTCCATTTAAAAAGGGCAAGATGTGTGGCAAGGGATGGGGAAGTGGACGTGATGGTTATGGTGCATGCAGGCCGTGGGCTAGCTGAAATTGGGCCACAACAAACACCCACATGTTCTCACCCAACCTTCCTGTCCGAATTACTCAGGGACCACAGAACACCACTATTGAACTCAGAGCAGTGTCAAAAGGTTGTTGGTTGGATATTGGATAATGCTTCCAGTCACTTTGCCACCACCACCAGCACCCTGTCTTCCACACGGTCAAGTCTGAGTAGCCGTGAGTCTGGACCGCATATTCCTCACCCTGATCCTCCTTCCTCCTGCCATGCCGAGTGCCCGTAGAAAACTGATCCCACACTTGGACACTCCGAAGAGCTGTTCACTTTTCCATTTATAGATTCGGGCCTCTCGCCCGGTCCACTTGAAGCAGGGCAAAATGAGATCACATGCCCAAATATTTGAGCAGCCACGTTCACACGAAGGCAACAGTGGGAATGTGTGACAAGAGGTGGACTATGATGAGACACAATTGCCAGAAAGTCAGGAGGAGGAACAGGGTGTGGAAGTGGAAGACGAGGTGGTGGATGATATAGCAACTGACCAAACCTGGCAGGAGAACATGCAGAGCGAGGACGGCAGCACACAGGGGGAAGGAGGCATAGCACCCCAACAGGCAGGAAGAAGCAGTGTGGTGGCCACAGAGAGAAGGCAGGCAACTGTTCCTCGTAACACCAACATGACAGAAGCGGTCTTCCCAAATCTGGTTGTTTTTTAAAGACTCTGCCAATAACCCCAAACAGGCCATTTGCAACACCTGCCATGCCCGCATCAACAGAGATAGCAAAACTACCAGCCTGACCACCACCAGCATGATCAGGCACATGGCAGCAAAGCATCCGATTTTGTGGGCTGAACCCCAGGGTCCAGGAACACTGTCTGCGGGTGATACCACTGCTTCTTCCACTGTTGTGTGTGAAAGTCAATCCCCTGTCCATGGTGCCTGCGAAGATGCCTCCTGCCCTGCACCTGTCATTGCACACACTCAACTACCACCATGATTAAGCATGTCCATGTCTTTGTCCCAGCACAGCCTTCAGTTGTCCATACCCCAGTCATTGGAACGCAAGCAGAAATACGCAGCCAACACCCCACAGGCCACAGTAGTAAATTCACACATTTCTCTACTGCTTGCGCTCAAAATGTTACCCTTTAGGCTCGTGGAGATAGAAGCTTTCTGCAACCTGATGGCGGTGGCCGTCCCAAGATACTCGGTCTCCAGCCACCACTATTTCACCCAGTGTGCCGTCCTGGCATTACACAAGCACATGTCCCACAACATTACTTGTGCCCTCAAAAATGCTGTTACTGGGAAAGTCCACCTAACCACGGACATGTGGACAAGTGCTTGTGGGCAGAGACGTATAACTTGCTGATGGCACACTGGGTTAACAGTCGGACCTTGGAGTGGAACACGTCCTCCTGACGCCGAGGATTGCGGCCCTACGTCAATCGGGGGCAACCGCACCTTTTCCTCCTCCTCCACCTCGTCTGCCTCCATCTCTGAAATGAGCACATCAGTCACAAGCTGGAAGCACTGCAGCACTGCCTCATCCAAGGGGCAACAGGCTGTGCTGAAGCTAATATGCTTAGGTGAGAAAACGCACAATGCTGAAGAGTTGTGGACAGCTCTGAAAGAGCAGGTAGATCTGTGGCTGACACTGCTGAACCTACAGCCAGGCATGGTTGTGTGTGACAATGGCCGGAACCTGGTGGTGGCTCTGAGGCGAGGCGAGCTCACACACATACCATGCCTGGCCCATGTGGTTAACATTGTGGTTCAGCAGTTTCTGAAAACTTACCCGGAGCTGCTGGATCTGCTTGTCAAACTACGCTGCCTGTGTGCTCATTTTAGAAAGTCGGCTACAGCTTCAGCCACCCTTGCCGTGCTTCAGCAGCTTTTGCAGCTTCCGCCCCACTGTCTGGTGTGTGATGTCCTCACACGTTGTAACTCTACACTGCTGATGTTGGAAAGCATTTGTGAGCAGAAGAGGGCAGTTGTTGACTGCCAGCATTAACAAGGCCATCGGTATTCAGTTCAGAATCCACACATAAGACCTCAGGAGTGGACATGGATGTCAGACATATGTACCATCCTACAAAACTTTGAGTACTCCACCAAGACGGTGAGCGGCAATGACGCCATAATTAGCGTCACCATCCCGCTTCTCTGCATTCTGAAAAGCTCTCTGCTCACAATGAAAGAGGATGCATTGCAGGCGGAGCACAATAAGATGGAGCAAGGAAACATACAGGGGGATTACACACAGCCCAGCCTCATGTCATCCCAACATGGGACGGTTGACAATGAGGAAGAGGAGGAAGAACAGGAGCTACTTTCATACTCTATAGACGGTTCTACAAGCACAACTGTCATATCGTCTGTTCAGCGTGGATGGCCTGAGGACAGGGAGGAGGAGGAGGAGAAGGACAACAAGGTCAGTCATCCTGTTGGTGAGGACACAGAAGTCTTGCCTGTTAGCAGTCTGGCACACATGGTAGACTTTATGTTATGCTGCCTTTCCCATGACCCTCGCATTATCAAAATTTTGGCTGACAGTCATTATTGGTTGGTGACACTTCTACACCCAAGCTACAAGGAGAACTTTCAATCTCTGCTTCCTGAGGCAGATAGGTGTACTAAAATGTTGCAGTACCAGAGAGCCATTCTTGTGGCATTATTAAAAAAATTCCCATCTGAAAACGGTGGTGGCAGAGGTCACAATTTGTTGGACAACTAAGGAGTAGAGGCGATAGAGACACAACTCCAATCCAGCAGAGGCAGGGGAACACTGTCAAGTTTTCTCAGACCCTCCCATCACCCTTGCCCAGAGACGCGGGATACTCTCACAAGGAGTGCAAAGCTTGAGAAGATGCTGAGGGAGTACCTTGCTGACCATACCAACGTCCTCCATGATTCCTCTGTGCCTTTTAATTACTGGTTATCGAAGCTGGACACGTGGCATGAACTGACTCTCTACACCAGGGTTCCCCAACTCCAGTCCTCAAGGCCCACCAACAGGTCATGTTTTCAGGATGTCCCTTGTATTGTACAGGTGATGCAATTATCACCTGGGCAATACTAAGGAAATCCTGAAAACATGACCTGTTGGGGGGCCTTGAGGACTGGAATTGGGGAACCCTGCTCTACACCTTTTAGGTCCTGGCCTGCCCTGCCGCTAGTGTTTTGTCAGAGAGGGTTTTTAATGCCGCTGATGGAATTATAACTGATAAGCGCATAAGCCTGTCAACTGAAAATGCTGACAGGCTGACTCTTATAAAAACGAACAAGAGCTGGATTGGGCCAGACTTTTCTATACCACCAAATGATAACAGCAAAACATAACCTCATATCCAGTGTCTTTTTTTGGGAGGTGTATTCCCATTCACCTCTTCACACCCACACATGGGTATACACTTCCTAATTTTGGCTATTTGGTGTTTTCCTCCTCCTTCTCCTCATCCTCATCATCCACCACCACTAGATCACCATGGTGACTGTGATCCGTGATGCAACAGCTAACTTATTGTGTAAAAGGGTTGTTTTGATGCCCTTTAAAAAAATGTTAACACAGTATGTTGATGTGTAATCCCCAGGGGAAAATGTTTTTCAGCCCATACACTTAGTGTATAGGAGACCTGCTCCTTTAAACTGGGATAATATTTTTCGGAGGCCATTCTCCACGTCTTTTCAGGCACCACCACTAGAACATGAGGGTGAATGTGTTCTGTGATGCAACAGCCACTATACTTTTTTGCAAGGGTGTTTATGATGGCCGTAAAAAAAATATTTACACAGTAGTTTGATGTGTACCCCCAAGGGGGAAATGTTTGTCAGCCCATACACTTAGTATATGGGCATTACAAGTAGAGGAGACCCGCTCCTTTAAACTGGGAAAACATTTTTTGTAGGCCATCATCCACATTTATTCCAAGGGTGATTGGGGTGATGAAAATTTGGGGCAGGCCTTGCATTCACTTCATCGGCAAACTTTCTGTTAGTCCAAAAATCATAATAATGGGAACTTTGGTTTCATGTGGCCATCCATTACGTTGGTTCAAAGGGTTATTGGGATGCGTGTAACTTTTGGGGCAAGGCAGGCCTTGCATTAAGTGGATAAGCTAACAGTATGGCAGTACCAAATAAAAAATAATGGGAACTTTGGTTTCATGTGGCTATCCAGGACGTCTGGTCCAAGTGTTATTGGGGTGCGTGCAACTTTGGGGCAGGGCAGGCCTTGCTTTCACTTCATGGGCAAACTTTCTGGGAGTACAAAAATCATAATAATGGGAACTTTTGTTTCATGTGGCCATCCAGTACGTATGTTCAAAGGGTTATTGGGGCGCGTGTAACTTTGGGGCAAGGCAGGCCTTGCGTGAAATGCATAGGCAAACACTATGGGAGACCCATTTTCTTTTAATGGGAACATTTTTTCATGAGTCCCTCCTGTGCGTCTCGTCAAAGGGGTATTGGGGTGCGTCCTAATTTTTGGCAGCCCAGTCACTCACTACATAGGCAATAACAGTATAGGAGACCCACTGTTTAATAATGGGAATAACAATGTATAGCCGTCTAATGGCTCTCTAAGAAAAGTGAGGGCCGACTGCTGAACCTATAAAATATAATTTGTGACTTCATAAATGAAACAGGATGTTTCTGATGATGTGTCACACTCCACATGGTCAGCTAAGGTTGTTAAATGTTAAAATGACATTTACCTGTGAATGCATCTGTATTGGTTGAAAGCAATGCTACAGTGGAAAAACGTATCAAAACCGCTACGTGTGACCATAGCCCAAGTGGTGGAGCATTTTTGTTTTGGGTTATTTATTTTTCCTTACATACAAATCATTACCCTGGAAAGGATGTTCCTTAACATATTTCCCAAGAAAATCCATGTTGGTTTCGTTTCTGTATGTTTTCTGTATGTTTTAGTGTGCGCCTGTAAAATTGGCGTAATACTCTGACAACATTGTTCACAGCTGTGAACTGTGAGTCAGAAATGCTTCCAGGCATTTGAGCACTGTTCCCATCAATTTCAGATGTTTTTAGACCCTAAAAGGACCCCTGGGGGATTGTGGCAAAAATGCTTGGTTTTCCCATAGACTTACATTGGGCTCGTTGCTCATGTCGAGCACCCGAGCATTCCAATTTGCTCGGCCCAAGTAACGAGCACCCAAGCATTTTAGTGCTCGCCCATCACTAGTTATCCTCCATTAGTCCAGCTCGACATCGGGTTGACAGCCCTTTGATTTCATTACATCTTGTACTGTAAATTGTCTTATTACACCAGCAATACTGTAAAGGAGCACTTGCTCACAATTTTTGTCCACCCTTCTACATCTTGTTACCAATCTTTAAATGTGTGAATGGACACTAGGGCTCAGACTGATAATGGAGAAACCTGGTATCAAAAACTTTCTGAAAGCATAGTCTCCAGGAGGTATCATGGAGATTTCAGCACGGCACCGGAGAGAAGATTTACCAACTCATCTACAATAGGAGTCTGGGATATCTCCCCTCTTTTCATTAGCCTAAAGCAGGCATACACATTAGATGGCTGGCGGCAGAAATCAGCCATCTCAGCCAACTATCCCATACACAGGAGCTCTCCTTTGGCCGAGCACTCCTTTGTTCTCTATGAAAAAACAACAGACTGACTCTTGGACAGGTGGCTTATCTCCTGGAAAACAAAGTGCTCGGACATGCCTAATTCACTTCTGACCATAATTTTTCTGGTGCCTCCATACACATTAGACTGTCAAATGATCCTCCCGATATTGGCGGGTTCGTACAGCATAAGTTTAAAGTGTATGGCCAACTTTAAGCCACCCATACATGTTAGACTAAAGTTGGCCGAATCTATTGATATAGACCGGTTCTGTCTAATGTGTAGATGATTTTCGGGAAACATAAGAATCCGACATGTCTGATTTTAGGCTGACCAATCCTTTTGTCCTCTAAAAGATAACCCTCCTCCAGAGGAGTCTGGCAGAGGCCCTCTCATAGAGAACACAGGAGTGTTCGGCAGAGTGAGAGCTCCTGTGTAAAGGAAAGTTGGGCAAGATAGCACCTGGCCAAATAATCCGCCAAACCATCTTTTGGCTAGCAGCCATCTAAGGTGTATGAGCAGACTTTACAGACAAACTGGGACAGTTGACAAGAGTAATTTAAAGTTTGCGAAAACTTTTGTAGCTCACCTTTAATCACTAAAATGCGGTGAAGCTGCAGTACCCCATATAGCCCTGAATGAAAGTGGCGCTGTTTGTGCAAGAAAAAAAAGCAGAACAGAAGTTTCTAATATTATACAGCTTTCTTAGGATTTCTAAAAGTGTTCAGTTTGGTTCTACTTCTCACGCAAATCGTGATAATCACTTCAAATCCATTACAACTGCATAAAAACCAACCTGCAATACATTTATTGTCTTTTCTTTTAAGCTGTCACTGGTTTGAAAGGTAGCAGAGAATGGAGGCTTAATCTGTTGTCAATGACCCAAACACATCACTCTGTTATAACATGTCTGACACCCCTGCTCTCAAGTCAGATAGTAATCTATACAATCTAATCAGTCATTTGATCCACAGATCTGGAAATGTCTATACCACAGAGCGCATATATTGGCATGCCGTAATCATTCAATGTGCTATGTTATTGACCAGAGGGCGCTCCATAACGAAATAAATAAATATATATGTACAACCTTTAGTTAGCTTGAATTAATCAATTAACAATCAGGCTCATTGATAAAAGCAGTTCGATGGTCACTATTGACCTGTTGTGGTCACCTTGTCAGGGCATTAACAGATTTCAGCAATGGAAAATGTGTTCTGGTAAATTGGGATGAGTCAAACAAATTAGGAACTTACACAAAAATCTCAGAATGTTCCTGGACTCTCAAAAGGTGAGAAAGGTAAAGAGTTGAGATGAGTAAATTTATTAAAGTAGAATTAAATCCTACTCAAATTTTACAAATACGCATATTCTCCAGACTAAATTTTTTTTTTTTTAATTCTCTCCATGCGACTTCAGAATTATGGAGGCAAGCTGCTGCTGCCATTTTGCTCAACTGTACAGGGGCGGCGAAAGATTGAAAAAACCTCACCTTACTGCTCACCTGTCTTGCCTCAGTCCATTCCCCCATGCTACTTCTGTTCAACTTCCCTGGTCGCACACATCTTTTTCGTCCTGCTTCAGTCTAGGCTGGGGTTTCTAGCTTGACCGGGTCTCTGATGTCTCTGCGCAATGTGCCATCAAGGAGCGCAATGTGGATGACAAGGTTGCTGGCTAGGCCATGGGCAACACTTGTCATGGATGAGCTGGAAGACTTGGCCCAGAGTGAAGAAGATGTCTGCGACCAGAGAAGTCAAAAAGAAAAGGCACAGAGTTCCATATGATATGGCTGCCGGGGCAGCAGAACAGATGACCTTTGTGGTTAATATTCGGTTTTTTTAGTATTTTTTTCATGACCCTAGAGCATAATAAGGAACATTCAATTTGCAGTGAATTGTGGCGCCCCTGAGGGTTCAGTCGCCACAGAGGTACTGCACCTCCTCCTGTGAGCTGGAGCTGCTGACAAGGAAAGGAAGGGAAAGATCAGTTCTTCAGAATGAAAGATAGAAAAGGACAGAACATGAGGAGGAGAGCTGGGGACTAGGGCTAGAGCAGAGCCCTTCCCTAAGCTTATGCGCCAAAGGCCGGGCACCGGTATCCGAGGCTATGTGAATACTAATGGTTGTACAGCAGAAACCGGAGGAATAGAAGTTGAGACCACTTTATTCCCACCTAAGACTCGACGACACAGTAGCAAAGTGTGTGAGCCGGGTCATGATTGTAAGGAGACCCTGAAGAAGGCTACAGCTGCCTGTCATGCGAGTGGAGTTCTAAGTAACAGCAAGAAAGAGGAACTTGAGTGTAATTCATAACTACAAGTACTTAAAATTAGTGCTAGTAAGGAGATGTTCAGAAAAGGCACATACGGAAGGGAGTGCTGGAAGGGTGTGGTCCATCTGCCTGGGAGTTGGCTGAGCCACTCACCTGGAGGTCTCGGCACTGAAGCGGGTACCTGTGTATGTCAGAAACGTAAGTAAAGCATTGGAACTGCATTCAGCTGTGTTTCTGCCTTCTTCCTGTGTCAACCTATTCAGCACTACTACATCTCTGTACCTAACACTACACTATCTACCTCAACATCTACTTCTGCTGCCCTTGGACTACAGCTCTGCCTGTGGAGAGCTATTACACCTCTGCTGCATCCCACCATCTGTCCCAGAGGATCTGCACTGCAGCGCTGGTCACCTCTTACCAGATATCACAGGTGGCATCACGAACTTATCTACACATAAACTTTATTCCACCTATTTTACATGGACACCCCGGACCACGGACCGGGTCGCCGCCACCGTGACACATCCCCTTTGAGACACCGGCCCGGTACCCAGTAAGAACCACCCCACTTGCCCTGGTGGTGCTCCAGAATGACTTCAATGCAAATAAAATTTCCCTGTAAAATTTGTACAATTTTTTGAATTTGAGTCTTAGCAGATTTAATTATTTCTAGTAAAGAGGAAATAATTGTGCTATGGATACTGGTGTAAAGGAAAACAGTGGGAGTATTCTTACCACAGTCATACGCCATAGAAGGGGGAATGGTTTCTCTTTTTGATAACTATTCCACAAATCTCAAGTCTTAACCATATGCAACACCAATTCCTTATATTTGGTGTATGTCGTGACTGCCTTTTCCAGGATGCAGATAGAAACTACTTGGTGATCTGTGATGATCTAACAATACCTTCCACTATGCAACCATGGCAATAATAGGAAAATAATAATAATAATAATGTAGAGATGAGTGAATTGATTCATCCGTCCTGATGCAGTACTAGTCAGTATTTAATGGCTGCCATGCGAACCGCCTCAAACCTGCTGGCATCCCTCAGCTCCTCTTTGGTTAGACAAATTTGCACATAAATGAGAACAAAAACCTACAAAGAATGCATGCAAGGCACAGAAGTAAGAAAATGAAATATATATATATATATTTTTATTTTATTGATAAATTCATTTAAAACGTGTTAAAAAGGTATGACACAAGATAATCATGGCTGGTGGACAGACTGAGGTGTAGACAACATGATAGAGAAGTACAAATTACTTTATGAGCGCATAATAATTCACTACAGGCAGAGGTAAACACAATAGTATAGGGCACACAATGTAGTCCTAATATTACAGAAGTACAGAAGTATACCAATGCATATGAGATACAGTAACGTGTATGTAATATGCAGGTGCTTGGATGCAGTAACACAAAAGCTGCAGAGCAGCAGAGTTTAGCTATATTTAACTAGCTATGAGCCCGTTCTACTCCCGGGTGGCGGGCATTTTTATTGGCATATGGTCTCCCATCCTGATATGTGCTGCACCCCTCATCCCTATCCTGGTATGTATGGTACCTTTACCCCCCAATCCTGGTATGCATGGTACCCCTTATCCATATACTGGTACTCATGGCTCCCCCACCCCTCACCCCCCAATTCTGGTATGCATGGCACCCCCCTCATCCCTATCGTGGTATACATGGCACCCCCCTCATCCCTATCGTGGTCTGCATGGTTCCCTCACCCCCCAATCCTGGTATGCATGGTCCTCTCACCCAGGGGTGAACCTAGCCTCTCTGCTATCTGAGGCGAACAGCAAAATGACGCCTCCCCCCCGCACACAAAGTAAATTTTTATATCTATATTGTAAAACTGAGTACAATAGTGAACATTTTGATTTAGATAGATAGAAAAAAAAGGTGTCCAAACACAAGGATGTCAGCGCCATCACACGCATATACAAGAACAACACAGAAGTATCCTGAACAAGGATCATTAATGACAATAATAGGCCTGGCACAGGGTCGGACTGGGACAAAAATGCAGCCCTGCCACACAAATACCACCAGCCCACAAACTATAACACTCATCAGCCCCAATCAGTGAATTTTTGCTATATTGTCGTCCCCTCATCACTCTCTTAAAGGAGTTATTTGAAGAGCCACATGACCACAGCTCCATTTACATGGTGCTCTTCAAAGCTACGTTTCCCAGGATCATGGGGGTCCCAGCGGTCAAATCCACAACAAACAGAAATTCATCCCCTATCCCCACATAATGCTCCATACAGTATTATGGGCCCCATATATTACTTCATACAGCATAATGGGCCCCATATATTACTTCATACAGTATAATGGGCACCATATATTACTTCATACAGCATAATGGGCCCCATATAATTCTTTTCACCATACCCCGCTGCTCTGGTCTCCTCAGTGTACAGTAGAGTTGAGCGACTTTTGGTTTTTTAGGGTCGCGTTTCATTTCGTGAAACCCGACTTTTCCAAAAGTCGGGTCGAGCAAGATCGTCTGATTATAGGGAAAAGTCGGGGTCGTCCCGAAACACGAAACCCAATGTAAGTCAATGGGGAATAAAAGTCGGCAGTGAGAGGAGGACAGGAAACACACCTACAGTGCCCATTTGAATGCCAAAAGCATCAATTCTTCTTACTTAAGCTTGTCAACCTTAATTAACTTCATAATACAAGTTACGCACTGAAAAATGGGGGTTATTTGGCTAAAGTTGGGGAGGGCTGGCTGCAGGTTTTCATGTGCCCTGGGCGAAAGAGCGCCCCTTTAACACATACCACAACTCATCATGCTCCGATACGGCAGAGAAATAGCGGTATAGTACAATGAAAAATACCTCACTTTTTACATCTCATGACGAGGCCCATCTATTTCTCCATACAGAATCATTGGTCCCATATAATGTTTGAAACAGTATATGATGAGCTCCACATAATGCTACAGTATATGTTGGTCCCCATGGATGAAGCTCCACTGTCTTATGGGCCCAAATAATGCTCCAAACATAATGGGCCCCATTTCTAATGCTCTAGTGTATAATGGGCCCTGTAAATGCTGCTCCAGTGTCTGATGTCCACCTTTGGAATGTTCCAGTGTATGGTGGGCCCCATCTATCATTCTCCAGAGTATAGTGCTCCCCAAAAATTGCTGTCCCAACATTGAAAACAATCAAATAAGTCTCCTCGCTAGGGAATCCCTGTACTTGTCTGGATTCCTCGTCGTCCCCATCTTCCATCTCACTGCACAGTATTTCAACTTTGCAAGTGCTGTGATCCTGAGCAAGCAGGGGGGGCCCACTCGTTGGCGACGGCACTGGCACAGGGCCCATGATAGTACGGTGGTGTGTCTGATGGCGGGTGGGCCGAACCTGCACTTTCATCTGCAGCTTCCTCTTTGTCACCGTGTAAGATGGAACTGTATATGGAAGGGTAACCTGAGTTTCATCAGGGTCAGATTCAGGTCGTGTAGCATGCGAGGGGAATGTAGTGGTCTGGGTCAATGTACCAGCAGATTCATCGAGCAGTGGCTGGGCATCAGTGCACTTGTGTCGCCCCCCAGGAGTACGGTCGCCACAGTGGCATTACCTACTTCCTAGGGAGTGTGATGTCATGCTTGGGAGCAACGAACGATCTCTCTAGCAGGTTAACTGATTGGGCGGCGTTATTCCCACGAGTCATGACCCTCCAAACAGCGTTCATGAAGGCAAAGTGTTTGTTTTACGTGGGCAGTATGGTTGCAAAGCTGAACCTTAAAGGAATGTCCAGAAGGGCACCACCAGGAGTGGAGCCTACGGTTAAATTCGACTCCACCTGGGAAACCTCAACCATGCCAGCTACAGAACAGATGCACACATTGCAAGCTTAATTCTGTTAACGAACGAGACTCCGTCATGCCCCGCGGTCCGAGTCCGGCTTACTAGAGGGACACGTGAGGCTCTGGCACATGAGATTGGCCAATAACTGGTGTGTCATGCCCTTACAGTGGGGAAAAAAAGTATTTTGTCAGTCAGCAATAGTGCAAGTTCCACCACTTAAAAAGATGAGAGGCGTCTGTAATTTACATCATAGGTAGACCTCAACTATGGGAGACAAACTGAGAAAAAAAAATCCAGAAAATCACATTGTCTGTTTTTTTTCATTTTATTTGCATATTATGGTGGAAAATAAGTATTTGGTCAGAAACAAAATTTCATCTCAATACTTTGTGATATATCCTTTGTTGACAATGACAGAGGTCAAACGTTTTCTGTAAGTCTTCACAAGGTTGCCACACACTGTTGTTGGTATGTTGGCCCATTCCTCCATGCAGATCTCCTCTAGAGCAGTGATGTTTTTGGCTTTTCGCTTCGCAACACGGACTTTCAACTCCCTCCAAAGGTTTTCTATAGGGTTGAGATCTGGAGACTGGCTAGGCCACTCCAGGACCTTGAAATGCTTCTTACAAAGCCACTCCTTCGTTGCCCTGGTGGTGTGCTTTGGATCATTGTCATGTTGAAAGACCCAGCCACGTTTCATCTTCAATGCCCTTGCTGATGGAAGGAGGTTTGCACTCAAAATCTCACGATACATGGCCCCATTCATTCTTTCATGTACCCGGATCAGTCGTCCTGGCCCCTTTGCAGAGAAACAGCCCCAAAGCATGATGTTTCCACCACCATGCTTTACAGTAGGTATGGTGTTTGATGGATGCAACTCAGTATTCTTTTTCCTCCAAACACGACAAGTTGTGTTTCTACCAAACAGTTCCAGTTTGGTTTCATCAGACCATAGGACATTCTCCCAAAACTCCTCTGGATCATCCAAATGCTCTCTAGCAAACTTCATATGGGCCCGGACATGTACAGGCTTAAGCAGTGGGACACGTCTGGCACTGCAGGATCTGAGTCCATGGTGGCGTAGTGTGTTACTTATGGTAGGCCTTGTTACATTGGTCCCAGCTCTCTGCAGTTCATTCACTAGGTCCCCCCGCGTGGTTCTGGGATTTTTGCTCACCGTTCTTGTGATCATTCTGACCCCACGGGGTGGGATTTTGCATGGAGCACCAGATCGAGGGAGATTATCAGTGGTCTTGTATGTCTTCCATTTTCTAATTATTGCTCCCACAGTTGATTTCATCACTCCAAGCTGGTTGGCTATTGCAGATTCAGTCTTCCCAGCCTGGTGCAGGGCTACAATTTTGTTTCTGGTGTCCTTTGACAGCTCTTTAGTCTTCACCATAGTGGAGTTTGGAGTCAGACTGTTTGAGGGTGTGCACAGGTGTCTTTTTATACTGATAACAAGTTTAAACAGGTTCCATTACTACAGGTAATGAGTGGAGGAAAGAGGAGACTCTTAAAGAAGAGCCAGAAATCTTGATTGCTTGTTTCTGACCAAATACTTATTTTCCACCATAATATGCAAATAAAATGAAAAAAAAACAGACAATGTGATTTTCTGGATTTTTTTTTCTCAGTTTGTCTCCCATAGTTGAGGTCTACCTATGATGTAAATTACAGACGCCTCTCATCTTTTTAAGTGGTGGAACTTGCACTATTGCTGACTGACTAAATACTTTTTTTCCCCACTGTACATGTCCGTGGCTGCATGTGCGCTACACTGAAAAGGCGAACGTTTCTCGCTTACAGGTGCAGATAACCCGCTGAACAATGTTAGTGATGGGGATCACTGATTACAATTATTACCCGCGAACAATGATTTCCCAGTAAGTGCAGGTCAACCGCAGTTCCGGAATTAGGCCTAACCGTCATTCCTGAAAAAATGAAAAACTTACGTGTGCAAACCACAGGTGCTGTAGCTTGCTTAACAGCTCGCCAGCCGTTCTCACGCCCAGTATGGATTACACGTGATTGCACAAAGGTGAGAAAGGGTACCGTATCCCCAGATAACATGTATGGATAGCGTACACATTCAAAATATATGTCTATACATCAGGAGGCAGGCTCAGACGGTGTTAGGCCCAGTATGGATTGCACGTGATTGCACAAAGGTTAGAAAGGGTACCGTATCCCCAGATAACATGTATGGATAGCGTACACATTCAAAATATATGTCTATACATCAGGAGGCAGGCTCAGACGGTGTTAGGCCCAGTATGGATTGCACGTGATTGCACAAAGGTTAGAAAGGGTACCGTTTCCCCGGATAACATGTATGGATAGCGTACACATTCAAAATATATGTCTATACATCAGGAGGCAGGCTCAGACGGTGTTAGGCCCAGTATGGATTGCACGTGATTGCACAAAGGTTAGAAAGGGTACCGTATCCCCAGATAACATGTATGGACAGCGTACACATTCAAAATATATGTCTATACATCAGGAGGCAGGCTCAGACGGTGTTAGGCCCAGTATGGATTGCACGTGATTGCACAAAGGTTAGAAAGGGTACCGTATCCCCAGATGACATGTATGGATAGCGTACACATTCAAAATATATGTCTATACATCAGGAGGCAGGCTCAGACGGTGTCAGGCCCAGTATGGATTGCACGTGATTGCACAAAGGTTAGAAAGGGTACCGTATCCCCAGATAACATGTATGGATAGCGTACACATTCAAAATATATGTCTATACATCAGGAGGCAGGCTCAGACGGTGTTAGGCCCAGTATGGATTGCACGTGATTGCACAAAGGTTAGAAAGGGTACCGTATCCCCAGATAACATGTATGGATAGTGTACACATTCAAAATATATGTCTATACATCAGGAGGCAGGCTCAGACGGTGTTAGGCCCAGTATGGAATGCACGTGATTGCACAAAGGTTAGAAAGGGAACCGTTTCCCCGGATAACATGTATGGATAGCGTACACATTCAAAATATATGTCTATACATCAGGAGGCAGGCTCAGACGGTGTTAGGCCCAGTATGGATTGCACGTGATTGCACAAAGGTTAGAAAGGGTACCGTTTCCCCGGATAACATGTATGGATAGCGTACACATTCAAAATATATGTCTATACATCAGGAGGCAGGCTCAGACGGTGTTAGGCCCAGTATGGATTGCACGTGATTGCACAAAGGTTAGAAAGGGTACCGTATCCCCAGATAACATGTATGGATAGCGTACACATTCAAAATATATGTCTATACATCAGGAGGCAGGCTCAGACGGTGTTAGGCCCAGTACGGATTGCACGTGATTGCACAAAGGTTAGAAAGGGTACCGTTTCCCCGGATAACATGTATGGATAGCGTACACATTCAAAATATATGTCTATACATCAGGAGGCAGGCTCAGACGGTGTTAGGCCGAGTATGGATTGCACGTAATTGCACAAAGGTTAGAAAGGGTACTGTTTCCCCGGATAACATGTATGGATAGCGTACACATTCAAAATATATGTCTATACATCAGGAGGCAGGCTCAGACGGTGTTAGGCCCAGTATGGATTGCACGTGATTGCACAAAGGTTAGAAAGGGTACTGTATCCCCAGATAACATGTATGGATAGCGTACACATTCAAAATATATGTCTATACATCAGGAGGCAGGCTCAGACGGTGTCAGGCACAGTATGGATTTGACGGCCCAGACTACACAGCGGAGGAGCAGGGAGAGGTAAAGATTGCAAATGCTGGGGCCCTGCCCAAGCAAGGGGGGCCCACTCGTGGGCGTCGGTACTGGCACTGGGCCCCTCATAGTACGGCGGTGTGTCTGACGGCGGGTGTGCACCACCGCCGTCAGAGACACTTGATTGCACTATGAAGGACCCTGTACCAGTTCCCGCGCCCAAGAGTCGGCCCACCCACTTGTCCAGGGCAACGGCACTCGCACGGTGTCGTGCGCTAGGTGGTGACCCCGGCCATGGGGGGGGGAGGCAGCACAGTTAGGGAGTTTTAGAAAGTGGCATATGTTGATGTTGGACATTCAGCTGATGCAAAAGGTGAAATAGGTCAAGTCCCAGGAAGAGGTGGACCAAAGCAAGCCATTTTTCTGTCACCCTATGTGTCATCAGGGGAAGGTGGGACAAAATCCTTGGAAACCCATGCGTGGTTCATTTTAATGAAGGTTAGATCATCCACATTTTGGGTTGACAGATGGGTCCATTTTTCTGTCAGGATTGATCCAGCTGCACTGAAGACTCTTTCCGATAGCACACTTGCAGCTGGGCAAGCGAGCTCCTGTAAGGCATATTGTGCCAATTCAGGCCAGGTGTCCAGTTTAGCGGCCCAATAGTCAAAGGGGAATGACCTGTGTGGGAGAACATCGATATGGGAGGAAAAGTAGTTTGTAACCATAGTTGACAACTGCTGTCTCCTGTCACTTTCCATCGATGCAGTATTACCAGTTGTGTGAGCGGTACTTGAAAAATCAGTCCACAACATTGTCATGAAACCCCTGTCTCCAACGCCACTTCTGCTGTGTGCACCACGAACACCTCTGCCAAGCTGCCCCCGGCCCGTACGGCTCGTGTGAGAACCATCACCGCTGCTGTGTGCTGGGAATGCCTCAAGCAACCGATTTACCAGAGTTGCTTGTTTATTAGCCAATATTAGGTCAAGGTTCTCCTGTGGCATGATGTTTTGTAATTTGCCTTTATAGCGTGGATCCAGGATGCTGGCCAACCAGTAGTCGTCATCGTTCATCATTTTGGCAATGCGTGGGTCCCTTTTTAGGATCTACAAGGCATAATCTGACATGTGGGCCAATGTTTCCGGTGTCAATGATGCACTGCGAGTGCTGGTTGGAGGAGCACTTTCTGGCAAATCCACATCCCTCCAGTCACGCACAAACCCTGTACCAGACCTTGCCACGCCAACATTTTCACTTGCCCCACGAGATGCATCCTCCTCCCCTAATTAATCATCCCCATCATCCTCCTCCTCCACCTCTTCTTCCTCCACCTCGTCCAGGAGAGGTCCCTGAGCAGACAATGGCTGAATGTCATCAAGGATTCCCTCCTCCTCTTCCTCCTCATCAACATTGGCTGCAGACGCCTGCTACTTAAGGTGCGTCAAAGTTTGCATGAGCAGACGCATAAGTGGGATGCTCATGCTTAGGATGGCGTCGTCTGCACTTACCAGCCGTGTGCATTCCTCAAAACACTGAAGGACTTTACAGAGGTCTTTCAGCTTCGACCACTGCACACCTGTCAACTCCATGTCTGCTCTCAAAGTGCCTCGCCGTGTATCCTCCCACAAATGCATTATGGCCTGCCTCTGCTCGCACAGCCGCTCCACCATGTGCAGGGTGGAGTTCCACCTTGTTGCAATGTCGATAATGAGGCGGTGGTTGGGAAGGTGGAGCAATCGCTGCAGCTTCTGCATACGAACGGAGTGTACAGGCGACCGGCGGATGTGCGCGCACAGTCTTCGCACCTTCTGGAGCAGGGCTGTTAACTCCGGATAATTTTTGAGGAAGCACTGCACCACCAGGTTCAAGGTGTGAGCCAAGCAAGGTATATGGCTGAGTTTTGAAAGGGCTATGGCTGCCACAAAATGACGGCCGTTATCACTAACTACCTTGCCTGCCTCAAGATGTACACTGCCCAGCCATGACTCAGTTTGTCGCTTCAAGTACTCGGCCAGCACCTCGGCGGTGTGTCTGTTGCCCAAACACATCATCTGCAACACAGCCTGCTGACACTTTCCACTAGCTGCTCGATAGGGGGACACATCGTGTGCAACAGTGGCAGCTGCAGATGGAGTGCTCGTACGACTGCGCTCTGTGGACGAGCTTTCGCTTCTGGAGGAGGAGGAGGAGGAGGGTCGAATGACTACAGCCAACTGTTTCCTATACCGTGGGCTAGGCAGCACTGTCCCACCACCGCTGTCCCCTGTGGACCCTGCATCCACCACATTAACCCAGTGCGCAGTGATGGACACGTAACGGCCCTGGCCATGCCGACTGGACCATGCATCAGTTGTGAGGTGCACCTTTCCGCTCACTGACTGCTTGAGTGCATGGACAATGCGGTCTTTCACATGATGGTGGAGGGCTGGGATGGCTTTGCGAGAGAAGAAGTGGCGACTGGGTAGGTCATAGTGTGGTACTGCATAGGCCATGAGTTCGCGGAAAGCTGTGCTTTCCACCAACCGAAAGGGCATCATCTCAAACGAGATTAGTTTGGCAATGTGGGCGTTCAAACCCAGTGTACGCGGATGAGAGACTGAGTACTTTCTTGACCTACTCATAGTGTCTGGGAGGGTGAGCTGGACTTGAGAGCTGCATATGGTGGAAGTAGCGGTGGACAGGGCGGACTGAGAGAGGGTTGATGATGGTGATGGAGTTGGTGTTCTTTCTGATGGCCTAGAATCAGTCTTTCGTTGATATAACAGTGGGATTCCCTGACTGCTGTGGCCTTGCAACGACACCTCAACATTTGCTGCTGTGCTAACCGGTGGGCTTACAGTGGGGGAAACAATGTAGCGTTGCTGACTACCTTCGTTGTGATCAGTTGCACATGTGGCACTTGAGGTTTGGTGTTGTGTCCACGCTTGCAAGTGCATGCTGGTTAAATGTCTAAGCATGCAACTGGTATTCAAATTTTTCAGATTTTTCCCTCGGCTAAAGGTCTTTGCGCACTTCTTACAGAAACCCTTGGCCTGATCATGAGGATTTTGGTCAAAAAAGTGCCACACTGCACTCTTCCTACTTTGGCAGACATTTTGCGGCCTAGCACGCTGTGATGTTTTGACCCTCTGAACAAGCTGTCCAGCAACTCTTTTGATGTTTAGAACCTGTCTTTGGAGTGCTCCGGGCCTGCCAGATAACAGCTGTTGCGATGTCGATGTCTGCTGTGGATGCTCCTCATCTGAGCTATTGGAAGCAGCACCCTCTTCCCCCAATGGATGCCAATCTGGGTCAACAACTGGGTCATCCATCACCTCCTCTTCTATGTCATGTGCACCTTCCTCTGTGTCACCGTGTATGGTGGTATAGTGTGCGGGAAGGGGCACCTGAGTCTCATCAGGGTCAGAATCTGGCTCTGTACACTGCGAGGACAATGTAGTGCTCTGAGTGAATGTACCAGCAGAATTATCCATCAGCGGCTGTGCATCAGTGCACTCCATGTCAGATTCATCTTGGCCTGGGTAATTCACCATTTGACTTGATAATCCAGGCATGGTATGTGAAAACAGCTCCATGGAGTAATCAGTAGTATGGCCTGCGTCATCCTTCAATCTTGGTTGGGGTGAAGGACACAAGGAAAGGTGTGGTTCATGAACATGAGCCTCCAATGACGACTCAGTGCTTTTACTTTTTACAACTGAAGAAGAGGAGGCGATAGAGCTGGAGGCTGAGTCAGCAATGTAAGACAAAACTTTTTCCTGATGCTCTGGCTTTAAAAGCGGTTTGCCAACTCCTAGAAAACTAAGCGTTCGAGGCCTTATGTAGCCAGACGATGACGCAGGCTCAACACCTCCTGCATTTGGTCCTATTTTGCTCTTGCCACTACAATCAGATCCACCACCAACACCATCATTACCAGCTGCCAACCCCCGCCCAATTCCACGGCCTCTTCCACCAGCCTTCCTCATTTTTGGTAGAAATGTAGACAAAATCCAACAAACTATATAGTAATGTAAAACAAGGTACAAGGTGTCTATAGGACAGGGGAGATTTTGAATTTCTGCAGACACTTGTGGACACTGGACACTTTTGGATTGTGTGAGGCCCACTGATATCTGAGCGCTATGTCACAGGCTCGATGGCACAGCTGTGACAAAAGTGACGAGAGGATAAGGGAGATTTTGAATTTCTGCAGACACTTGTGGACACTGGACACTTTTGGATTGTGTGAGGCCCAATGAATATCTGAGCGCTATGTGACAGGCTCGATGGCACAGCTGTGACCAAAGTGACTAGAGGATAAGGGAGATTTTGAATTTCTGCACACACTTGTGGACACTGGACACTTTTGGATTGTGTGAGGCCCAATGAATATCTGAGCGCTATGTGACAGGCTCGATGGCACAGCTGTGACCAAAGTGACTAGAGGATAAGGGAGATTTTGAATTTCTGCACACACTTGTGGACACTGGACACTTTTGGATTGTGTGAGGCCCAATGAATATCTGAGCGCTATGTGACAGGCTCGATGGCACAGCTGTGACCAAAGTGACTAGAGGATAAGGGAGATTTTGAATTTCTGCACACACTTGTGGACACTGGACACTTTTGGATTGTGTGAGACCCAATGAATATCTGAGCGCTATGTGACAGGCTCGATGGCACAGCTGTGACCAAAGTGACTTGAGGATAAGGGAGATTTTGAATTTCTGCACACACTTGTGGACACTGGACACTTTTGGATTGTGTGAGGCCCAATGAATATTTGAGCGCTATGTGACAGGCTCGATGGCACAGCTGTGACCAAAGTGACTAGAGGATAAGGGAGATTTTGAATTTCTGCACACACTTGTGGACACTGGACACTTTTGGATTGTGTGAGGCCCAATGAATATCTGAGCGCTATGTGACAGGCTCGATGGCACAGCTGTGACCAAAGTGACTAGAGGACAAGGGAGATTTTGAATTTCTGCACACACTTGTGGACACTGGACACTTTTGGATTGTGTGAGGCCCAATGAATATCTGAGCGCTATGTGACAGGCTCGATGGCACAGCTGTGACCAAAGTGACTAGAGGATAAGGGAGATTTTGAATTTCTGCACACACTTGTGGACACTGGACACTTTTGGATTGTGTGAGGCCCAATGAATATCTGAGCGCTATGTGACAGGCTCGATGGCACAGCTGTGACCAAAGTGACTAGAGGACAAGGGAGATTTTGAATTTCTGCACACACTTGTGGACACTGGACACTTTTGGATTGTGTGAGGCCCAATGAATATCTGAGCGCTATGTGACAGGCTCGATGGCACAGCTGTGACCAAAGTGACTAGAGGATAAGGGAGATTTTGAATTTCTGCAGACACTTGTGGACACTGGACACTTTTGGATTGTGTGAGGCCCACTGATATCTGAGCGCTATGTCACAGGCTCGATGGCACAGCTGTGACAAAAGTGACGAGAGGATAAGGGAGATTTTGAATTTCTGCACACACTTGTGGACACTGGACATTTTTGGATTGTGTGAGACCCAATGAATATCTGAGCGCTATGTGACAGGCTCGATGGCACAGCTGTGACCAAAGTGACTAGAGGATAAGGGAGATTTTAAATTTCTGCACACACTTGTGGACACTGGACACTTTTGGATTGTGTGAGGCCCAATGAATATCTGAGCGCTATGTGACAGGCTCGATGGCACAGCTGTGACCAAAGTGACTAGCGGATAAGGGAGATTTTGAATTTCTGCACACACTTGTGGACACTGGACACTTTTGGATTGTGTGAGGGCCACTGATATCTGAGAGCTATGTCACAGGCTCGATGGCACAGCTGTGACAAAAGTGACGAGAGGATAAGGGAGATTTTGAATTTCTGCAGACACGTGTGGACACTGGACACTTTTGGATTGTGTGAGGCCCACTGATATCTGAGCGCTATGTCACAGGCTCGATGGCACAGCTGTGACAAAAGTGACTAGAGGATAAGGGAGATTGGATTGCTTTTAAAAAAGCAGTTTGCAGAGCAGTGGGTAAACAGCAATGCCAGCCTGTCAGGAAGCCTTAAAAGGCAGCCCAACAACCAACACCACTGATACACCACAATATAGCCTCCCCTTGCACTGCACACACAGTGACTGGTGTGTTGTGCAGGCCAAATCGCTAGCAGCAGAAGCAGTTTTTTTTTCTTCTCAGCAGGACAAAAAAAAAAATTGGGATTGCTTTTAAAAAAGCAGTTTGCGGAGCAGTGGGTAAACAGCAATGCAGGAATGTCAGGAAGCCTTAGAAGGCAGCCCAACAACCAACACCACTGATACACCACTATATAGCCTCCCCTTGCACTGCACACACAGTGACTGGTGTGTTGTACAGGCCAAATCGCTAGCAGCAGAAGCAGTTTTTTTTTCTTCTCAGCAGGACAAGAAAAAAAATTGGGATTGCTTTTAAAAAAGCAGTTTGCGGAGCAGTGGGTAAACAGCAATGCAGGAATGTCAGGAAGCCTTAGAAGGCAGCCCAACAACCAACACCACTGATACACCACTATATAGCCTCCCCTTGCACTGCACACACAGTGACTGGTGTGTTGTGCAGGCCAAATCGCTAGCAGCAGAAGCAGTTTTTTTGTCTTCTTCCCTGCCTAACGCTCTCCCTACAGAATCAGCAGCAACCTCTCCCTATACTGAGATCGGCAGAAGTAAGATGGCGGTCGGCGTGCACGCCCTTTTATACCCCCTGTGACGCCCACCAAAGCAAGCCAATCACTTGCATGCCCTTCTGAAAGACGGTGGTGACCCCTGCCTATGTCATCACATTGCCCACAGTGTTCGCGGATCCTGATTGGCTGAAAAAGAGCGCAAAACAAACTTTTGAAACGCGACTTTGGCACGTAAGTCGCCGACCTCGTGGCCAACCTCATCCTAGGGTCGGGTTTCGTTTCATGAAACCCGACTTTGCCAAAAGTCGGCGACTTTTGAAATTTTTCGACCCGTTTCGCTCAACTCTAGTGTACAGTATTCTGATCCTCCGCACTGCTTGGCACAGGGACATCATAAACTTTATGTATATAATTGTCCACTTGGACTGATAGTAATAGTGATTTGTTTGTATCCTGTTGTCTGGGGTTGGCCCTCTTTATGGGGGTGTTCATGGCATATGATTATACACCAGTATGAAAATAAAAGAAGTCAAAATAAGCATAAAGTAATTATAATAAATGTTGAAGAAATAACTTCACCCCCGAAAACAGAGGCATAATGCCTAGCAACAGAGTAAAAAAATGGAAATGCTACCAATGGAAAGATAGAAACAAGAAAAACAGAGCAAAAAAACACCATCCAATAAATTTTTTTTTGATATTTTATTAATTCAAATAATATGTAAAAACCAATATAAAGGCTTATAACAATAAAGAGGAAAAGAGGAATACCATGGCCAACACAGGGGTACACATGGTAGTACTGAGATCAGGGATTATACAATATGTGTAACAACAGAGTAAATCCTAGACACAAATCCATCGAAGAGAATGGGCAAATGTAAATAACATTGTCCAGAAGTCAACACATCAATATATCCATCTATATCAGAATGAATGTCGCTTACCCATAATCACCAGTACACCAGTGTTCTCTCCTGTGACCCCCTGACGCGTGCTTCGCGTTGAATGCTTTCTCAAAAGGGGTGTCAAAAAGTATGAAAGGCTCAATGTGACCAATGCCACCTAGTTTCCTACCCCTCTTATTCTACCGGTACTGTGGGCACACTGACTGGTACTGAGGAAAAGAAAGAAAGAACAGAGAGAGAGAAAAAAGAAAACAGAGAGAGAAAGAAAGAAAGAAAGAAAGAAAGAAGAGAGAGATAAAGAAAGAAGAAAGAAAGAAACAGAGAGAAAGAAAGAACAGAGAGAGAAAGAAAGAGGGAACAGAACAAAAGAACAGAGAGAGAGAGAAAGAAAGAAAGAGGGGACAGAAAAAAAGAACAGCGAGAGAGAAAAAAGAAAGAGAGGAAAGAAAGAAAGAAAGAACAGAGAGGGAGAGAGAAAGAAAGAGGTGAAAGAAAGAAAGAACAGAGAGAGAAAGAAAAAGAAAGAGGGGAAAGAAAGGGGAAAGAAAGAACAGATAGAGAAAGAAAGAAAGAGGGGAAAGAAAGAAACAACAGAGAAAGAAAGAAAGGGGAAGAAAGAAAGAATAGAGAGCGAAAGAAAGAGGGCACAGAAAAAAGAACAGAGAGAGAGAAAAAAAGAGGGGAAAGAACAGAGAGGGAGAGAGAAAGAAAGAGGGGAAAGAAAGAACAGAGAGAGAAAGAAAGAAAGAAAGAAGGGAAAGAACAGAGAGAAAGAAAGAGGAATAAAGAAAGAACAGAGAGAGAGAGAAAGAACAGAGAGAGAAAGAAAGAATAGAAAGAAAGAAAGAAAGAAAGAGGGGAACAGAGAAAGAGAAAGAAAGAAAGAACAGAGAGAAAGAAAGGAAGAACAGAGAGAAAGAACAGAGAGAGAAAGAAAGATTAGAGAGAGAAAGAAAGATTACAGAGAGAAAGAAAGAGGTGAAAGAAAGAGAAAGAGAAAGAAAGAACAGAGTGAAAGAAAGAACAGAGAAAGAGGGGAAAGAAAGAACAGAGAGAGAGAAAGAACGGGGAAAGAAAGAAAGAACAGAGAGAAAGGAAAAAGAACAGAGAGAGAGAAAAAAAGAAAGAGGACAAAGAGAGGGAGAGAGAAAGAGAGGGGAAATAAAAAACAGAGAGATAAAGAAAGAGGGAAGAGAAAGAACAGAGAGAGAGAAATAGGGGAATGAAAGAAAGAACAGAGAAAGAGAAATAAAGATGGGAAAGAAAGAGAACAGAGAGAGAAAGAGAGGAAAGAAAGAACAGAGCGAGAGAAAGTAAGAATGAGGGGAAAGAAAGAGAACAGAGAGAGGAAGAAAGAACAGAGAGAGAAAGAAAGAACAGAGAGAGAGAAAGAAAGAACAGAGAGAGAAAGAAAAAGCAGAGAGAAAAAGAAAGATTAGAGAGAGAGAACGAAAGAGGGGAAAGAAAGAACAGAGAGAGAGATAAAGGAAGAGGGGAAAGAAAGAAAGAACAGAGAGAAAGAAAGAAGAAAGAGAGGAAAGAACAGAGAGAGAGAGAAAGAAAAAAAGAAAGATTAGAGAGATAAAGAAAGAACAGAGAGAGAAAGAAAGAAAGATTCTATAAAGATACTATAGCAGCTCCCATTGTAGTGCCCACCTGAGCCTCCCGGTGCAGGACATATCATGATACTCACATGGCCGGCATCCTGTCTGCGCTGTCGGAGGACATGGTGATGGATCTGAAGCATTCCCTGAAGTGGCTCCATGGTTCCGTCACAATCTCCTCCCGAAATTCCCTCATTTCCGGTCAGTTTCTAGCACGTCACTTCCGGTGGAACGTCATGTGCGAAATTTAAAGTGCTCCTCAGGGCTCCGCTGTGCACTCCTGTATCCACGGGAAAAGTAAGCTCCCAGCTGGGGCAGAGGGGCAGACTCTCTCAAAATCGGGACTGTCCCGCTGAGAGGTATGGATGCTCCCCATCATACACCTTGTACTTGTATGGCTCCGCACACCTCATACACACGGTTCCACTTTTTATGCCTCGCGCACACACACAGCTCCACTCAGTACACACATGGCTCCACTCGATAAACCTCATACACATGCGACTCTGCTCCGTACACCTTGTACACACGTGGCCATGTTCTGTACATCTTGTACACACATGGCATCACTCTGTAAACCTTGTACACATGTGGCTTTGCTCCGTACATCTCGCACACACCTGGCTCTGCTCCATACACACACGTGGCTCTGCTCCGCTCCATACACACACAGCTCAGCTTTGTACACACAGGGCTCCGTTTTGTACTCCCCATACACACAGCTCCACTCCGTACAACCCGTACACGCGTGGCTCTGCTCCGTACACCTCGTACACACGCGGCTCCGCTCCATACACCTCGCACACACATGGCTCCGCTCCATACACCTCATACACACATGGCTCCGCTCCGTACACCTCGCTCACACATGGCTTCTCTCTGTACACCTCACACACGTGCAGCATTGCTACATCCTTCCTGTAAACCCCTCCTGACCCCACACATAAACTTCACCTCATTCAGCACGATGACAACCAGCACAGCAGAGACTTGCATACACTGAGGCACCTGATCATGTGACCTCGACTCCTCCCCTCCTGTGACCGCATCACTGGTCCTGTGGCAGAGAATAGAACATAGCGGCAGAGGAGAGCAGGGACGGAGATGATCGATAGACCGAGGGCTGATGCGCACAGGACCTGTGATGAGGTCACAAGAGGGGAGGAGTCAGGGGTCACATGATCAGGGGGCCCTGACTCCTTCCCTCCTGTGACCTTATCAATTACAAGCCTTTGTATGCTACCAGCAGCACCAACGTGCAGGCTAAATTGTAGGTGCGGCTGGTAGCAGAACGCATAATGCTGCCCCCTGTGCACAGCAGCTGTCTGCCGCCTGAGCCACAGGCTCAAATGGCCTCATTATAGGTGCGGCCCTGCTCTCACCCACCAATCCTGGCATGCATGGTCCCCTCACCCCCCTATTCTGGTATGCATGGTCCTCTCACACCCCCAATCCTGGTATGCATGGTCCTCTCACGTCCCAATCCTGGTATGCATGGTCCTCTCACGTCCCAATCCTGGTATGCATGGTCCCCTCACCCCCCAATCCTGGTATGCATGGTCCTCTCACGCCTCAATCCTGGTATGCATGGTCCCCTCACCCCCTATCCTGGTATGCATGGTCCTCTCACCCCTCAATCCAGGAATACATGGTCCCCTCACCCCCCTATCCTGGAATGCATGGTACCCTCACCCCCCTATCCTGGTATGCATGGTCCTCTCACCCCCTATCCTGGTATGCATAGTCCTCTCTCCCCCCTATCCGGTTATGCATGGTGCCCTCATCCCCCAATCCTGGTATGCATGGTCCTCTCACCCCCCAATCCTGGTATGCATGGCCCCCTCATCCCCCTATCCTGGTATGCATGGTGCCCTCACCCACCTATTCTGGTATGCATGGTCCCCTCACCCCCCCTCTCCTGGTATGCATTGTCCCCTCACCCCCCAATCCTGTTTTGCATTGTCCTCTCACCCTCCAATCCTGGTATGCATGGTCCTCTCACCCCCCAATCCTGGTATGCATGGTCCCCTCACCCCCCTATCCTGGTATGTATGGTACTCTCACCCCCCAATCCTGGTATGCATGGTCCTCTCACGCCCCAATCCTGGTATGCATGGTCCCCTCACCCCCTATTCTGGTATGCATGGTCCGCTCACCCCCCAATCCTGGAATGCATGGTCCCCTCACCTCTATCCTGGTATGCATGGTCCTCTCACCCCCCTATCCTGGTATGCATGGTCCTTTCACGCCCTAATCCTGGTATGCATGGTCCCCTCACCCCCCCATCCTGGTTATGCATGGTCCCCTCACCCCCCAATCCTGGTATGCATGGTCCTCTCACGCCTCAATCCTGGTATGCATG
Organism: Dendrobates tinctorius; assembly: GCF_039654945.1. Taxonomy (NCBI): domain Eukaryota; kingdom Metazoa; phylum Chordata; class Amphibia; order Anura; family Dendrobatidae; genus Dendrobates; species Dendrobates tinctorius. The sequence continues at coordinate 5,218,510 of NW_027361674.1, forward strand.
GTCCCCTCACCCACTATCCTGGTATGCATGGTCCTTTCACCCCCCAATCCTGGAATACATGGTCCCCTCACCCCCCTATCCTGGAATGCATGGTACCCTCACCCCCCTATCCTGGTATGCATGGTGCCCTCATCCCCCAATTCTGGTATGCATGGTCCTCTCACCCCACAATCCTGGTATACATGGCCCCCTCACCCCCCTATCCTGGTATGCATGGTGCCCTCACCCACCTATTCTGGTATGCATGGTCCCCTCACCCCCAAATCCTGTTTTACATTGTCCTCTCACCCTCCAATCCTGGTATGCATGGTCCCCTCACCCCCCTATCCTGGTATGTATGGTACTCTCACCCCCCAATCCTGGTATGCATGGTCCTCTCACGCCCCAATCCTGGTATGCATGGTCCCCTCACCCCCTATTCTGGTATGCATGGACCGCTCACCCCCCAATCCTGGAATGCATGGTCCCCTCACCCCCTATCCTGGTATGCATGGTCCTCTCACCCCCCTATCCTGGTATGCATGGTCCTTTCACGCCCTAATCCTGGTATGCATGGTCCCCTCACCCCCCCATCCTGGTATGCATGGTCCCCTCACCCCCCAATCCTGGTATGCATGGTCCTCTCACGCCTCAATCCTGGTATGCATGGTCCCCTCACCCACTATCCTGGTATGCATGGTCCTCTCACCCCCCAATCCTGGAATACATGGTCCCCTCACCCCCCTATCCTGGAATGCATGGTACCCTCACCCCCCTATCCTGGTATGCATGGTGCCCTCATCCCCCAATTCTGGTATGCATGGTCCCCTCACCCCCCCTATCCTGGTATGCATGGTTCACCCCCCAATCCTGTTTTGCATTGTCCTCACCCCCAATCCTGGTATGCATGGTCCTCTCACCCCCCAATCCTGGTATGCATGGTCCCCTCACCCCCCTATCCTGGTATGCATGGTCCTCTCACCCCCCAATCCTGGTATGCATGGTGCCCTCACCCCCCTATCCTGGTATGCATGGTGCCCTCACCCACCTATTCTGGTATGCATGGTCCCCTCACTCCCCCTATCCTGGTATGCATGGTTCACCCCCCAATCCTGTTTTGCATTGTCCTCACCCCCCAATCCTGGTATGCATGGTCCTCTCACCCCCCAATCCTGGTATGCATGGTCCCCTCACCCCCCTATCCTGGTATGCATGGTCCTCTCACCCCCCAATCCTGGTATGCATGGTGCCCTCACCCACCTATCCTGGTATGCATGGTCCTCTCACCCCCCAATCCTGGTATGCATGGTCCTCTCACCCCCCCAATCCTGGTATGCATGGTGCCCTCACGCACGTATTCTTGTATGCATGGTCCCCTCATCCCCCTATCCTGGTATTCATGGTCCCTTCACCCCCCAATCCTTGTATGCATGGTCCTCTCACCCCCCTATCCTGGTATGCATGGTCCTCTCACCCCCCTTTTCCTAGTATGCATGGTCCTCTCACCACCCAATCCTGGAATGCATGGCCCTCTCACCACCCAATCCTGGTATGCATGGTCCTTTCACCCCCCCCCATCCTGGTATGCATGGTCCCCTCACCCCCAATCCTGGATTGCATGGTCCCCTCACCCCCCAATCCTGGTATGCATGGTCCCCTCACCCCCCTATCCTGGTGTGCATGGTCCTCTCACCCCCCCCATCCTGGTATGCATAGTCCACTCACCTCCGATCCTGGTATGCATGGTCCCCTCACCCCCCAATCATGGTATGCATGGTCCTCTCACTCCTCTATCCTAATATGCATGGTCCCCTCACCCCCCTTTCCTGGTATACATGGTCCCCTCACCCCCCCTTTCCTGGTATACATGGTCCCCTCACCCCCCTTTCCTGGTATACATGGTCCCCTCACCCCCCAATCCTGGTATGCATGGTCCCCTCACCCCCAATCCTGGTATGCATGGTCCTCTCACTCCCCTATCCTAATATGCATGGTCCCCTCACCTCCCTATCCTGGTATACATGGTCCCCTCACCTCCCAATCCTGGTATGCATGGTCCTCACCCCCCTATCCTGGTATGCATGGTTCTCTCACCCCCCTATCCTGGTATGCATGGTCCCCGCACCACCCTTTCGTGGTATGCATGGTCCCCTCACCCCCCTTTCGTGGTATGCATGGTCCCCTCACCCCCCAATACTGATATGCAAGGTCCCCCTCACCCCTATTAAACTGCACACATTAAAAAAAAAACATTTATACTCACCTTTCTTCCCTGTGTCCAGCGCTGTCCTGTTCTGGGCGTGTTGTGGCACCGGACTGGGCTCCTGCGCAGTCCTCGCTTTCCACCGCCATATTCTTGAAGACACACTGCAAATGGCGCGGGTTCGGTAAGGTGTTGTGGAGATCGGCAGTATGCGCTCAGTGCTTACGCATACTGCGATCTCCTGGGGGGATGCGTCACTCTGTGGGGGATGCGTCACTCTGGGCCCAGACTGCGTATGCGCGTCATGCTTGCGCAGTCTATAAAGGTTTCAGACAGAGTGACGCTCCCCCCGGTTATATTATAGATTGTCCAACAGCAATGAACTCCTCGCAGGGAGATAACAGGGAAAAGGGATGCAAAAACTAAACTGTATAACGGTTGTTTAACTAGATAGTCTTTTGTTAACAGATTCACTTATCAAGGCTCCGCAGCCCGTCACACTCTGAAGGACCAGTGGATAGTGGAGGTCGGTGTAGCATCTTCAGGCGTCTCCACCCAACACACGATTCTGCTTCTGGCAGCAGCGGGTGGTCTCTGGTTTTGCCCGCTGAGCCCCTAGTCCATTTAACTGTGGATCAAAAGGGTATAGCTCTCTGCAAGGTTCCACTCGGCACATGTGTCTCTAAACAGCTGCCATCACTTGAATGGCTGTGCTGCAATGCTCTGCCCAACGTGCGCCTCTCTGTGTGTCAGCCAACACCTGGATGTCCGTGCTGCAATGCTCTTTCTGTCGCGCATTCCCCTGCGCACCCGCCGATATGGGTGATTCTCTCACGCGGCCGTCCTGTCTCTGCATGCTGCGGCCTATCGCTCCCCTCACTGCAGCCGTGGTCCGCACCTGCTCAGCATTCTGGCAGGAAGCCCCCTTACATTAACGCGTAACCCCTCTCAACTTCCACTCCCTGGCTACGCCCCCAGGTTACTGGCTCGCACCGTCGACAATCTCAGATCCTCCAGCAACAGGAGGTTCGGTCCCAGTATTTTTTGACCTGGCGTTTCAGCAGTTATTGCAGCCCTGTCGTCTCTTCAATATGCACATGCAGCAACTCAGTAAATATACATAAAGTATAAAAGTATAAGTCCCATGAAGGATAGAAATGCCAGTGGCATAGAAAGGTCTCACCAGTCTGATGAAAAGCTGCACCCGACGTGTGTTTCGCACCTAGCTTTGTCCAGAGGTGATGATAAAATGTATGTTCAGATTATTTAAGGTCATGATGATAATCAGAGACTATTGGTAATTTGTATCACGTGTGCCACAGACGGAATATTATAATCTGGAAGGTGGAGATGATGTCGCACGCCATCCATAGGTGGTGCCGTCCCTCGATCAATAGTTTGCCTGCATACACTTTTGCCTTGACCAAAAGGATCGCCTGAGATAGCCAGGTACAAACCATGTGACTAAGTCACGAGGTAATAACATGTCCAATAAAATGAGGAAAGAGAACCTCTGTGTATGTAAACACGTGACCGCTCCCTGCTGTGCCACGTTTAACAGTTGTCCACTTAGTCATCCCTATGTGTCCGCATAATTTTTTCCTCTTCAAATATTCTTTTTATCTCCAGTTCCAGAGAACCGCAATGGGGGCCTGTGCAGGCAGACTATTCATTGAGGGACGGCATCACCTATGGATAGCGTGTGACATAATTTCCGCCCTTCAGATGATATTCGTTCCTCTATGACACATGTGAAACAAATAACTACTGTTCTCTGATTGGCTATCATCATGACCTTAAATAATCTGAACATACATTTTAACATCATCCCTGGACAAAGTTAGGTGTGAAACGCGCTTCGGGTTTGGTTTTTCATCAGACTGGTAAGACATTTCTACGTCACTATGCATTTCAATATCACCTTCATGGAACTTATACTCTTGTATTTTATGTATATTTACTGAGTTGCTGCATGTACATATCTTACCGTACCTCGTATGCATTGGTATGCTTCAGTTATATCGGGACTACATTGTGTGCCCTATGCTATTGTTTACCACTGCCTGTACTTATTAATTCTATAATCATTGAGTTATTTCTACTTCTCTATCATGTTGTCTACATCTCAGTCTGTCCACCAGCCATTATTATCTTGAGTCATACCTTTTAAATATTTGTTAAATTTATTTATCAATAAAAAATATATTTTATTTGCTTTCTTCTGTGGCTTGAACATATTTTTTGTAGGTTTTTGCATATAGAGGTGTTATCAGTCATTGAGCTGTCACATCACATTGTGAATGGTGGATCTTGTTATCTACTGTTTACAGTATAGAAGTGTTATCAGTCATTGTACAGGAGGAGGTGAGCTGTGACATCACCTTTTGTGAATGGTGGCTGCTGTGCTATCTACTGTATATATAGGCATTATTAGTCATTATACAGGAGGGGAGGAAGTGAGCTGTGACATCACGTTTTGTGAATGGTGGATCCCATGTTATCAACTGTATATAGAGGTGTTATCAGTGGTTGTACAGGAGGCGGTGAGCTGTGACATCACCTATTGTGAGAGGTGGATTCTGTATTATCTACTGTATATAGAGGTGTTATCAGTCATTATACAGGAGGAGGAGATGAGCTGTGACATCACCTAATGTGAAAGGTGGATCCCATGTTATCTACTGTATATAGAGGTGTTATCAATGTACAGTAAGAGGAGGTGAGCTCATATCACATATTATAAATATGGATCATGTGTTATCTACTTTATATAGAGGTGGTATCAGTCATTGTACTGGAGGAGGTGAGCTGTGATATCACCTATTGTGAATGGTGGATGCTGTGTTATCTACTGTATATGGAGGTGTTATTAGTCATTATACAGGAGGGGGAGGAGATGAGCTGTGACATCACCTATTGTGAATGGTGGATGCTATGTTATCTACTGTATATGGAAGCGTTATCATTATACAGGAGGGGGAGGAGTTGAGCTGTGACATCCCCTATTATGAATGGTGGATCCCATGTATTTTACTGTATATAGAGGTGGTATCAGTCATTTTACTGGAGGAGGTGAGCTGTGACATGTGAATGTTGTATGCTGTGTTATCTACTATATATAGAGGTGTTATCAGTCATAGTACAGGAGGAGGAGATGAGCTGTGACATCACCTATTGTGAATGGTGGATGCTATGTTATCTACTGTATATGGAAGCGTTATCATTATACAGGAGGGGGAGGAGTTGAGCTGTGACATCCCCTATTATGAATGGTGGATCCCATGTATTTTACTGTATATAGAGGTGGTATCAGTCATTTTACTGGAGGAGGTGAGCTGTGACATGTGAATGTTGTATGCTGTGTTATCTACTATATATAGAGGTGTTATCAGTCATCATACAGGAGGAGGAGGTGAGCTGTGACATCATCTATTGTGAATTGTGGATCCTGTGTTACCTACAATATTTAGAGGTGCTACCTGCTAATGTAATCCTATTTGTGATGAAAATGAGACTGGTGAAAAGTCTTCTGAAAGGAACAGAAAGTATGAGCCTAGTCATATGCCTAGTTAAATAGATATATGGAAAAATGATAAAACATCATCAAACATTAAAAAAATACATTAAACATAAGAAAAACGCGGAAACCAAATTCTACCCTATCCAATCATCAGAGAATGGATCTAAAGTTGACTATAATTCTTAAAAGAACAAGAAAAACCAAAAGTGCAATCACACGTAGCTGCTCTTTGGTTTAATAAAAAGAAGAAACATCCTTTTTCGGACTTGTTTTTATATTTTATTTTATACATCTGCCTGTATTACGAAACTTTGCCAGTATTTGCCAAGAAAGATCAGTAACATTTGAGTGGGGAAAAAATGATTTTTTTTTGCCCAGTTTGGCAGCCATGAAATGGCAATTTAAAGAATTATTCATTTCATCCAGCTTGATATAGCATAAATATAATGGCATATTTGATTAAAGACTAATATCGCCAGAATACTGTAGAATTCATGCCTTATCCCACTGCGAATTTTGAAACCTGTTCTCGGTTCATGTTTTATGCAGAGAAGGAACGAAACCTGTGGAGACAGCCCCGGGCGTTAGTAATTAAAATATAAGCAGGCGCCACTTGACCTACAGGCATATTAGGATATAACCCTTCACCTTCCAGCTTAGAAAAATATCGGCACCTCCTTATGAGCCAAAAATGAAAAAAAGAAAAATTATACAACAGCACAAATCCACCCTGCAACCACCCCCTTCGTATAACCTGACTCGTTCCTTTTCTCTACGTTCACCGATGTAATATAGAGACAAAGCAATCAAACAAAAAGCCATTGGGATGAACACAACAGATATAAGACACAGGCGGCTGATGTATGCACTGAGCAGAGAAAACCAATTCTTCCCATTGAAAACACATATAATAACCTGCTCCCGCCTCGGCTGCTCCTCCGGCTTGTACAAGTGATAGACTATTAACTGTATGCGGAGGAAAATGGCTCAACACAAATTGATTGCTGTTCGGCATTAGGACAGGAGTAAACTCACTGGAAAAAAAGGGGAATATTTCATCCTTTAAACTTTAAGCCGGCTGTAAAGTGAATGGCAAATGATTAGGTGTTTGAGAGCGATCAATCTGCACTTGGGTTGTGCCAAGTCTAGTACAATAGTTTAGTTTGATGAAATGTTGCTTTGCTCATGGATGATTTATATAGAGGAGGATTGCAGGTTTTGTGTTTGGTGACTGAGCCACTTACAGAAAAAGTGATTGTGGTTAAAAGACAAAAAAAAAAGAACTGATCGCCTGATTGATTCTTTCTGAAGCAGAAAATTAGTCACGATTGTTTTTGGATATAGAATACACGATTTTTATAAGCTGAGAAAGTGTGATGGGTGACTTGAGACCTCTTGGTTTCCAGTATAAAAAATATTTCTGGGTATTCCAAATACTTGCCAACTTTTATAAACTATTGTCCCAAAAAGTCACGTTTGGATTTGCAAAAACATAGGACCCTTTTTCAAGCCACTGTCAATCCAGAACCGCCTTTTGTGTCTTTGGACACCAAGGCTCAATATCACTACAGATGAAATTCTGGGAAGTGCTGCCTTACAGGTGGTTAGTGAGGCAGTTGGAAGATTCACCAACTTTTTTAGGTGTCTAGGAGGTCTTCCCTTTTACCAGGAGCCTACCTGGACCATCTGGGAGTCTAGGTTGTCTTCCTTTTTTTTTTCCAGGAGCCCACCTAGATCTTCTAGGAGCCTGTGAAGTCTTCCCCTTTTTACAGGAGCCCACATTGACATTCTGAGAGTCTGAGTGGTCTCCCCTTTTTTTAAAGGATTCTACATGGACCTTCTGGGAGTCTTGGTGATCTTCCCTTTTTACATTGTCCCCACGGTGGTTCTGACAGAGTTGGCCAGGAATGACATTATGTACCACAGATTGTGATGACTTCTAACAATTATAGATGAGATACTCCTTTGAAATTCGAATTTGCCAGATTCACCAAATTTTGTCCAAAAATTTGATTCATACCGTGGATTGCGAGTACTTCAAAACCCTCATTTGCTATGAAAAATGTAGATGACACCATTGTCTTTTCCTCCCATACTAATGCTGTGCTGTCACACACTATCTGTACAGTTTGCTTAGTGTTTTTTTTGCTTTTTCTTCCCATCTCTATTGCAAAGGTGTGAGCTATGATGTTCTCTCACTATTCAGATTCACCACAAAATGACTGCTGCATTTACTGCTTTGCTTTTATAAAGGCTGTGATAGTTCCTTCTAATTGGCTGCACTATGCCAAGTGATGTTATAGCTGCAAGGCATTATGGGGAAGCCCACCTGAGGTCATGAGATCCTTCTTTGCCTGATGAAATCTTCTGCAATTTGTAAAATAGTGGATGACATTTTAGGTGATTTACATTAATTTGCTGGGTTGAGCAAATTACAAAAAATTCAATACAAAGTCAATTTGCATTGAATCAATTCACTCATCACTATTGACTATGTAGAATCAATGAATAGTGAAACTTTCTGAGACAACTAAAAATACATAAGATATAGGAGAATTGTAATTAAGGTAATAGAAAATCCTGGTCTAGGGTGGATTCATAGATTGCTTTCTCAATATGGGGTTTACTGCATGTAAAGGTTATTTTGGGCCTAACCGGCTAATTTTGTTGGTGGCAGCAGATGTTGGGTGAAAAATAGGATCAAATAGAAGGATTTTATCATGCTTGATCTTTTTGTTCTCATGGGAGCACAGCTTATGTCCTTCTTTTCATTTATAACACATGCATGCTCCTCTAAACCAAGCATTCAATTGTGTGGACAAAGGTCGGGAAGAATAGCTGAGGACTTAATAATTTTTTGGTTTTATGGTCAGTTTGAGATCGATGTGGTTATGCAACCTAATCCAAATGATATGACTACAATGTAATTTCTCCCACTTTGAATTTGGTTCAGCCAATCCCCAGATATTTTTACAGCACAATTTGGTGGCTGCTCTAAGGATAATGACCAAGGAAATGGTCATTATTGCAAGGATTCAAGGGTGAAGAACAAGTAAATTCCTTAGACTTTGCACCTCAGTTAAGGACTGCGATTCAGGGTCCCCTTCTCCGAAAAGAACAATCACAGTGCGTAAAGGATATTATGTTTGATCCTTGTTCACCTGCTAAAGACATCATAATTTCTGTTGGCCCAATATCAATAGTTTGCTCTACTACTATGATTCTGAGGATGATGAGTGGCAACAAGACCTGGTCTGAATTTATACCAATTTGTTAATTATATCACTGGTCATTTTCCAGTGATTAAGGAGCAAATCTTTGGGTCTAGCTAATCTTTCATTTTCTGTAACAGTTTGGTAGAATTTTTTCTTCATTAGTTTTCCACTGGCATATGTGGCACCCCTGAGTCCGGTTGCCATAGTGACATTGCCTCCCTCTAAGGGGTGATGCCATGCCTGGAGGCAAGAGGGGGGTCCCCATGCCAGGTAACACAGTGTACATGACAATTCCTACTGCAGGCCAGAAAGGGGAGCTTCCTTATAAATTCTGGCCAGCAGGTGGGGTTAATGAGTCAGGAAGAAGACAGCAGAAGAGAGAGTAAACAAGAGAGTTGTCATGTAAACGGTGGTAGTTGGAGCTCATGACTAGACAGTTAGAGACATTGGGAGTTGGTCTGTGGGGAGGGAAGGGACAGGAGCAGAGACAAGGGGCTCTGGGGAACTAAAACTGCATATAGCAGACCCCAGAGCGAAGCTCTGATAAAAGGGATGCCAGAGTCCTTGGCTGGGCAGGAGCTTAGACCCTGACAGCCGAATCTGGAGTGCAGGGGACTGCAAGTTCCTTGGCCACACTGAACACCTGAAGGCACCGGAGCAGACCAAGAGCCAGGGGCTGACAGTGAACAAGACAGTGCCCATGATATAGGCTCACGCTGTCAGCCATACAGGTTAGAAAGCATCACGCAGGAGAGGGCCACAGCTTAGCTACAAGCAGCAGGGACCAGAGCGCAGAAGGAAGGTCCCCAACCCCACCTGGCAGGGTGGGTCCCCTGAATGCCTCCAGGTGAGCCAGACTCAATCCATCATCTGTATGTGGTATCCCAGATTGCATTTACGTTCAAGTAAAAGGTAAAGAAAAGCGCACCTCTCTGTGTCCTTCACTTTTCCTCTGTACCCCAACGTTAACCACCATCTGAGCAATCAAATATATTTGGCCTGGGGCCCCGCTCTACCCGTGGGGTGCTGAACCATCTTTGCTGCTTCACCAACAGCCTCAGTGGACCAAAATCACAGCGTCGGCCGCTGATTGCCGAACACCACGGGTGGCGTCACAACCAAACTCCACATAATTTTCCTCTATTTTTAATTACTGGACGCCAAGGGCCATGGACTGGGTCACTGCCACCGTGACATCCCCTTTAAAGAACCTGACCGGCCCATTACCGAGTAACCTAAGGCCCTGTGGGGCGCTCCACATATACTTTGGAAGGTAGTCTAGAAGAACCATTGTTGGCTTGTAACCAAAAACAGCTCTAACCAAAAAAACAGGCATTGAATAGTCGGATTCATGGTGACAACGTCTGAACCCCATTGCTATTGTGCCTCCCTTCCACAGCCTTTCTCTGCCATTATTGCAATCATATCAATGATTCGGATCTGTAGGGGGTCCTCATTAGCTTCATCCTCTTTAGCATTACTTCCGTTCAGCCGCTCATTAAGAGCAACATTCGTCTCTGACTCAAGAACCTAGCAATAATCTTCCACACTCATTAATTATATCTCACCTCAAGTGTGCCATTTTATCCCAGCTGGCATCCCTACCAAATTTCTTTTTTTTTCAGCTTCTTATATCCACTTTATTTAGCTCTCTCCCCATCTGCCAATTCACAATGCTAATTCTATGCCAAGCTACCAATTTCTTACAGATTGATATTCAAAATTGCAATTTTCACACATAGATCCCTTAATAGGAAAGCTTCGAGAAATCAGGTTAAGAAGACTCCATTGTTGGATGGTGACCTGTTTCCATGTAGCTTTTGACAAATAATTCCAGAATCCCAATTAAGACTCTACCTAATATCCAGGGCGTAGCTTTAGGAGGTGCAGTGATATAGATATGTGTCTTTATGCCTCAGGAGGCACAAATAAGATGACACCTGTAGAATAAATGGCATAATGAAGGTGGAGGGCATTGTAACATATTTTGCAAAAGAGTCCAAATTATGTCTCTAAATAATGTAATTTGATTTCTGTATTTTTATAACTATCGCTTTTAAATGGAAAATTATAGTTTGTGAATATGTCAGGGTTTTTTTAATACTAAGTCTAAATGCTCTTACAGGAAAGAATCCTCTTCTATGTTCGAACAGTCAAGAATCCATTTCTATGTTGATGTATTTCTGGGGAACATTTGAGTTAACATTTTTCCATTTTTGAAAAAGTTGCAGTTGATCAATCAGCCGAGAACATCTGGAATCCTCAAACCCTACCCAGAATGACAAACATAAAAAAAAACAGCAACAGAGAACGAAATATGAAATAGACTGTCAAAAAAGATGAAAAAAAGATAAGAATGAAGCACAAATGAAAAACAGGTGAAAAACAATAAAAACTAAGCAAAAAAGAAAAGGTGCAAATGCACCGACTCCAGTACATATTTCAGCTGGATGCGTGTCTGAGGTCGCATATTTAGCTGAAATGCATTGTGGTGCAGGTACCTGCCGGGTCCCTACATGGCATTATAAGAGGACAGCAGCTGACAATGGCATGAAAATTTCCGATGTTGCATGGCAGTGACGTGCTGCCTGTTGCTTGCTTGCTTGGACTTACATACTGCACTTTCCCTAGCTAGTCATATACATATATACAATTCACTACCCAATAGTATACATGTAACAGACATTATAATACCAACATGAGAAAGGGAAGTGGAGCATCACATAATCTTGGTAACCCCTTGCATATGTATGTGGATGGGGGACATATAAACAAGGATGGGCTCAGGATGAGGTCATATATACCAAGGTAGGGGTCATATATACCAGGATGGGCCCAGGATAATGGACATATATATGATGATAAGGGACATATACTGTGTACCAGGATGTGCCCAAGATGGGGGACATTTATACAAGGATAGGGGATATACATACTATCAAGGGGGCCAGGATGGGGGACATATTTTCCATGATGGGGGACATTAATACAGAATGGGGGACATTACTACATAGTGTTGGGGTGCAACACATATGTACTTATAGTATCTAGAAAGCTGCAATGGTCCATACATCTGAGCAACATGCAGGGGGAGGGGGTCGAAATTCTGCACTGGGGCCCATTGGACTCTAGCTATGTCACTGCCTGAAATGTTTTATGAAATTGAAAGCAATATATTTGCCCTGTTACATACTTTTGACTTTCAAATTTAGCAAATCTATGACTCTATGAACCAGGCAGAAAGTGAGAAAGTGTTTCAACCTCACATGGCCAAGAGGAAATCATTCCTCTTTGTTTTTTTGACACAAACATTGTATCTGAACTGTCTTTTATTTTCCAAACAATATAATAATTTAATCTTGTTGTCAGAACAAAGAAGTGAAAACACATACCGTATATATCTATAAAAAAACAAGTAAAATTGGAGCCAGTGTCTGACATCTAGTACATCCAAAGTGCTACAAATTGAAATTTGATGTGCACATCAGAGCTTCTTCAAGCACTCGTCTGCTAAGCTAAAATCGTGATCAAACACGTCTCAGATGTAGCGGGATTGCTAATAATGGCTAGCATTGTATTTGTTTGTAAAGATAACTGCGTTTGATCTCGGTCTTGCTTTCGATTGTTAACTTTTAATTAGTTCTTTCTCCCAACTGTTCAATCCACATGATATTAAATCTTGCAACGGAGAAGAAGGTTTCAAGATGAGGATGAAAAAGGAAGCGTCGTACGTATCTAAGGGAACGTTAATCATCAAGACTTTGACGATGTATCGGCACCGGAGTCCAGATGGAGAGCGTCAGACGTGTTTATGCATCGGGAGGAATTTCAAAGAAAGATTTCACTGCGGAAGAAACAAAAGAGAACTACTTGTGTGAGTTTTCTGCCATAACAGTGAAAGAAAATAGCGAGAATTTTACTGATGAAAGGGTTTCATTGCCACGGACTTGCTGGAATTTATTTGCTTCAAATGATTATGGAAGACTGAACCTGATGACTGGAGATAAGCAAATCTATAAATGTTATTCGACATTGAAATTCCAAATTGGGAATTAAGGAGCAATATCAAATTAGAAAAAAATTATATACTTCCAGAAATAGCGCTACTCGTGTCCAGTGGCTGTTTCTGGTGTTGCAGTTCGGGCCAATTTACTTGGTAAAGGGGTTGTTGAGGCTTGGGGTTGAAGTCTGCAGTCTCTCTATGTTATACATGTCAAATTCTGGCCGGTGGGCCAAATCTGGTTTGCACGGTAATTATATTTGGTCCGCGATGCCAGCAGTGAATGCCGATACAGTTGAAAGCAATGATGAAAGATGGAAGCCGTCCGCTCCCTCCACCATCATTCTCCTTCTGCTCCTTCTGAGAGCTTGTTGCTAAGAGCAAGCAGTGGAGGAATGAGGAGAGGTATTTAATTTTAATTTATTTTAATTTTTTTAATGTGAGGACCATTATACTGTATGCAGGACTATGTAGGGCTATTATTCCTTATGGAGGGCTATGGGGGGCCCATTATACTGTATGGAGGACTATGTGGGACTCATTATACTGTATGGAGGACTATGTGGGACTCATTATACTGTATGCACGACTATGTAGGGCTATTATTCTGTATGGAGGACTATGTGGGGCCATTATTCCTTATGGAGAGCTATGGGGGGCCCATTATACTGTATGGAGGACTATGTGTGTCCCACTATACTGTATGGAGGACTATGTGGAACCCATTATATTGTATGAATGACTATGTGGGGCTCATTGTTCTGTATGAAGGACTATGTGGGGCAATTATACTGTACAGAGGACTATGTGGGGCCCATTATACCATATGGATGACTGTGTGGGGCCCATTTTTCTGTATGGAGGACTACGTGGGGTCCATTATACTGTATGGAGGACTATGTGCGGCCTATTATATTGTACGGATGACTATGTGGGACCCATTTTTCTGTATGGAGAAATATGTGGGGTCATTATTTTGCATAGAGAATTATGTGGGACCCATTATACTGTATAGAACCATGCGTGTCGAGGGTACTGTGTAGGAATTTACTGTGGGGGGCACTATGTTTGGGGGGCACTATTACTTTGTGGGACAATGAAAGGTCAATCCAGAGGCTTCAATAGGAGGAAAATTACTTTGTAAGAGCTGTAAAGTTGTGTGATGTACTTTTCAGTGACCCCACGGAATATTAAGACTTTTATTGGGGGGGATGACCCAGTTGTAAGTTCTGCTATGGGGATCATGATTTCTATGTATTCCCCTGCTCGAGAGGAAATGCTCAGGTCATGAGATTGGACTCTTAAGTTATAATTAAAATGTACTTTGTTTGTGTGACAACCCCTTTAAGTTTGTTTCCATATGAAAAGGTTCATCATTAAATTTGATGATAAGGAAAAACTACTTCAATTGTAGACATCTTTTTAATAAATATCAAGGTTGACTGATGACTTTGTTCAAGTTTTCAATTTTGGCCCTCTGTGTATTTGAGTTTGAAATCCCTGCTATGTGATTGCAGACTTGTGAATCTTCACAGTGCGCACACTGGACACAATCAGGATTTTGCACTGCGCTGGGATTACCTGCGGCAAATCTTCAGAACATGAATAGACTCTAAGAGTAATATTAATCTGGTCATATCCCTGAAGGACTGAGATCAATTTAAGAGGGTCTCCAGGCTTGGGGTTCAAGTGTGCAATCACTCTATGTGACTGCAGACTTGTAAATCCTCACAGTGTGCACACTGCTCACTGTCAAGATTCTCCATGCCGGTGCTTGGGGAAATTTGCATACTTCCTGCCATATTCTGACTAGACGCGCCCAGTCTCAATCAATTCACTTGCAATGCCTGAGACTGCACACATCTAGTTGGCACGCAACCGCATGTATGCAAATCTCATACTTGCAGTCATGCACCTCCTGCTCCCAGTGTTGGCACAAGAGAATCGTGACAGCATGCATTCTGTATGCTGTGAGCATCCACAAGTCTGCAGTCACATAAAGTAAATGCAGACTTGAACCCCAAGGCTGGACAACCCCGTTAAATTGATCTCAGTACTTCAGGGTTATGACCAGATTAATCTCGCTTTAATCATCTGAATGGACCTATTTCCAAAGCATGTGCATGGATTTCTGCAAGCTCCATTTAAATTACTGGCAGTAGCAGGACATTCAGAAAATCCATCACAAAAGCCTAAAGAAATTGATGGTATTGTGATAAATTTAAAAAAGTAAGGTTCTAAGTTATTTAGAAATTAGGATAGTTTCTAGGACATTTAAGCCAAAAGTTGAATTTTCAAGGGGTTCTCATTTTTTTCCCCCTCTGCCTCTTGATTGCTTGATTCAAGGCATTGTCCTCCTGATTAATTGACAGTTTGGGCCAGCAGCATCGTTGTGCCGCTGACGCAAACTGTGTGCTCTCCCATGCTGTAAACAGAATCAACTTTAGCTCTGCAACATCGGAGAAGCGTAGGATCATTGAAGCTGGTCCGATCCAGTAAAGCATTCAGCACAGCAGTGCTTACAAGCTCTGTAGAAAAGATAGACGGCAGAGGTGGCCAGTGACCTAGGCAAAGAGAAGTACAGGATAACATGAAAAATTCCTTTGTTCTTGAAAGCAGAGATTATTAATGACAAGTAAATTGAGAAGTTGCTTGTTTTTGCAAGTGCTTTCTAATTTTACCCATTTAAAATAATGAGAATAACCCTTTGACCATAAAGATGGAGTTCGCCTTTAAGTTTTCTTTTTTTGATCATGGTAAGTCCTTATGTAAAGGATTGATTAATGGTTGTGTCTTGTATGGTGCTATAATAAGGCACCCCTTAAAATGCATGGCACATTTACTGTACCTCTGCATGGCGCTAAGTTTATATGCAGAGAGGCTTTTTTGTATCAAGCTCCATTAGATCCTGGTACTTGGCAATCCTGACCTCTGGATCAAAAAAAGGGGCTTATGCAAACTCTGGCCAAAAGTGTGCATTTTGGCAGTTCCCAGCCAAGAGCTGGTAACTATAGGTGTCCTATTATTGAGACTTTCTCTTCTAGATGGAAGAATGTCCCTGTAAAACAATGCCATAGAGAGACACAGTATAGCCTCTTGCCTGGGTGCATGAGGGTTGAATTTATCATGCCTTAAGACAGGTAAACAACAGAGTCCATTCAAATCCACCAGGGTCATAAAGGTTAGGAAAACCCATTTTCAAAAAAATGTTAGAGAATTTTGAAAGTTGATTCCGGTCCCCCATTTATTAACAGCTACAAAAAGTCCCAATTCAATGATAAGATTAGTAAATGTGTAATATTTCAGTTGCCCTGCGGGAGTGCTAGAGAAAAATTGAACACTTGCTGCTGGGGTGACCCAACTGATGATATGTGATCATCTTATCATTAAGGACTCGAAGACAAAAAAAATGAGAATGGACAACCCCTTATCTTAATTTAAAGAGCTCCATTTTGTGGACGTCCTGTAACCACTGGTTTGATTAGAGGTCAATCGCAGTATGAAAATAGCAAGCTAATAATTCATTTTTTCATCTAGTTTATTTGAGCTTTTTTGTCTCTTTTTGGTTGAGAGACGATAATTTGTTAGAGGGAGTAAATCAGCAACGACAGCTTAATAAGCTCAGCCATGCTTGTTGGATATGATACTGTAATATTAATAAACTATTGACCAGCGATAGATGAGAGAAACAGAAGATTTTCCCCTGGTAATGACTTTAGGGGGTCGTGTTTAATGCGCAAAATGCCGTGAATAAGATTACACTTTCGTTTGGAAAATTAATAGTTTCTTTAATTAATCCAATAAAACTCGCTTTGTGGCCAAAGTTAAGAAGATTTAAAGGAAATGAAGTTGATGATTTCATTTTCATTTGACAAGAATGTTTACAGCGAGCAATAAAATACCAAAACCAGGACTGTAATGAATGAGACAGAAAATGTTACATAATAAAGCACCTTGGCGATTCTGAGGACGGCACGGAGATGAGAGGAAACGGAACGTCTCAAGGATGTCTGATCCGCACACAGGAGAAAGCACTGACAACATCAAGATATACAGAAGATACAACATAAGTATTTGTTACAGGTATGTAGGAGATAGATAATTATCAATTTACAGTGGGGAAAATAATTTTTATCATAGGCACACTTCACCTGTGAGAGACAGAATCTAAAAATAAAAACCAGAAAATAATATTGTATGATTTTTGCATAATTAATTTGCATTTTATTGCATGAAATAAGTATTTGATCACTGACCAACCAGCAAGAATTCTGGGTCTCACAGACCTGTTAGTTTTTCCTTAAGAAGCCCTCCTACTGTGCACTCATTACCTGTATTAATTGCACCTGCTTGAACTCGTTACCTCTGTAAAAGACACCTGTCGACACACTCAGTCATACTACAACCTCTCCACCACTGCCAAGACCAAAGAGCTGACTATGGACAGCAGGGACAAAATTGTAGACCTGCTCAAATCTGGGATGGCTACAGGTAGTGTTGAGCGATACCGTTCGATACCCAAAAATATCGTATCGGATGGTATCGCCCGATACGAAAAAATATCGGGTATCGCCGATTCCGATACCGGAAGTCCCATTCAAGTCAATGGGACTTCCGGTATCGGAATTTAAAAAAGCCCTTTATTTCCTTGTTGGCTAAATCTACATAATTGAAAACAAATAAGAATCATGTGTGGGAGAAGTACAAAAGAAGGTGAAGAGCATGGAAGTTGTGAAACATACATATCTGACAAAATATAAATGTATAAATGTATTGTGGGAGGTGGAGGAGACATTAAAGGCATAGTGGTTTATTCAAATCACATGGCATAGCATTAATTCCAATTTTTTTTTTCAAGACGTTCGGAGTTAAAAAGATAATGACTACGTTAACTTTTTTATATTTTGTCAGATATGTATGTTTCACAACTTCCATGCTCTTCACCTTCTTTTGTACTTCTCCCACACTTTCTCCTTCATGATCCGCAGCAGTAGCATTTTTTTTATCAACTTTTTCTTCACCTTATTCATCTTCTTCTTCTTCACCTTCTTCCCATTATTTTTTTTTTCCATTCTTCATATTCTTCTTATTCAGCTATTATTAATTTTCATATGCTATTTCTTCATCTTCTTCCTATTCTTCTTTTTCTTCATTTTCTTATGGTGACAGGCATTCCTGTAGTACTTATCTATAAAAGTTATAAGATTACACCTTACGTTCTGCCTGTGACAAAAGATTTACAACAGGATTTGTCCGCGTTCAGTTTGGCCTGCAGCAGGCATTTTCCAGGGGCACCACGAGGAGGAACGGACTCACCCCCATTTACTGCTTAGTCTTCTTCTGCTTAGAATTTTGATATCTTCTATGCTGATTTTTAGTCTTATGTTTAATGTTCTTCTGCTTTCTGTTCTTCTGCTTTTGCTTCTTCTGCTTCTTGTTCTTCTGTCTTTTGTTCTGTATCTTGTCTTGGTGGTTGTCTTCATGTTCTTTGTCCTCTTGGTCATATTATTTAGGGTCATATTTCTGGTCTTCTTTGGTGTGGTCTTCAGGGTTGTCGTCATCAGGGTCGTCGTCATGGAGATCAATAAGGATTACCAAAGACAATTTCAAAAAGCTTGATCTTGGAAATGTAGCAGAAGGTACAAGAAGGCTGAGAAACTGGCGAGAACCAGCTGACAGTACTGGAACCCGTAGTGGCAGCAGAAGGAACAAGAGCCAATGGCACTACCGAGGACCAACTGACGGTGCTGGACCACGGTTACTAAGCAGAAGGTACCTGTGCTAAAAAGCACTACCAAGGACCAGCTGATGGTGCTGGACCTCGGATACCGAGATGGAGGCACCTAGGCCAAAGGCTGTGGCGAGAACCAGCAGACAGTGCTGGCACCCGGATGGGTAGCAGAAGGAACAAGAGCCAATGGCACTACCGAGGACCAACTGACGGTGCTGGACCATGGTTACTAAGCAGAAGGTACCTGTGCTAAAAAGCACTACCAAGGACCAGCTGACGGTGCTGGACCTCGGATACCGAGATGGAGGCACCTAGGCCAAAGGCTGTGGCGAGAACCAGCAGACAGTGCTGGCACCCGGATGGGTAGCAGAAGGAACAAGAGCCAATGGCACTACCGAGGACCAACTGACGGTGCTGGACCACGGTTACTAAGCAGAAGGTACCTGTGCTAAAAAGCACTACCAAGGACCAGCAGACGGTGCTGGACCTCGGATACCGAGATGGAGGCACCTAGGCCAAAGGCTCTGGCGAGAACCAGCAGACAGTGCTGGCACCCGGATGGGTAGAAGAAGGAGCAAGAGCCAATGGCACTACCGAGGACCAACTGACGGTGCTGGACCACGGTTACTAAGCAGAAGATACCTGTGCTAAAAAGCACTACCAAGGACCAGCAGACGGTGCTGGACCTCGGATACCGAGATGGAGGCACCTAGGCCAAAGGCTCTGGCGAGAACCAGTAGACAGTGCTGGAACCCGGGTGGGTAGCAGAAGGTACCCATTCAAAGCAAAGTAGCCAGGCCTCAAGCCGGCCGCAGTTACCGAAACCCACAGTCCTACAGGGGGTCCATGTCCCATTGGCACTACGGATCCAGCCTTCAGTGCCAGTTCCCGCAGCCCACATAGGAGTCACCTAAACTGCAGGCACCGTAGAGTCGGCTAACCCGGCCGCAAGATGACAGGACAACGGATTGGTGGCATAGTGACCTTGACACTACCCAGAAACAGCTGGCGTGCTGGAACCAGGCTGGGAAACAGGGAGTACCCGTGCCAAAGACACTGCCGAGAACCAGCTGACGGTGCTGGAACCCAGATGGGTAGCAAAAGCTACAAGAGCCAATGGCACTACCGAGGAACAGCTGACGGTGCTGGACCACGGTTACTAGGCAGGAGGTACCTGTGCTGGAAAGCACTACCAAGGACCAGCTGACGGTGCTGGACTTCGGATACCGAGATGGAGGCACCTAGGCCAAAGGCTCTGGCGAGAACCAGCAGACAGTGCTGGAACCCGGGTGGGTAGCAGAAGGTACCCATTCAAAGCAAAGTAGCCAGGCCGCAAGCCGGCCGCAGTTACCGAAACCCACAGTCCTACAGGGGGTCCATGT
This sequence comes from Dendrobates tinctorius, assembly GCF_039654945.1. NCBI lineage: Eukaryota > Metazoa > Chordata > Amphibia > Anura > Dendrobatidae > Dendrobates > Dendrobates tinctorius. Next base: position 5,238,540 of record NW_027361674.1, read on the forward strand.
CCCATTGGCACTACGGATCCAGCCTTCAGTGCCAGTTCCCGCAGCCCACATAGGAGTCACCTAAACTGCAGGCACCGTAGAGTCGGCTAACCCGGCCGCAAGACGACAGGACAACGGATTGGTGGCATAGTGACCTTGACACTACCCGGAAACAGCTGGCGTGCTGGAACCAGGCTGGGAAACAGGGAGTACCCGTGCCAAAGACACTGCCGAGAACCAGCTGACGGTGCTGGAACCCAGATGGGTAGCAAAAGTTACAAGAGCCAATGGCACTACCGAGGAACAGCTGACGGTGCTGGACCACGGTTACTAGGCAGGAGGTACCTGTGCTAGAAAGCACTACCAAGGACCAGCTGACGGTGCTGGACTTCGGATACCGAGATGGAGGCACCTAGGCCAAAGGCTCTGGCGAGAACCAGCAGACAGTGCTGGAACCCGGGTGGGTAGCAGAAGGTACCCATTCAAAGCAAAGTAGCCAGGCCGCAAGCCGGCAGCAGTTACCGAAACCCACAGTCCTACAGGGGGTCCATGTCCCATTGGCACTACGGATCCAGCCTTCAGTGCCAGTTCCCGCAGCCCACATAGGAGTCACCTAAACTGCAGGCACCGTAGAGTCGGCTAACCAGGCCGCAAGACGACAGGACAACGGATTGGTGGCATAGTGACCTTGACACTACCCGGAAACAGCAGGTGTGCTGGAACCAGGCTGGGCAACAGGGAGTACCAAAGACACTGCCGAGCACCAACTGGCGTTGTTGGAGCCCAGGGACAATCATGGTGTAGGCCGAGGCCTACTTGGTGGCAGTTTTAGCTTGTTTGTAGGCTACAACAGACTGTCAACGTGCTCCAATTAGGCATCTGTCTCCACTCTGTTTCCAGGATTTCACGTGACCACCAACACCGCCAGTTTATGCGTACAGTAGCCGTCTGCCCAATCCACACGTGTTCCTGTGTTACTGGGGTTCTGTAATGTCAGCAGATCCCCTGATGAGTGTCTGCCACTGTCTCCTGCTCTGTCCACATTCCCACCACTTGTAGTGTAAAGGTGGACAGCGCAGGAGACAGTGCCGCACACACATTGGGGGATCTGCTCACGTAACAGAACACCAGGAACACAGGAACAAGTGTGGAATGCATGGACGGCAACTGTGAGCAGGAACTGGCGGTGTTGGAGGTCAGGGGAAATACTAGAGACAGAGTGGAGACAGAGGCCAAATCAGAGAATGTTTAAATCTGAAGTAGTTACAATTTGGAGGCAGCAGCAGTTTGCCCTCCACACAGCAGGGGATCAGCTGACGTTACCGAACCCCACTTTCACATGAACGAGTGTTTATTTCTGTGTGGACAGCACTTCCGAGCAACAACTGTCGATGTTGGAGCCCAGGGATAGTCATTTTGTAGGCTGAGGCCTACTTGGAGGCAGTTTAAGATAAGACGTTGTTTGAATTTGGAGGAAGCAGCAGTTTGCCCTCCACACAGCTGGGGATCAGCTGACATTACCGAACCCCACTTTCACATGAACGAGTGTTTTTTTCTGTGTGGACAGCACTTCCGAGCACCAACTGGCGTTGTTGGAGCCCAGGGACAACCATGGTGTAGGCCGAGGCCTACTTGGTGGCAGTTTTAGCTTGTTTGTAGGCTACAACAGACTGTCAACGTGCTCCAATTAGGCATCTGTCTCCACTCTGTTTCCAGGATTTCACGTGACCACCAACACCGCCAGTTTATGTGTACAGTAGCCGTCTGCCCAATCCACACGTGTTCCTGTGTTACTGGGGTTCTGTAATGTCAGCAGATCCCCTGATGAGTGTCTGCTACTGTCTCCTGCTCTGTCCACATTCCCACCGCTTGCAGTGGGAAGGTGGACAGCGCAGGAGACAGTGGCAGACACATATTGGGGGATCTGCTGACGTTACAGAACCCCAGTAACACAGGAACACGTGTGGAATGCGTGGACGGCAACTGTGAGCAGGAACTGGCGGTGTTGGAGGTCAGGGGAAATACTAGAGATAGAGTGGAGACAGAGGCCAAATCAGAGAATGTTTAAATCTGAAGTAGTTACAATTTGGAGGCAGCAGCAGTTTGCCCTCCACACAGCAGGGGATCAGCTGACGTTACCGAACCCCACTTTCACATGAACAAGTGTGTTTTTCTGTGTGGACAGCACTTCCGAGCACCAACTAGCGTTGTTGGAAGCCAGGGACTATCAGGGTGCAGGCCGAGGCCTACTAGGAGTCAGGTGTAAATCTGAGGTTGTTTGACTGTGGAGGGAGCAGGACACTTTGCCGTACACACAGCAGGGGATCAGCTGACGTTACTGACCCCCACTTTCACATGAACAAGTGTGTTTTTCTGTGTGGACAGCACTTCCGAGCACCAACTAGCGTTGTTGGAAGCCAGGGACTATCAGGGTGCAGGCCGAGGCCTACTAGGAGCCAGGTGTAAATCTGAGGTTGTTTGACTGTGGAGGGAGCAGGACACTTTGCCGTACACACAGCAGGGGATCAGCTGACGTTACTGACCCCCACTTTCACATGAACAAGTGTGTTTTTCTGTGTGGACAGCACTTCCGAGCACCAACTAGCATTGTTGGAAGCCAGGGACAATCAGGGTGCAGGCCGAGGCCTACTAGGAGCCAGGTGTAAATCTGAGGTTGTTTGACTGTGGAGGGAGCAGGACACTTTGCCGTACACACAGCAGGGGATCAGCTGACATTACTGACCCCCACTTTCACATGAACAAGTGTGTTTTTCTGCGTGGACAGCACTTCCGAGCACGAACTAGCGTTGTTGGAAGCCAGGGACAATCAGGGTGCAGGCCGAGGCCTACTAGGAGCCAGGTGTAAATCTGAGGTTGTTTGACTGTGGAGGGAGCAGGACACTTTGCCATACATACAGCAGGGGATCAGCTGACGTTACTGACCCCCACTTTCACATGAACAAGTGTGTTTTTCTGTGTGGACAGCACTTCCGAGCACCAACTAGCGTTGTTGGAAGCCAGGGACAATCAGGGTGCAGGCCGAGGCCTACTTGGTGGCAGTTTGCGATTGTTTCTAGACTACTACTAACTGTCAACGTACTCCAATTAGGCCTCTGTCTTCACTCTGTGTCGAGTATTTCCTCTGGCTTCCAACCTCGCCAGTTGCTGCTCTGAAATGCCGTCTGCACAACCCACACTTGTTCCTGTGTTACTGGGGTTCTGTAACAGCAGCTTCTCCCTAGAGGTGAGTCAGGCAATGTCTCCTGCTCTGTCCATATTTCCACTACAAGTAGTGGGAATGTAGACAAAGCAGGAGACATTGCCGTGCTCACCTCTGGAGATGAGCAGATGTTACTGGACCCAGGTAACACAGGAACAAGTGTGGATTGTGCAGACGGCACTTGAGAGCAGAAACAGGCGGTGTTGTAGGCCGGAGGAAATACTCAAAACAGAGTGGAGACAGAGGGCAAATCAGAGAACATATTAAATCAGAGGTAGTCAGAAGTTGTAGGCAGCAGGAGAGTTTGCCGTACACACAGCAGGGGATCAGCTGACGTTACCGAACCCCACTTACACATGAGCGAGTGTTTTGTCTGTGAGGACAGAACTTCTGAGCACCAACTGGCGGTGTCGGAGCCCAGGGAAAATCAGGTAGTAGGCCGAGGCCTACTTGGAGCCAGGTGTAAATCTGAGGTTGTTAGACTGTGGAGGGAGCAGGACACTTTGCCGTACACACAGCAGGGGATCAGCTGACATTACCGAACCCCACTTACACATGAGCGAGTGTTTTTTCTGTGCGGACAGCACTTCTGAGCAACAACTGGCGGTGTCGGAGCCTAGGGAGAATCAGGTAGTAGGCCGAGGCCTACTTGGAGCCAGGTGTAAATCTGAGGTTGTTAGACTGTGGAGGGAGCAGGACACTTTGCCGTACACACAGCAGGGGATCAGCTGACATTACCGAACCCCACTTACACATGAGCGAGTGTTTTGTCTGTGCGGACAGCACTTCTGAGCACCAACTGGCGGTGTCGGAGCCCAGGGAAAATCAGATAGTAGGCCGCGGCCTACTTGGAGCCAGGTGTAAATCTGAGATTGTTAGACTGTGGAGGGAGCAGGACACTTTGCCGTACACACAGCAGGGGATCAGCTGACGTTACCGAACCCCACTTACACAAGAGCGAGTGTTTTGTCTGTGCGGACAGCACTTCTGAGCACCAACTGGCGGTGTCGGAGCCTAGGGAAAATCAGGTAGTAGGCCGAGGCCTACTTGGAGCCAGGTGTAAATCTGAGGTTGTTAGACTGTGGAGGGAGCAGGACACTTTGCCGTACACACAGCAGGGGATCAGCTGACGTTACTGACCCCCACTTTCACATGAACAAGTGTGTTTTTCTGTGTGGACAGCACTTCCGAGCACCAACTAGCGTTGTTGGAAGCCAGGGACAATCAGGGTGCAGGCCGAGGCCTACTAGGAGCCAGGTGTAAATCTGAGGTTGTTTGACTGTGGAGGGAGCAGGACACTTTGCCGTACACACAGCAGGGGATCAGCTGACGTTACCGAACCCCACTTACACATGAGCGAGTGTTTTGTCTGTGCGGACAGCACTTCTGAGCACCAACTGGCGGTGTCGGAGCCCAGGGAAAATCAGGTAGTAGGCCGAGGCCTACTTGGAGCCAGGTGTAAATCTGAGGTTGTTAGACTGTGGAGGGAGCAGGACACTTTGCCGTACACACAGCAGGGGATCAGCTGACGTTACCGAACCCCACTTACACATGAGCGAGTGTTTTGTCTGTGTGGACAGCACTTCTGAGCAACAACGGGCGTTGCTGTAGCCCAGGAAATAAAGTTCAGGTCATAGAAACATGAACACAACAGGAGACCTGGATCCTGTTGCCAGCCAATTATTTATTACGGAAGAGGACTGGCAAATTTAGGTGAGATCCAGGCCTTGTTCATTTTCAGAAAAGTAAGCCGGTCAATATTATCGGCGGATAGTCGCGTGCGACGGTCTGTTACCACACCACCTGCAGCACTAAAGACACGTTCCGATAATACACTGGCAGCAGGGCAAGCCAGCACCTCCAATGCATACTGGCTAAGCTCTGGCCATGTATCCAGCTTAGAGACCCAATACTTGAACGAAGGAAGAGCCGTTTGGGAGAACACTAACAGGGCAAGACAAGTAGTCTGTCACCATCTGACGGAAACGTTGCCTCCTGCTGACTGGAGCCGTCTGTGATGGTGTAGCCGTTTGTGGCGGTCCCACAAAACTTTTCCACATTTGGGCCTTACTGGCCTTGCCTTGTCCTGTGGCACTGCCTCTGCTACCTCTTTGTGCAGAGCTTCCTACCCACTGCCTCTACCCACATGGCTGCTTTGAAAAGCACTACCAGCAACACTTGCGGGGGGAATGGAGAACATGATGGCCTGCACAAGTGTTTCTTGGTACTCCCGCATTTTTCGCTCCCGGTTCAACTGTGGTATGAGGCTTTGTAAGTTGTCCCAGTAGCGAGGATCTAGGAGGGTGTACACCCAATAATCAGCCGTGTGGAGAATGTTGGCGATGTGGCGGTCATTTAACAAGCACTGCAGCATGAAATCAACCATGTGCTGCAGACTGCCAACTGGACCGGAAACGCTGTCCCCAGCTTGAGGCAGCATCTCTGCCAGCTCAGCATCACCCCACCCTTGCTGTACACACTGACTACTAGAGCCTTGTGTACCTCCCTCCTCTGGAGAGATGTGTTCCTCCTCCTCCATTGAATCCTCGTCATCCTCCTCACTAAGTGTCCCCTGCCTGGGCCTTTGTGTGGAAGCACGTTGCGCAGACTTGCCAGAAGCAGATGGCATTTCTGACTGCTCATCCTCGACCTCTTCAAAAACCTCCTCACTTAGTGCTTGTAAGGTTTTTTGAAGCAGACAGATGAGGGAGACAGTCATGCTGATTAGTGCATCATCTGCACTGGCCATCCGCGTGGAGTCATCGAAGGCACGCAAAACTTGGCAGATGTCCCTCATAGTGGCCCACTCAGTGGTGGTGAAGTGTGTCCGGCGCACAGTGCGACTTGTTTGCGCCTGATGCAGCTGGTACTGCATTACTGCTGCCTGCTGCTCACACAACCGCTCCAACATATGTAACGTTGAATTCCACCTGGTGGGGAGGTCATATATTATGTGATGTTCTGGCAGGCGGAATCGACGTTGCAGAGATGCAATGCGCGATCTTGCCATGCTGGAACGCCGCAAGTGAGCACACTCTAGGCGAACCTTGTGCAGCAGTGCATCAAGATCCGGATAGTCCCTCAGAAAGATCTGCACGACCAAATTGAGCACGTGTGCCAGACATGGTATGTGAGTGAGGTTGCCTAGACCCAGAGCTGCCACTAGATTTCGGCCATTGTCACTCACTACCAAACCTGGCTGGAGATTCGCTGGCACAAACCACACATCGCTCTCCTGCTTGATGGCATTCCAGAGCTCCTGTGCTGTGTGGCTCCGATTCCCCAAAGAAATTAATTTAAGGATGGCCTGTTGACGTTTGGCCACACCTGTGCTCATATCTGGCCTAACAGGCTCACGCAGTGCTGATTAATTATGCAAAAATCATATAAATAAACTTGCAATATTTGAGTTGATTAAATTGCATTTTTTAAGCAAACATAGATAGATATGAGATAGATAGATAGATAGATAGATATTGGATAGATAGATAGATAGATATGGGATGGATAGATAGATAGATAGATAGATATGGGATAGATAGATAGATAGATAGATATGGGATAGATAGATAGATAGACAGATATATATGAGATAGATAGATAGATAGATATGAGCTAGCTAGATAGATAATAGATAAGTATAAGCCGAGATTTTCAGTCCATTTTTTTGTGCTGAAAGTCCTCCTCTCGGCTTATACTCGAGTCATATACAGGGGGTCGGAGGGGGAGGGGGAGCGTGGGTGTCAGAGATCATACCCACCCCCTCCTGGCGTGGTCTCTGCAGCCCCCATTTCTTCCATGGTCTCGGCGCCCCAGCTCTTCCTGCATTCAGCGGTCACGTGGTACCGCTCATTAAAGTCAAGAATATGTGCATATTCATGACTTTAATGGGCGGTACCACGTGACCGCTGAAACCCGGAAGAGCTGCCGCACTGAGACCATGGAAGAAGTAGGGGGGGCGAGTATGACGGGGAGGATGGGGAGCAGTGCAATATTCACCTGTCCCCGTTCTACCGCCGCGCGCTGCTCTGTCCTCCACGTCCTTTGACTGTGACATTCAGGTTAGAGGGTGCGATGACGTAGTCAGTGTGTGCCCTCTGCTGAAGTCACTGCAGAGACCCGGGAAACAGAGCGGCGCGCGGCGATGGAACGAGGACAGGTGAATATTACCAGTGCTGGGGGCCTGAGCCAGCGGCGACACCGGCACCTGGCCTACATAGCGCGCCAGTGTCCCCACCTGGTCAGGTCACTAGCACTGGGCCCCCAGCGATGGGAGGTGAGTATGTCATTTTCTTTTTGCAATAGCAGCAGCGGCAGCAATATGTGGGCTGTATTTATGGAGCATATTCTTGGGCCACCATTAACCCTTGTGCAGCATTTTATGGGGACTCTCTATCTATGGAGCATTTTCTTGGGCCACCATTAACCCTTATGCAGCAATATATGGGGGGTATTTATCTATGGAGCATCTTTTTGGGCCACCATTAACCCTTATGCAGCATTTTATGGGGAGTATTTATCTATGGAGCATCTTTTTGGCCACCATTAACCCTTGTGCAGCTCCACCCTCAGCCTGTACTCGAGTCAATAAGTTTTCCAAGTTTTTTTGTGGCAAAATTAGGGGTCTCGGCTGATACTCGGGTCGGCTTATACTAGATAGATAGATACTTAAACCCAAAGAGAAGCCCAACACGCTGTAACAGAAAAAAAGGGGCGGTAACCTAAACAAATAAACCGCCATAATAGTGCAGTTTCCACTCCATGAATCTCATAGAAAAAGGCGAAAAAATGGGAGTAATGGATTCAAAAAAGTCATTATAAAAATATTAATTTTATTCGACAGTAACATCAATGATTACCATATAAATATCACAGTGGCAACAAATACAAAAGACGCAAACAGGACAACATTAAAGGAGAGACTTAGGTGTAATCCAAAGCCAATCGCACAATAATTGCCATAAAAACGTGTCAAATAATGACACAAAAAGTGCCCATAACCTAAAATAACAGCAGGCAAAAATATATCATAAGCTGTGTTTGTGTTTTTTCATTTAAGACAAATTAAATGAAGATAATAATACCAAAGAATTTGTGTTTGCAATCATTTTCAGGAAGAAACTGAGTATTATCTGACAAAATTGCAGGGGTGTCAATACTTTTGGCCACAACTGTAGATAGATAGATAGATAGATAGATAGATAGATAGATATGGGATAGATAGATAGATAGATAGATAGATAGATAGATAGATAGATAGATAGATATTAAACCTTGTTTCATAGTTGCCCTCGAGGAGATGTTATGGCATGGAGAAGTAGCTGAAAAGGTTGAATGTTATTTATCCAGGGTGAATGGGAAGTTCAAATGTTATCAGTGCCTGAAAGCTGAATAGCTGTAATTAGGAACTCAGACATAATTGTATTTGATTGAAGTAGAAAATCTTTGATGTGCAGGAGCAGTTTAGAAAGATTGCCTTTCAGATGTGAGATGGGACGCACTAATGACAGCGGTGGGCTGGAAATGATATAAGATCACTTGTATGGAAATACATTCATGTGCTTACCAACAGCATCTCATACCTGCATTGTATCAATCAGGGTCAGATCATTGCACGTGGAAGCCCTTGGGGTAGATCTATCTATCTCATATTTATCTATCTATGTGGGACATTATACCAGGAGCGGTCCCAGGATGGGGGACATTCTTATAGGATGGGGGACATTACACTGTGTTCCAAATTACTATGCAAAAAATATTTCCTCGTATTTTCTCTAAATTACCTGTATGAATTGCAGTCATTGTTATTTTCCAGTCATCTAATATTCTAGTATAATTGCAATGTTTTTGAACAAACTGCCTATGAAAACAGTATATTTTTAAAAATAAGAAACACTCAAAATGCATGTTCCAAATTATTATGCACAGCAGAGTTTTCAACCTTTTTATTTTTATTTTGAACAAAAAAATGGTCAATTGTGAAATTATAAGCATTATCAGCTTATTACAAAATGAAATCAAACAGTTTTCAAGTCAAAACTTTATTCTAGGTGATGTTACATTTGCACATAGGACCCCTTGTTGGAAAGAAGCTTCTGAACTCTCTCGTCCATTGAATTTGTCGGTTTTTGGATGGTTTGTGCTTCAATTGTTTTGCATGTGAACAGAATACCCTCCCAGAGCTGTTGCTTAGATGTGAACTGCCTCCCACCATCATAGACACTCCTTTTGATGATGCTCCAGAGGTTCTCAATGGGGTTGAGGTCAGGGGAAGATGGTGGCCACACCATAAGTTTGTCCTCTTTTATGCCCATAGCAGCCAGAGATGCAGATGTGTTATTTGCAGCATCAGGCGGTGCATTATCATGCATGAAAATGATCTTGCTGCGGAAAGCACGGTTCTTCCTCTTGAACCATGGCAGGAAGTGCTGTTTAAGAAACTCCACATAGATTATGGCGTTCATCTTTACCCCTTCAGGGATCCTAAAGGGGCCGACAATCTCTCTCCCCATGATTCCAGCCCAAAACATTACTCCACCTCCTCCTTGTTGGTGCCTTAGCCGTGTTTTCATGGGGTGTCCATCAACCAGCCATCCTCCACTCCATCCATCTGGACCATCGAGCGTTGCACGGCACTCATCGGTGAACAAAACAGTTTGGAAGTCAGTCTTCATGTATCGTTTGGCCCACTGGAGCCGTTTCTGCTTGTGTGCAGTGGATAGAGGTGGTCGACAGGATGACTTACGCACAGCTGCAAACCTCTGAAGGACCCTGCATCTTGTTGTTCGGGGGACGTTGGAGGCACCAGCAGCTTCAAAAACTTGTCTGCTGCTATGACAAGGCATTTTTGCAGCTGCTCTTTTTACCTGACGCAATTGCCTGTTGGAAAGAGTCCTCAATTTTTCCTTATCAGCACGCACACGTGTGTGCTGGGAATCAGTTACATACTTCTTGATTGTGCGATGATCACGATGAAGGGTCTTGGCAATGTTGATTGTAGTCATGCCTTGACCTAAATACTCCACAATTTGTTGCTTCTCAGCAGCCGACACATCCTTTTTCTTTCCCATTTTGGCAAAAAATGTAGGCTGCTTAATAATGTGGAACAGCCTTCTTAAGTAGTCTTGCCTTTATTTGCACACACCTGCCAAACTAATTTGCACAGGTATCTGCAATTGCTTTCAGTGATATAAAGAGCCCTGACACACATCACCATCAATGAGTTTAAATGACAAACAAAAAAATTCTAAACTTATCACTCCTAAACTCTTTTTGCATAATAATTTGGAACACAGTTTATACCCGGAACGGTCCCAGGATGGGGGACATTCTTATAGGATGGGGGACATTACACCAGGAACAGGCCTAGGATGGGGGAAATTCTTATAGGATGGGGGACATTTTATAGGAAGGGGAGATTATACCAGGAACGGGCCTAGGATGGGGGACATTTTATAGAATGGAGACATTATATCAGGAACGGGCCTAGGATGGGGGACATTATACTAAGAACAGGCCCAGGAAGGGGGAGATTCTTATAGGATGGAGGACATTGTTATAGGATGGGTAACATTATACCAGGAACGGGCACAGGATGGGGGACATTTTATAGGATGGCGACATTATACCAGGAACAGGCCCAGGATGGGGGACATTCTTATTGGATGGGGGACAATATACCAGGAACGGGTCTAGGATGGGGGACATTTGTATAGGAAGAAGGACATTATATCAGGAAGGGGCCTAGGATGAGGGACATTATTACAGGTTGAGTGCCAGCACTGGGGATATTATTACAGAACAGGGCTGCAACGGGGGACATTATTACCAAAAAGTGATGCAGCGGGCAACATTATTACCAGAAGGGACCAGGATGGGGGACAGTATTACAGAGAGGTTTCTGTATGAGGTCATTATTACATGGAGAGCGAACGCCTATGTCTTTATAAATATTCAGGATTGAGAGTCCTCAGTAGTTGATACCTTTTAATGGCTAACTGAAAAGATGGTAATACATTGCAAGCTTTCGAGACTACTCAGGTCTCTTCATCAGGCTAGACTAATACAAAATCTGAAGTCACATATTTATGCACAATACAGCCTAGAAAAAATGCAATAGATAAGACAAGTGACGTGAAGCAGAACTATCAATATGGGAGAGGGAGAAACATAAATATAAACATTGGACCAGTTCATAGATAAGGCGTCTGGATGTTTTATGGTCCTCTGATTGGGGTCTAGTTCTGTGTTGCCCCGCAAGGTTTTAAAAGGAAATTCCTTAATTGATGTAAAAAGACATAAATCCATGCGACACATTCATTCCAGCACTGAGAGTGTCAAAGTTCGTCATAAATTTGTACTCCCAAACTCGTCTCTCTCTCTGAGATGTGAAGTTACCTTTCAATACCAGTAATTTCATATCCATGCTGCTGTGATCAGGGATACAGAAATGTTTTGCCACAGGTAGATCCATTCTTTTTTCTCTTATTGTGTGACGATGAGCATTCATCCTTGTTCTAAGCTTTTGCCCTGTCTCCCCCATATACAGACCCCCAGTTGGACATTTAGTACAAATAATTAAGTATACCACATTAGATGTAATGCAGGTGAAAGTACCTGGGATCTTGTAGTCCTGATGTGAGTTGGGGATCTTTATCTTGTCCGTGGTCATTATAAATAGACAGGTTTCCATTTATAATGACCACGGACAAGATAAAGATCCCCAACTCACATCAGGACTACAAGATCCCAGGTACTTTCACCTGCATTACATCTAATGTGGTATACTTAATTATTTGTACTAAATGTCCAACTGGGGGTCTGTATATGGGGGAGACAGGGCAAAAGCTTAGAACAAGGATGAATGCTCATCATCACACAATAAGAGAAAAAAGAATGGATCTACCTGTGGCAAAACATTTCTGTATCCCTGATCACAGCAGCATGGATATGAAATTACTGGTATTGAAAGGTTTCTCCTTGCGGAGAGTGACATGCCAGCTGTGGCTTGTCAAGGTAAGGAGACTTATTCGCCATGCAATGCTCCTCTGGGAAAATAATATGCAAATTGCCTCTTCAGAAAGAAAGAGGACTTTTACTCTACAGCGCCACCTATTGGTAGTAGCGATCCTACAAGTCACAATCAACCCTTTAATGAGTCTTGTAGTATGACTTAGGATACAAGCCAAATCAGAATCTCAATTTGCAGACACGGTGTTTCGAGCTGTTGGCTCTCGTCAGTGCAAAGTATGAGATCTGATTTGGCAAGGTGAGACCCTAGTCCAGAGCCTCTCACCTTGCCAAATCAGATCTCATACTTTGCACTGACGAGAGCCAACAGCTCGAAACACCGTGTCTGCAAATTGAGATTCTGATTTGGCTTGTATCCTAAGTCATACTACAAGACTCGTTAAAGGGTTGATTGTGACTTGTAGGATCGCTACTACCAATAGGTGGCGCTGTAGAGTAAAAGTCCTCTTTCTTTCTGAAGAGGCAATTTGCATGGTATTGAAAGGTAACTTCACATCTCAGAGAGAGAGACGAGTTTGGGAGTACAAATTTATGACGAACTTTGACACTCTCAGTGCTGGAATGAATGTGTCGCATGGATTTATGTCTTTTTACATCAATTAAGGAATTTCCTTTTAAAACCTTGCGGGGCAACACAGAACTAGACCCCAATCAGAGGACCATAAAACATCCAGACTCCTTATCTATGAACTGGTCCAATGTTTATATTTATGTTTCTCCCTCTCCTATATTGATAGTTCTGCTTCACGTCACTTGTCTTATCTATTGCATTTTTTCTAGGCTGTATTGTGCATAAATATGTGACTTCAGATTTTGTATTAGTCTAGCCTGATGAAGAGACCTGAGTAGTCTCGAAAGCTTGCAATGTATTACCATCTTTTCAGTTAGCCATTAAAAGGTATCAACTACTGAGGACTCTCAATCCTGAATATTTTTCTATCCACTGGCTAACACGGTACAAAGATATACATCTTTCCTGTATCAAAATGGAGTATGTCTTTATAGGATCCAGAACAAAACAAATGCCCATACATGTGACCAATAGGGAGGTTGGGGTCAAGATCCAAAATTTGCGCTGGGATGCATGGGGCTCTAGATACACTACTGTGGATTGCATTTATTGTCTGGCATCTGATGGACGACTATGGGTTTGGCGAATGCCAAGAGAAGGTTAAGCGGCTGACTGCCAAATTTGGTGGAGGTGAGATGATATTATGGGCCTGTTTTTCATATTCTGCATTTGCCCAGAAGCGACATATTGTGCTTCCTCATGTAGCAGAAGATGCGAATAAGATCGGTCACACTTCTCACACCCAGCTTCAATTTCCTAGATGATATCGGTAAACTGGAATGTGAGATAATTCCATGACACGGGTCAGCATCACCCCGCGCCTTGACGCTTCCGACACTGCATAATTCGGCAATCATTGCCATTGGGAAGCCGTGGTGAGATATTCTTCACTGCCGCAGATGTTCATTCATGAGTCCGGTAAACACCTGAACAGACGGTGGAAACATTACTTATCACTGGTACAAAGGAAGCCGTGACCCCCGCAAAGCACATGCAATACACAATGTCAGGTCGCCCAGACAAAGCCGCCACGTTACAGCAGTGCTCCATTTATTGCAGCAGATTTTACAAGTTTAGTCTTTCTTTCATTATCTGCACCTCATTAACAAATAGGTTTTGGTTCCCGGAGATGGGGGCAAGTGATCAGGAAGGCATGCTGAGAGGAGAATGAGGGACAGAGATTGGAGGCGAAATATGAGATGAAATTTCAGGCCGCATTTATTTTACAGGTGAAGTCAAGCAAACACTTCACAAAATGTGATTTCCTTAATAAGTCTCTCAGGAGATAAGCACCGCAGTCATCCATAGGGGGTGCAAGGCATCTGGATGGTGGCGGTGACACAGGCAAACGTATTATAGCACCACACAATCCCCCCAGGTAGTCCCCGAATTATTCAGGATTCTGAATATCTGCAGGAAACCTTGATCTGCTCCAAGAAAAAGGTAACGAACAAGACAAAGGTTCAATAAAGAAAATGGAAACAGTAGCAATAATAACAACAACAACAATAATAATAATAATAATAATAATAAATATTGTTATTAAGGTTACTCATCTTATTCCATAATGATAGCCGGGATCCACACTACCCATCCAGACTGCTGTTATAGGGGGCTCCAGAATACACATCCAGACTGCTGTTATAGGGGCTCCAGAATACACATTCAGACTGCTGTTATAGGGGGCTCCAGACTACACATTCAGACTGCTGTTATAGGGGGGCTCCAGACTACACATTCAGACTGCTGTTATAGGGGGGCTCCACACTACATATTCAGACTGCTATTATAGGGGGGCTCCAGACTACACATCCAGACTGCTGTTATAGGGGACTCCAGACTACACATCCAGACTGCTGTTATAGGGGGCTCCAGATTACACATACAGACCGCTGTTATAGGGGGCTCCAGAAGACACATCCAGACTGCTGTTATAGGGGGCTCCAGACTACACATCCAGACTGCTATTATAGGGGGGCTCCAGACTACACATCCAGACTGCTGTTATAGGGGTCTTCAGACTACACATCCAGACTGCTGTTATAGGGGACTCCAGACTACACATCCAGACTGCTGTTATAGGGGTCTTCAGACTACACATCCAGACTGCTGTTATAGGGGGCTCCACACTACACATCCAGACTGCTGTTATAGGGGGCTCCAGAATACACATCCAGACTGCTGCTATAGGGGGGCTCCAGACTACACATCCAGGCTGCATTTATAGGGGGCTCCAGATTACACATCCAGACTGCTGTTATAGGGGACTCCAGACTACACATCCAGGCTGCCGTTATAGGGGACTCCAGACTACACATCCAGACTGCCGTTATAGGGGGCTCCAGACTACACATCCAGACTGCTGTTATAGGGGGCTCCACACTGCACATCCAGACTGCTGTTATAGGGGGCTCCACACTACACATCTAGACTGCTGTTATAGGGGGCTCCAGACTACACATCCAGACTGCTGTTATAGGGGTCTTCAGACTACACATCCAGACTGCTGTTATAGGGGGCTCCAGACTACACATCCAGACTGCTGTTATAGGGGGCTCCACACTGCACATCCAGCCTGCTGTTATAGGGGGCTCCACACTACACATCCAGACTGCTGTTATAGGGGGCTCCACACTACACATCCAGACTGCTGTTATAGGGGGCTCCACACTGCACATCCAGACTGCTGTTATAGGGGGCTCCACACTACACATCTAGACTGCTGTTATAGGGGGCTCCAGACTACACATCCAGACTGCTGTTATAGGGGTCTTCAGACTACACATCCAGACTGCTGTTATAGGGGGCTCCAGACTACACATCCAGACTGCTGTTATAGGGGGCTCCACACTGCACATCCAGCCTGCTGTTATAGGGGGCTCCACACTACACATCCAGACTGCTGTTATAGGGGGCTCCACACTACACATCCAGACTGCTGTTATAGGGGCCTCCAGACTACACATCCAGACTGCTGTTATAGGGGTCTTCAGACTACACATCCAGACTGCTGTTATAGGGGGCTCCAGACTACACATCCAGACTGCTGTTATAGGGGGCTCCACACTGCACATCCAGACTGCTGTTATAGGGGACTCCAGACTACACATCCAGGCTGCCATTATAGGGGACTCCAAACTACACATCCAGACTGCTGTTATAGGGGGCTCCAGACTACACATCCAGACTGCTGTTATAGGGGGCTCCACACTGCACATCCAGACTGCTGTTATAGGGGGCTCCACACTACACATCTAGACTGCTGGTATAGGGGGCTCCAGACTACACATCCAGACTGCTGTTAAAGGGGTCTTCAGACTACACATCCAGACTGCTGTTATAGGGGTCTTCAGACTACACATCCAGACTGCTGTTATAGGGGGCTCCAGACTACACATCCAGACTGCTGTTATAGGGGGCTCCAGACTACACATCCAGACTGCTGTTATAGGGGGCTCCACACTGCACATCCAGACTGCTGTTATAGGGGGCTCCACACTACACATCTAGACTGCTGTTATAGGGGGCTCCAGACTACACATCCAGACTGCTGTTATAGGGGGCTCCAGACTACACATCCAGACTGCTGTTATAGGGGGCTCCACACTGCACATCCAGCCTGCTGTTATAGGGGGCTCCACACTACACATCCAGACTGCTGTTATAGGGGCCTCCAGACTACACATCCAGACTGCTGTTATAGGGGTCTTCAGACTACACATCCAGACTGCTGTTATAGGGGGCTCCAGACTACACATCCAGACTGCTGTTATAGGGGGCTCCGCACTGCACATCCAGACTGCTGTTATAGGGGACTCCAGACTACACATCCAGGCTGCCGTTATAGGGGACTCCAGACTACACATCCAGACTGCTGTTATAGGGGGCTCCAGACTACACATCCAGACTGCTGTTATAGGGGTCTTCAGACTACTCATCCAGACTGCTGTTATAGGGGGCTCCAGACTACACATCCAGACTGCTGTTATAGGGGGCTCCAGACTACACATCCAGACTGCTGTTATAGGGGGCTCCACACTGCACATCCAGACTGCTGTTATAGGGGGCTCCACACTACACATCTAGACTGCTGTTATAGGGGGCTCCAGACTACACATCCAGACTGCTGTTATAGGGGTCTTCAGACTACACATCCAGACTGCTGTTATAGGGGGCTCCAGACTACACATCCAGACTGCTGTTATAGGGGGCTCCACACTGCACATCCAGCCTGCTATTATAGGGGGCTCCACACTACACATCCAGACTGCTGTTATAGGGGCCTCCAGACTACACATCCAGACTGCTGTTATAGGGGTCTTCAGACTACACATCCAGACTGCTGTTATAGGGGGCTCCAGACTACACATCCAGACTGCTGTTATAGGGGTCTTCAGACTACACATCCAGACTGCTGTTATAGGGGGCTCCAGACTACACATCCAGACTGCTGTTATAGGGGGCTCCAGACTACACATCCAGACTGCTGTTATAGGGGGCTCCACACTGCACATCCAGACTGCTGTTATAGGGGGCTCCACACTACACATCTAGACTGCTGTTATAGGGGGCTCCAGACTACACATCCAGACTGCTGTTATAGGGGTCTTCTGACTACACATCCAGACTGCTGTTATAGGGGGCTCCAGACTACACATCCAGACTGCTGTTATAGGGGGCTCCACACTGCACATCCAGCCTGCTGTTATAGGGGGCTCCACACTACACATCCAGACTGCTGTTATAGGGGCCTCCAGACTACACATCCAGACTGCTGTTATAGGGGTCTTCAGACTACACATCCAGACTGCTGTTATAGGGGGCTCCAGACTACACATCCAGGCTGCTGTTATAGGGGGCTCCACACTGCACATCCAGACTGCTGTTATAGGGGACTCCAGACTACACATCCAGGCTGCCGTTATAGGGGACTCCAGACTACACATCCAGACTGCTGTTATAGGGGGCTCCAGACTACACATCCAGACTGCTGTTATAGGGGGCTCCACACTACACATCTAGACTGCTGGTATAGGGGGCTCCAGACTACACATCCAGACTGCTGTTATAGGGGTCTTCAGACTACACATCCAGACTGCTGTTATAGGGGTCTCCAGACTACACATCCAGACTGCTGTTATAGGGGGCTCCACACTGCACATCCAGACTGCTGTTATAGGGGGCTCCACACTACACATCCAGGCTGCTGTTATAGGGGGCTCCAGACTACACATCCAGACTGCTGTTATAGGGGTCTTCAGACTACACATCCAGACTGCTGTTATAGGGGACTCCAGACTACACATCCAGGCTGCTGTTATAGGGGGCTCCAGACTACACATCCAGACTGCTGTTATAGGGGGCTCCAGACTACACATCCAGACTGCTGTTATAGGGGTCTTCAGACTACACATCCAGACTGCTGTTATAGGGGACTCCAGACTACACATCCAGACTGCTGTTATAGGGGGCTCCAGATTACACATCCAGACTGCTGTTATAGGGGGCTCCACACTACACATCCAGACTGCTGTTATAGGGGGTTCTAGACTACACATGCATACTGCTGTTATAGGGGGCTCCAGATTACACATCCAGACTGCTGTTATAGGGGGCTCCAGACTACACATCCAGACTGCTGTTATAGGGGGCTCCACACTGCACATCCAGACTGCTGTTATAGGGGTCTTCAGACTACACATCCAGACTGCTGTTATAAGGGGCTCCAGACTACACATCCAGACTGCTGTTATAAGGGACTCCAGACTACACATCCAGACTGCTGTTATAGGGGACTCCAGACTACACATCCAGACTGCTGTTATAGGGAGCTCCAGACTACACATCCAGACTGATGTTATAGGGGTCTTCAGACTACACATCCAGACTGCTGTTATAGGGGACTCCAGACTACACATCCAGACTGCTGTTATAGGGGGCTCCAGATTACACATCCAGACTGCTGTTATAGGGGGCTCCACACTACACATCCAGACTGCTGTTATAGGGGGCTCTAGACTACACATGCATACTGCTGTTATAGGGGGCTCCAGATTACACATCCAGACTGCTGTTATAGGGGGCTCCAGACTACACATCCAGACTGCTGTTATAGGGGGCTCCACACTGCACATCCAGACTGCTGTTATAGGGGGCTCCACACTACACATCCAGACTGCTGTTATAGGGGTCTTCAGACTACACATCCAGACTGCTGTTATAAGGGGCTCCAGACTACACATCCAGACTGCTGTTATAAGGGACTCCAGACTACACATCCAGACTGCTGTTATAGGGGACTCCAGACTACACATCCAGACTGCTGTTATAGGGAGCTCCAGACTACACATCCAGACTGCTGTTATAGGGGGCTCCACACTGCACATCCAGCCTGCTGTTATAGGGGGCTCCACACTACACATCCAGACTGCTGTTATAGGGGGCTCCAGACTACACATCCAGACTGCTGTTATAGGGGTCTTCAGACTACACATCCAGACTGCTGTTATAGGGGACTCCAGACTACACATCCAGACTGCTGTTATAGGGGGCTCCACATTACACATCCAGACTGCTGTTGTAGGGGGCTCTAGACTACACATCCAGACTGCTGTTATAGGGGGCTCCAGATTACACATCCAGACTGCTGTTATAGGGGGCTCCACATTACACATCCAGACTGCTGTTGTAGGGGGCTCTAGACTACACATCCAGACTGCTGTTATAGGGGGCTCCAGATTACACATCCAGACTGCTGTTATAGGGGTCTCCAGACAAAACATCCAGAATGCTGTTATAGGATGGCTCGGACTACACATCCAGACTGCTGTTATAGGATGGCTCCAGACTACACACACAGTCTGCTGTTATAGGGGGGCTCCAGACTACCCATCCAGACTGCTGTTTAAGGGGCTGCAGACTACACATCCAGACTGCTTATAGGGGGCTCCAGACTACCCATCCAGACTGCTGTTTAAGGGCATGCAGACTACACATCCAGACTACAGAATGGTCCAAAACACAAGCAAAACTCAAACACTAAATAAATCACATAATTTAAGGATTTAAGGATAGTCAGTGAACATTCTTGTTAAGTTGATGAAGTCTCTCGGTTTTTCTGTCCTTCAATAAAACTGCCTTTGGAAGGATAGTTCTGCCTCTGTGGTAATTGCATTTGGTGGATCCATTTCATAGGTGCCTAACGCAATAAAATAAGATAATTAACTATCTATATTGCAACACTATAAAAGCATAATAAAATTCAGATCTCATTTGTTCCACTTCCACTTCCAGCTTTTTTTTCTGTTGCAATAAAATTAGGATAAAAAAAAGTGAAATTAGTGTTCACACGTCAGGAAACAAGAATTTACACCCAGGTGTTCCGCAGATTATATATTATGCTCTGTGTGCTTGTATTGTTTCACTTTATGTTGTTTTTTTTGTTGTTTTCATACTAATTGACTATTGCTTGACGACAGCACGAAGTAAGCCAGATTAAAAATAGCGCTCCTCGGTATTGTAATGAGATTGGCAGGCGCACAAGCAGAAAATGCCCATGTCAATTTGAACTGCAGCCAAATGTGAAGGTTTATAAGAGCATATTTAAGTATTTTGTCCAGTCAGAATTTGCATTCATAGGGAGCGAGCGATGGAGATAAGAGTTTCGGTATTTGAATGCAGCCTGCGTCCGGCTGTGAGGAATGCTAATCCTCTTTTAAGACGGTAATTTAGTGGTCAGTCAACCGCTATGCAAAAATGAGCATCCTAATGCTGTCCATCACGGAAAGTGGAGGCAAGTTGTGGTTTTCTGTTGCGGAACTACGAGTCTTAGGCCGGGATCACACTACCGTCTGCGATGCGAGAAACTCGCATGAGTCTCTCGCATCAACACCCGGCGCTGCCACCGACACTCAGGACCGGAGCTGCGACTGCATGTATTTCTATGCAGCCGAAGCTCCTGTCCTGAGTGCCGGCGGTAGCACAGGGTGTCGATGCTAGAGACTCATGCGAGTTTCTCACATCACACACGGTAGTGTGATCCCGGCCTTAAAGGAGAATTCTAGTAAGGGTTCATGGACTTGGGTGTATCCGAGTGCGATACAACAAAACATCAGATCTCACCCGGACTAATGTTATTCTATAGTGGCACATACATTTTCAAATTTGCCCTCGGACCAGGTTGGTCCAATTGAAAAATTGCTGCATGCCCAGTTTGATGCGGTAGCCAGATTGCAAGTGAATGAGTCGATGGAAAACATCAGACTGCACCCAGATCAATGTTAGTCTATGGGGCCGTACACATGTCCGATTTTGTAGAGGTTAGAGTGTGACTGACTAATTGAGTCTGTGCACAGGAGTCTTTTATAAAGGTGACTATGTAAGACAACTGTCTTTAATGCAGGCAATGAGTTGATTAGTAGCGTCTAACTGGTCTGTAGGAGCCAGAACTCTTAATGGTTGGTAGGGATCAAATACTTGTCACTGCAAAATGCAAATAAATTTATGTAATTTATATAATGTGATTTTCTGGATTTTATTTTTGATATTCTATCTCTCAATGTTAAAATTAACCTACCCTTAAAATTATAGACTGTTCATGTCTTTGTCAGTGGGCAAACTTACAAAATCAGCAAGGGATCAAATATTTATTTTCCCCACTGAATATACACTTGCATGGACACTACTGCACAGTTATAAATTCTCTCTTCACAACAAGCTCACTGACAGATTCTCAGCTAACTCATTTTGCTGCTATCAATAGACAATACAGAGGATACAGAAGACAAAAAGTGTAAAAGTTTTTAGTGAATCCCAACTGCATGCATTTTTGCAAAAAAAAACACTCCCGTTTGTGTCCATACCCTTTAAACAGCTGCTTCTTTGGCTAACATTGGCTCGTATGTCTTATAATTATAAGACACGCTAGAATGCTATTACACCAGGACTTCACTCTCTGATATCTACATGATGAGCGCCAGGAGCGACTCTTACGTCGCTCACTATCTCCCAGTTACTAATAATTAATATTTACATAAACCTTTTAGCAAACAATTCCTAAACGGCTCCATGTAATTAAGGATGTAAATAGTTATAGGAGGGGAATTCTCCGGAGTTAATGGGATGTAGAGCTGAAGTGCGCCCCACATAGAGCGATCCTTGTACAGACAAAAACTCCGAGTGAATTATGCAAATTGGACTCATTTATTATATTCACGAACAATGTCCATATCGTTACCCAACAAAGAGCATCTACTGCGGTCTATGGAACATTGTATTTATGGCTTGGAAAAAACTGAAACAAATGAGACATATCTGATAAGGCACCATGCTGATAATGAAATTGTTGTCATTAATTGCGGAATGATCTATCAGCTGCGATACGCAGAGATACACTTATTCTTTTCACAGTGGACCCCGGGGCATACTTAGGGAAATGGAGTGATGGAATGATGATACCTTGGCTTATCAGGCCTATAGGTTCCACTGTATAACATCATGAGTCTGTCTAGGGACTCGGTGCATAACCTGAGATGGAAGAGCTTTACCCACATTAACATGTTACATGACAAATTATATGTCGGCAGTTTCTCAGCTGACTACATAAAACATTACCGGTTATAAATCATTGTTTCTTTTGACATATTTGCATTGTAGTGACAGAGAATCTAAAAAATAGCTCTGATTATGTTTCCAACACTGCCCCCAGAGGAAAAGAATGTAACTGCTAGAAAATCGCCCCCAAATAATGTAGAGAGGCTGATTTTTATAAAACTGTGCAGCGGTCTCTTAATTTTTGCCAGAGCTGTATATTTACTATAACACCACCCCTAGAAGAAAAGAGTGAAACTGCTAGAACATCACCCCCCAAAATAACTATAACTACTATAAGGCCATGTGCACACGCTGCGGATTGGTCTGCGGATTTGTATCTTCGGAACCGCAGGTAAAACTGCGGGTAAAATGACCTGCGGACTGGCCTGCCGTTTTGCCCTGCGGTTTATCACCTCTACAATGGAGGAGATGGAAAACCGCAGCAGAATCCGCAGAAAAGAAGTCACATGTCATTTACTTCTGCGGATTCAAAACCGCAGCTTTTCCGCAGTTAAAAATCCACAGCATGTGCACAGCAGATTGTAAATCCCATAGATTTACATGCTACTGTACATTGTCTGCAGAACTGCTGCAGATCCGCAGCGGCCAAAAAATCACCCCCAAATTACTATATCTACCATAACACTGCCCCCAAAGGAAAAAAAGGTAAATGCTAGAACATCGCCCCCCAAAATAACTAAATTTACTATAACACTTCCCCCAGAGGAAAAGAGTGCAACTGCTAGAAAATTACCCCCAAATAACTATATCTACCATAACAATGCCCCCAGAGGATAAGAGTGTAACTGCTAGAACATTGCTCACAAATAATTATATATTTTTTTCTTATCTTTTCCTCCGTAGCCTAAGTTTCCTTTCAAGGCACAGAATTTACATCTTTGTCCAGGTTTCCTTTCCGAATTACCAGCTTTCATCTGCAATCATCCAGGCACTCACAATTTATCAGTTTTATCTTTGGATCAGTCTCCGAAAAGGGAGCCGGCTCTTTGTACTGGATTGTTCACGAACGACCCGTCACTAGTCAGAAGCCCTGCCTCTGCCCTGTTGGGAACTCGCAAACACACGTCTATCCTCTCCTATGGACAAGAATATAACTACTATAATGTTGCTTCTATGTTAAAGAAAATAATTACTATAATACGACCTGTTGTGAACTCATTTTTTGGTCTGCCTCTGGTTTCTGGTGAGGGAACTGTTTGTGCTGTCAGAGGAGTTGTGAGTTCTCTTTCTGGGCTCCCTCTATTGGTGGCAGGAGGTAATGAAGCTGATGTAATTAACAGAGACCTGTCACCTGATAATGAGGATGAGGATTGGACATCTGGAGTCTCAGACTGGATTTAAGACAGCCGACTCCCTGTTCCCATGCTGGTGATTTTTTCCTGCCTCCTGAGTTTCCAGCTCAGTTCCTGCCTTCTCAAGCCAAGTTGTCTCTGCTAATGTTCACATTTGATTTGGTTTGAATTATTCAGTTTTTTGTGTGGTCAGCCAGCCCCAACTGGGGCTGTACTGAATTTCCACTCTTATGTTACTGTATGTGCCAGTTTGCTTTCTGTCCCTTATTAAAATGGCCTCTTTTTGGTCTGTTCTCAGAATATGCCAGAGTGCTGATATAGTGGGTGAAGTCTTGTGACTTCAGGGTTTTTTTGCTATCAGAAGTGTTGGACATTTTTGCAGCGTTTTTTGGCGTGATTGCAGACAGTATCTTTCCTTTCCTGTCCTTTCTAGTTAGTGTGGGCCCCATCGTTTGCTCAGCCTATTTTCCTACCTGTGTTTGTGCTTTCATCTTGTTTCACCATTAATACATGTGTGGGGGCTGTATATTCCTTTGGGGTCTGCTCTGGGGCAGTTTAGATTTCCCCTTTTCTTGCTTTAGGCTTATTTAGTTCTCCAGCTGTGACAAGGCATCTAGAATCATCATAGGTACGCTCCACGGCTGCTGTTAGTTGTGTGGTTAGGATCAGGGGTCTGCAATCCGCGTAGTTACCAACCTCTCTGGTTTTCTGTGACTTAGCTTTGTTTTGTTTTCCTCTTCGGTGACCCAATCATAACAGAATCACCAGCCATTCCGCAGATTCTAGGGTACTCAAAAGCAGGAAAGAATTGTTAAAAAAAAAAAGTGTCAGATGTTTTTTTTTTATATGTATTTTTTCCTCTTTTTTCTGGGGCCGTAGGAGGATTTTTCTCTAATGGAGATTAAGCAATTGTCTGATCGCGTGGAGCAGCTGGCTGCTGAAGTGCGGGGAATTTCTAACTATCTCACTCAGTCACATGCTGTTGAAACAAAGATCCCTACTCCTGATGTGTTTTCTGGGGATCAGTCTAAATTTTTGAATTTTAAGAATAATTGTAAATTATTTCTTGCCTTGAAGCCTAACTCATCGGGGAGCTCTGTGCAGCAGGTTAAAATTGTCATCTCCTTGCTGCACGGCGATCCCCAGGATTGGGCTTTTTCTCTGACACCTGAAAATCCTATTCTGACTAATGTGGATGCATTTTTTCAAGCCTTGGGGTTGTTGTATGATGAACCTAATGCTGTTGATCAAGCTGAGAAAACCCTGTTGGTATTAAACCAGGGTCAGGATTCTGCAGAGTTATACTGTCAAAAATTCCGAAAGTGGGTGGTCCTTACTACATGGAATGACGATGCCCTAGCAGCAGTCTTTTGGAAGGGTTTGGCAGAAACCGTAAAAGATATTATGGTGGGATTTCCTGTTCCCTCTGGTCTTGATGATTCTATGTCATTAGCCATTCAAGTTGATCGGCGTTTACGTGAACGTAAAACTACACGAGGTGTTGCCATCTTTTGAACAAACATCTGAACCTATGCAATGTGATAGGGTTTTGACTAGGGCGCAACGTCTGGAGTTTAGAAGGTGTAATAAGCTGTGTTTTTCTGTGGAGACGCCTCTCATACTATTTCTGTCTGCCCTAAACGAGAGAAACGTTTTGCACACACATTTTCTGTAGGCAGTGTACAACCTAAGTTTCTTTTGGCAATTACTCTGATCTGCTCCTTATCCACATTTTCCGCTAAGGCTTTTGTAGATTCAGGAGCAGCTTTGAATCTGATGGATTTGGACTTTTGCTAAACGTTGTGGTTTTCCCACCATACCTCTGCGGATGCCTATTCCTTTGAGGGATATTAATGCTACTCCTTTGGCGGAGAATAAACCTCAGTTTTGGACCCAGGTAATAATGCGAGTTGCCCCAGACCACCAAGAAAATTGTAAATTTTTGGTGCTGCACAATTTGCATGATACTATTGTTCTGGGTTTTCCCTGGTTGCAAACTCATAAACCAGTTTTGGATTGGAAATCTGTGTCTGTGGTGAGTTGGGGTTGTCGGTGTGTTCTTAGGGACACTCCTGTTTTCTCCACCTCTCCTCAGTCTCATGATATTCCTGATTATTTGACCAATTTTTCTGATGTATTTAGTGAGAGGAGTAAGTCTGCGTCTTTGCCGCCTCATAGGAGTTATGACTGTGCAGTTGAGTTGATGCCTGGGTGTAAATTTCCCAAGGGTCGGCTTTTCAACTTATCAGTACCCGAACATGATGCTATGCGATCCTATATTAAGGAGTCATTGGAGAAGGGTCATATTAGACCATCCTCTTCACCCTTAGGTGCTGGGTTTTTTTGTGGCCAAGAAAGATGGTTCATTAAGACCTTGTATTGATTATCGTTCCCTTAACAAGATGACGGTTAAATATCAGTACCTGTTACCCCTGATGTCTGATTTATTCTCCAGAATTAAAAACGGCCTGCTGGTTTACTAAGCTTGACCTCAGGGGGCGTATAATCTTATTCGCATCAAGTATGGGGATGAATGGAAGACGGCGTTTAATACTCCGGAGGGACATTTTGAGTACCTGGTGATGCCTTTTGGGTTCACTAATGCACCTTCTGTCTTCCAATCCTTTATAAATGATATTTTCCGGGACTTTGTGGATAAGTTTTTGATCATCTATCTGGATGATATTTTGATCTTTTCCAGTGATTGGGATTCTCATGTGGAACATGTCCGGACTGTGTTCCGGATTTTGAGGGAGAATTCCCTGTTTGTTAAGGGATCGAAATGCCTCTTTGGTGTACAGAGGATTTCATTTTTGGGATTTATTTTATCTCCATCAACTATTGAAATGGACCCGGCCAAGGTACAAGCCATTTATGATTGGGTTCAGCCCACTTCTTTGAAGGCTCTCCAGAAGTTTTTGGGTTTTGCTAATTTCTATCGTAAATGTATAGGTAATTTTTCTGGTATTGTCAAACTACTAACTGATCTGACCAAGAAGGGCGCTGATGTGCTGAATTGGTCTCCAGAGGCTGTCTCAGCATTTCAGGAGCTTAAGCGGAGATTTACTTATGCTCCGGTTTTACGACAACCTGATGTCTCACTTCCATTTCAGGTGGAGGTAGATGCTTCTGAGATTGGTGCAGGAGCTGTTTTGTCCCAAAAAGATCCTGTGACTTCTAAAATGAATCCCTGTGCCTTCTTTTATCGAAAATTCTCCCCATCTGAACGTAACTATGACGTGGGGAATCGGGAATTGTTGGCCATGAAATGAGCATTTGAAGAGTGGAGACATTGGTTGGAGGGAGCTAGACATCAAGTTGTGGTCCTCACCGACCACAAGAATTTGATTCATCTGGAGGCGGCCAAACGCTAGAATCCTAGACAGGCTAGGTGGGCCTTGTTTTTCACGCATTTTAATTTTGTGGTCTCTTTTCTTCCTGGCACTAAGAATGTTAAGGCAGACGCCCTTTCTAGGAGTTTCTTTGCTGATTCTCTTATTGTGACCGAGACTACTACCATCCTAGGTGAGGGAGTAGTTCTTTCTGCCATTTCGCCCGATTTGAGATGCGCCCTGGAGGAATTTCAGGAGGATAAACCTGAGCGTTGTCCTATGGGAAAATTGTATGTTCCTGACCAGTGGAGGAAGAGAGTGAAGTCAGAAGTTCATTGCTCTGCATTGGCTGGTCATCCAGGTATTTTTGGTACCAGAGATTTGGTGAGTCGGTCTTTTTGGTGGCCTGCCTTATCTCGTGATGTCAGGAATTTTGTGCAGTCCTGTGGGACTTGTTCTTGGTCTAAACCCTGTTCTTGTTCTAGTGGGTTGTTGATGCCCCTGCCGGTGCCCAAGAGGCCATGTACCCATATCTCAATGGATTTTATTTCTGATCTTCCTGTTTCTCAGAGAATGACTGTTATCTGGGTGATTTGTGATAGATTTTCTAAGATAGTCCATCTTGTACCACTCCCAAAGTTGCCATCTTCCTCAGAGTTGGTGCCCTTGTTTTTACAACAGGTGGTTCGGTTGCATGGGATTCCTGAGAACATTGTGTCGGACAGAGGAGTCCAGTTTGTTTCCAGATTCTGGAAAGCCTTTTGTTCCAATCTGGGAATTCAGTTATCTTTCTCCTCTGCGTTTCATCCTCAGACCAATGGGCAGAGTGAGAGAACAAACCAGACTTTGGAGTCCTATTTGAGATGTTTTATATCTGCTGATCAGGATGATTGGGTCTCATTTTTGCCCTTGGCCGAATTCACGCTAAACAATAGAGCTAGTTCTGCCACTTTGATGTCACCCTTTTTCTGTAACTTTGGGTTTCATCCTCGATTTTCTTCAGGGCAAGTGGAATCTTCAGCCTGCCCAGGTGTGGACACTGTGGTAGAGAGAATGCAGCAGATTTGGGACCAAGAGGTGGATAAGTTGTCACTCTCTCAGGAAAAGGCCAAGCGGTTTTCCAACCGGCATAGGACCATTGGTCTCCGGTTTAAAGTGGGTGATATGGTTTGGTTGTCGTCCAAGAATATCTCTATGAAGGTTGCGTCTCCAAAGTTCAAGCCAAGATTTATTGGACCTTATAAGATTCTGGAGATTCTTAATCCTGTTTTCTTTTCGATTGGCTCTTCCAGTTATGTTTAATATCCATAACGTATTTCACAAATCACTGTTGAAGAGGTTTGTTGAGCCAGTAGTTCCTATGGCGGCACCTCCTGACCCTGTATTGGTTAAAGGCAATGTGGAATATGAGGTAGAGAAAATATTGGATTCTCGTTTGGCTAGGCGGAGACTCCAGTATTTGGTCAAATGGAAGGGTTATGGCCAGGAGGATAATTCTTGGGTCTCTGCCTCTGACATTCATGCCAATAGATTGTTTCATGCTTTTCACTGGGCCCATCGTGATCGGCCTGGTGGCATGGATGAGGGTTCGGTGGCCCCTCCTCAAGGGGGGAGGTACTGTTGCTAACTCATTTTCTGGTCTGCCTCTGGTTTCTGGTGAGAGAACTGTTTGTGCTGACAGAGGAGTTGTGAGTTCTCTTTCCGGGCTCCCTCTGGTGGTAGCAGGAGGTAATGAAGCTAATCTAATTAACAGAGACCTGCCACGTGATAATGAGGATGAGGATGTGACATCTGGAGTCTCAGACTGGATTTAAGACAGCCGACTCCCTGTTCCCATGCTGGTGATTTTTTCCTGCCTCCTGAGGTCTTAGTTTCCAGCTCAGTTCCTGCCTTCTCAAGCTAAGTTGTCTCTGCTAATGTTCACATTTGATTTGGTTTGGATTATTCAGTTTTTTGTGTGGTCAGCCAGCCCCAACTGGGGCTGTACTGAATTTCCACTCTTATGTTACTGTATGTGCCAGTTTGCTTTCTGTCCCTTATGATTGGCCTCTTTTTGGTCTGTTCTCAGAATATGCCAGAGTGCTGATATAGTGGGTGAAGTCTAGTGACTTCAGGGTTTTTTTGCTATCAGAAGTGTTGGACTTTTTTGCAGGGTTTTTTGGCGTGATTGCAGACAGTATCTTTCCATTCCTGTCCTTTCTAGTTAGTGTGGGCCCCATCGTTTGCTCAGCCTATTTTCCTACCTGTGTTTGTGCTTTCATCTTGTTTCACTGTCAATACATGTGTGGGGGCTGTATATTCCTTTGGGGTCTGCTCTGGGGCAGTTTAGAGTTCCCCTTTTTCTTGCTTTAGGCTTATTTAGTCCTCCAGCTGTGACGAGGTGTCTAGAATCATCATAGGTACGCTCCATGGCTGCTGTTAGTTGTGTGGTTAGGATCAGGGGTCTGCAATCCGCATAGTTACCAACCTCTCTGGTTTTCTGTGACTTAGCTTTGTTTTGTTTTCCTCCTCAGTGACCCAATCATAACAACGACCCTTTATGTACAAGAATATAACTACTATAATACGGCTCTTTATGTACAAGAACATAACTACTATAATACTGCCCCTATGTACAAGAATATAACTACTATAATTTTGCTTCCTGTGTACGATAATATATCTACTGTAATTCCACTCCTATAAACAAGAATATAACTACTATAATACTGCCCCAATGTACAAAAATATAACTACTATAACACTGCCGCTATGTACTAGAATATTACTACTATAATACTGCCTCCTATGTACGAGAATATAACTACTATAATACTGTTTCCTATGTGCGAGAATATAACTAGTATAACACTGCTTCCTATGTACAAAAATATAACTACTATAATACTGTCGCTATGTACAAGAATATAACTATTATAATACTGCTGCTATGTACAAGAATATATCTACTATATTACTGTTTCCTATGTGCGAGAATATAACTACTAAAACACTGCTTCCTATGTACAAGAATATAACTACTATAATACTGCCCCTATGTACGAGAATATAACTACTATAATACTGCTTCCTATGTACGAGACTATAACTACTATAATACTGCTCCTATACGCAAGAATATAGCTACTATAATACCGCTTCCTATGTACAAGAATATAACTACTAAAATACTGCTTCCTGTGTATGAGAATATAGCTACTCTAATACTGTTCCTATATACAAGAATATAATTACTATAATACTGATCCTATGTACAAGAACATAATTACTATACTGTAACACCGCTTCCTATGTACAAGAATATAACTACTATAATACTGCCTCCTATGTGCGAGAATATAACTACTATAATACCGCTTCCTATGTGCAAGCTACTATAATAATGCCCCCATGTATGAGAATACAACTACTATAATACTGCTTCATATGTACGAGAATATAACTACTATAATACTGCTCCTATACACAAGAATATAGCTACTATAATACCGCTTCCTGTGTACAATAATATAACTACTATAATACTGCTTCCTATGTACGAGAATATAACTACTGTAATATTGCTCCTATGTACAAGAATATAACTACTATAATACTGCACCCTATGTACAAGAATATAGCTAGTATAATACTGCTCCTATGTACAAGAATATAACTACCATAATACTGCTCCTATGTACAAGAATATAACTACCATAACACCGCTTCCTATGTACAAGAATATAACTACTATAATACTGCTTCCTATGTACGAGAATATAACTACTGTAATACTGCTCCTAAACACAAGAATATAAGTACTATAATACTGCCTCCTATGTGCGAGAATATAACTACCGTATATACTCGAGTATAAGCCGACCCAAGTATAAGCCGACCCCCCTAATTTTGCCACAAAAAACTGGGAAAACTTAATGACTCGTGTATAAGCCAAGGGTGCACAGTGAGTGGCCTCAGTTATCTGCAGTGTGTGGCCCCAGTTATGATGCACAGTGAGTGGCCCCAGATAATGCTGCACAGTGAGTGGCCCCAGTTATGATGTACAGTGAGTGGCCCCAGTTATGATGCACAGTGAGTGGCCCCAGTTATGATGCACAGTGAGTGGCCCCAGTTATCATGCACAGTGAGTGGCCCCAATTATCATGCACAGTGAGTGGCCCCAGCTTTACTGCACAGTGAGTGGCCCCAGTTATCATGCACAGTGAGTGGCCCCAGATAATGCTGCACAGTGAGTGGCCCCAGTTGTCATGCACAGTGAGTGGCCCCAGCTTTGCTGCACAGTGTGTGGCCCCATCAAGTTGCTGCGGCCGCTGCCTCTCTTAAAAAAAAAGAAAACCTGTATGCTCACCTCAGTCGCTGCCCCCTGCTCATCAGCGTTGTGCTCTGCAGTGACTGTGCAGGCAGAGAGCGCGATAGTGCTCTCTGACCTGAATGTCACTGCAGAGGACGCAAGACAGCAGACCGCAGGGATAGGTGAATATGCCTCCCAACCCCCCGTTCATACTCACCGGGTCCTGGCGCTTGTCTCTGCAGCTCCCCTGCTTGTTCCATGTTGTCAGCGCTGCTCTCTTCCTGGTTCAGCGGTTATTATAGTAATTATATTCTTGCACATAGGGGCAGTATTATAGTAGTTATATTCTCGCACATAGAAAACAGTATTATAGTAGTTATGGTCTCATACATAGGAGGCAGTATTATAGTAGTTATATTCTTGTACATAGCAGCAGTATTATAGTAGTTATATTATAGTACATAGGAGCAGTAATATAGTAGCTATATTCTCGTACATAGGAAGCAGTATTATAGTAGTTATATTCTTGTACATAGGAATCGGTATTATAGTAGCTATATTCTTGTGTATAGGAGCAGTATTATAGTAGTTATATTCTCGTACATAGGAAGCAGTATTATAGTAGTTATATTCTCACACATAGCAAGCAGTATTATAGTCGTTATATTCTCATACATAGGGCATTATTATAGTAATTATATTCTTACACATAGGGGCAGTATTATAGTAGCTATATTCTTGTACATAGGGGCAGTATTATAGTAGTTATATTCTCGCACATAGGAGGCAGTATTATAGTAGTTATATTCTCGCACATAGGAAGCAGTATTATAGTACCGTATATACTCGTGTATAAGCCAAGATTTTCAGCCCATTTTTTTGGGCTGAAAGTCCCCCTCTCGGCTTATACACGAGTCATATACCGGGGGGATCGGCGGGGGAGGGGGAGCGGGGGTGTCAGATCTTACTCGCCCTTCTCTGCAGCTCCCCTGCTTGTTCCATGTTGTCGGCGCTGCTCTCTTCCTGCTTCAGCTGTCAAATGGTACCCGCTCATTAAATATGCGCATATTTAATGAGCGGGTACCATTTGACAGCTGAAGCAGGAAGAGAGCAGCGCCGACAACATGGAACAAGCAGGGGAGCTGCAGAGAAGGGCGAGTAAGATCTGACACCCCCGCTCCCCCTCCCCCTCCGATCCACCCCCGGTATATGACTCGTGTATAAGCCGAGAGGGGGACTTTCAGCCCAAAAAAATGGGCTGAAAATCTCGGCTTATACACGAGTATATACGGTACTATAATACTGCTTCCTATGTGCGAGAATATAACTACTATAATACTGCCTCCTATGTGGGAGAATATAACTACTATAATACTGCCCCTATGTACAAGAATATAGCTACTATAATACTGCCCCTATGTGCAAGAATATAATTACTATAATAATGCCCTATGTATGAGAATATAACGACTATAATACTGCTTGCTATGTGTGAGAATATAACTACTATAATACTGCTTCCTATGTACGAGAATATAACTACTATAATACTGCTCCTATACACAAGAATATAGCTACTATAATACCGATTCCTATGTACAAGAATATAACTACTATAATACTGCTTCCTATGTACGAGAATATAGCTACTATATTACTGCTCCTATGTACTATAATATAACTACTATAATACTGCTGCTATGTACAAGAATATAACTACTATAATACTGCCTCCTATGTATGAGACCATAACTACTATAATACTGTTTTCTATGTGCGAGAATATAACTACTATAATACTGCCCCTATGTGCAAGAATATAATTACTATAATAATGCCTTATGTATGAGAATATAACGACTATAATACTGCTTGCTATGTGTCAGAATATAACTACTATATTACTGCTTCCTATGTACGAGAATATAACTACTATAATACTGCTCCTATACACAAGAATATAGCTACTATAATACCGATTCCTATGTACAAGAATATAGCTACTATAATACCGCTTCCTATGTACAAGAATATAACTACTATAATACTGCTTCCTATGTACGAGAATATAACTACTGTAATACTGCTCCTAAACACAAGAATATAACTAGGATAATACTGCTCATATATACAAGAATATAACAACTATGATACTACACCTATGTACAAAAATATATCTACTATAATACTGCCCCTACGCACAAGACTATAACTATTATAAAATAAATAATTCTGAGTTTGTAACCATTTTTATATTATAGAATATAATGTAGATTAAATATATTTTAATAACACTAAGAATTGGAGAAAATAAATGAATGTGGAATACGGGATGGAGTAAAATAAGATGCCAGGAGGAGAACACATATCCCTCAATATTACATATTTATTATAGATTTTAGCTGTTATTGACCCTGATTCCGAACAAGTCGCTTTATTTTAGGAGAGTTTGAGGAATATACAGTATATGAACAGAAGTATAAAGTTGTATTTCTGCAGGCGACAGTTTTCCGTACACAGTGGAATATTACTTTGCAGTTATTGTTATAAGAATGAGCCATAAAACCAAATGATTTCTTCTCTGTCTCCCTGATTTGCATTCCTAGTAATCGTATAGAAATCATGCAGAAGAAAGTTATTAGTTGTAGGCAGTAAGACTGAGAAGGGAGAGCTACTGTACAGGGGAGCCTTCACTCTGAGGACTGGTTGTGGTCACAACCGGATAGGATTAAAAAAAATAGGCTTTGTGAAGTAAGAAAAAGTAAACCCTTTAATTTTTATTAAATCCCTATTATTTCATCCCACATATTACCATACAGCCAATCTGACATGGATTGTAGCAGTAAAAGCAACAACCCGATTATTGCATGCAGTTTGTATTTTGAAATATGGTAAACAGATGTGCTTTAAACAATCTGTCTGCACCTGCAAGATTTCTACACATGACCTACAGAGTCATGTGCAACAAGTAGAGATGAGCGGAAGAGATAGAGAGGTGCCAGCTGATCATAAGAGCTTACACTCTATAGGACAGAGAGAACTCTGCTGACCACAAGAGCTTACACTCTACAGGAAAGAGAGGACCCCACTGACCATAAGAGCTTACACTCTGCAGGAAGAGAGAGAGAACTCCACTGACCCTAAGAGTTTATACTCTACAGGAAGAGAAAGAACTCTGCTGACCACAAGAGCTTACACTCTACATGAGAGAGAAGACCCCACTGACCATATATGCTTACACTCTACAGGAAGAGAGAGAGGACCCCCTGACCATAAGAGCTTACACTCTCCAGGAGCGAGAGAAGACCCCTCTGACCATAAGAGCTTATACTCTACAGCAAGGAGGGATTAAAACCCTCTAACCATAAGAGCATACACTCTACAGGAGAGAGAAAGGACTCAGCTGACCATAAGAGCTTGCACCCTACAGGAAAGAGAGAGGACCACAATGACCAAAAGAGCTTACACTCTACAGGAGAGAGAAAGGACTCAGCTGACCATAAGAGCTTGCACCCTACAGGAAAGAAAGAGGACCACAATGATAATAAGAGCTTACACTCTACAGGAGAGAGAAAGGACTCCGCTGACCATAAGAGCTTGCACCCTACAGGAAAGAGAGAGGACCACAATGACCAAAAGAGCTTACACTCTACAGGAGAGAGAAAGGACTCAGCTGACCATAAGAGCTTGCACCCTACAGGAAAGAAAGAGGACCACAATGATCATAAGAGCTTACACTCTACAGGAGAGAGAAAGGACTCCACTGACCATAAGAGCTTGCACCCTACAGGAAAGAAAGAGGACCACAATGACTAAAAGAGCTTACACTCTACAGGAGAGAGAAAGGACTCCACTGACCATAAGAGCTTACACTCTACAGGAGCGAGAGAAGACCCCTCTGACCATAAGAGCTTATACTCTACAGCAAGGAGGGATAAAAACCCTCTAACCATAAGAGCATTCACTTTACAGGAGAGAGAAAGGACTCAGCTGACCATAAGAGCTTGCACCCTACAGGAAAGAGAGAGGACGACAATGACCAAAAGAGCTTACACTCCACAGGAGATAGAAAGGACTCAGCTGACCATAAGAGCTTGCACCCTACAGGAAAGAAAGAGGACCACAATGATCATAAGAGCTTACACTCTACAGGAGAGAGAAAGGACTCCACTGACCATAACAGCTTGCTCCCTACAGGGATGAGAGAGGACCACAATGACCAAAAGAGCTTACACTCTACAGGAGAGATAAAGGACTCAGCTGACCATAAGAGCTTGCACCCTACAGGAAAGAAAGAGGACCACAATGATCATAAGAGCTTACACTCTACAGGAGAGAGAAAGGACTCCACTGACCATAAGAGCTTGCACCCTACAGGATAGAGAGGACCACAATGACCATAAGAATTTTATACTCTACAGGAGAGAGAGGACCCTGACAACTATAAGAGCTTACACTCTACCGGAGAGAGAGGAACCTGCTGACCATAAGAGCTTACAATCTGCAGTAGAGAGAGAGGATCCCCCTCACCATAAGAGCTTACACTTTACAGAAGAGGGAGGATCCCGCTGACCATAAGAGCTTACACTCTACAAGAAACAGTGATAGGGGACCGTGCTGACCATAAGAGCTTACACTTTGCATAAGAAAGAGAGAGGACCCCACTGACCATGAGAGCTTACACTCTACAGAAGAGAGAGAGGACCCCACTGATCATAAGAGCTTACAGTTTGCATAAGACAGAGAGAGGACCCACTGACCATAAGAGCTTACGCTCTACAGGAGACCACCAGTGTACAAGGTCAGTTAGATATCATAGCTACAAGGCATTATGAGGCAGCCCGAGTGGTCATGCAAAATAACATTTGCCTGTTCTATGATGCTTCAGTAATTTGGGAAATGGTGTTTTTTTATTTTAACTTCAGGAAATTTGACTCAAACTCCATCCTTCATGGATTGATCTGCTCATCTCTAGCAATGAGCCTATACTGTAGCAAAAGGACAGCCTATCTTTCAGCATTGTAATGTTCTTGGCTGTCTGGGAGGAATTTACCAAGACTGGGCTTCATAAGCTACTCTTAACTTTTTCCTTTTTTACACATTTGTTTTTTCCTCTTCTTCCAGGACTTTATCATTTTTCCTTTAAAAAAGCCATATTAGGGCTTCTTTTTGTGGGACAAGTTGTAGTTTTGAATGACGCCAATCATTTTACCATACTATGCACTAGAAATTGGGAAACAAGTTCTAAGTTTGGTGAAATATCAGATAAAGAGCCATGCTAACATTTTTTTTTAAATAATTTGGGGGTGATAAAAAATCACCTGAAAGCATGATTCTTTAAGGTTTTTCTTTTATTTAATAGGTGAGAAAAAAATCAAAAACTTGTAGAAATTTGAAAAAAACAAAAACACAAAATTTGGTTAGTATCGTCGTTCTCTGAAGCCTACCATATTTTCATTCTTCCATCTTGGAGCTGTGTGAGGGTTTGATTTTTTTTTGCGTGGTGAGCTAATGTTTTAATTTATATCATTTTGGTCAGTCACATACCCTTTGCATCAACTCTAGAAAACTTGCTTAGAGCAAATTAAAAACTCCCATCTAAGTGCTTTTGCAAAACACTCTAATATTAAGGTATTTCCATTAGAAAAAATATAGCTCTGCAACACCACATCCAATGGGAAGACTGCCCATTTTGGGCAAGGTTTGCATAAA
This sequence comes from Dendrobates tinctorius, assembly GCF_039654945.1. Taxonomy (NCBI): domain Eukaryota; kingdom Metazoa; phylum Chordata; class Amphibia; order Anura; family Dendrobatidae; genus Dendrobates; species Dendrobates tinctorius. Next base: position 5,275,579 of record NW_027361674.1, read on the forward strand.
TGCCGTCACTTATCAGAAAGGGACATATCCAAAATTCGATTGGCTTGTTACTCAAGATTCTGAACAGTTCTCGCAAGTTCAGGACTGTGGTTATCTATGTAATTACCATATTGTGCTCATCAGACTTGGACTGGCCTGTTGGGGAACAGGAGAATTCTCAGGTAGGCCCCCATGCAAAAGTAAACTCCTTACCCCTTTGAGCTGTAGTTAGCACAATACACTTGAATCACTACAGACTAAACCAGCATCTTATTATATAGAAGCATTGATGAATGAGGGTGGTGTAATATTTGTTTGTAGCTGTAGAAATAGCAGGAACGCGGGATGCAGTGACGTGCAGGAGGCAGAGCAAGGGTTAACAGGTTTATTTACAGGGGAATACAGGGAGGTGAAGAGTTAAACAGTATAAAAGACAAAGTGATGTACAAAGATTGAAATAACGGCAATTCGGTAACAAGCGTATCAGGAAGTCCTAACACTGCAGCTCCTGCTGCGCACTCAATAACGTCGGCAACGGCGGGTGCTGTGTCTTTTCTAGTGGGGTCCAGCAAAAGCAAATGACAATACCCCGTCTTCTGGTGACAGTGGTCAGTCTCTGGTACCTTCCACTGCCCCTAGTCCATATACTGTAGTGGCTAAACAACAGTGAGGGCCACAGTCCGGTACGAGCCAAATGTGGCTCCTTAACTATCTTAGCTGGTGAAGTCAGGTCACAAGAGACAGGGCAACTAACAGCTGGCAATGTCAGGGTGCAAGTGGCCGTATCATATGCAGTCCCTCTTGGGCAGCGCTTATGCGATACTCACAATCATGTAGTGTACAGCACCTGGTTCTCTGGTCGTCACTGGACACACACTGTATGTCCCACTCTCCCTGGTCCCCACTGTTGATGGTGGATGATGGCGGAAGATGGTCTGGGTGCCGCTGATACTCCTGGGATGGAGCTCTCCTCTCTTTGGCTGCTATAACACCCGGCTCAGCTCTGCTCTGCTGGCACGGCTCTGCTCTGCACGGCTCTGATGGCAAGGCTCTGCGCCACTGGCATGGCTCTGCTCCACTGGCATGGCCCTGCTCTGCACGGCTCTGTTCCTCTGGCACGGCTCTGCTCCACTGGCACGGCTCTGCTCTGCATGGCTCTGCTCCGCTGGCACTGCTCTGCGTGGCTCTGGTCCACTGGCACAGCTCTGCTCTGCATAACTCTGCTCTGCTGATACTGCTCTGCTTTGCACGGCTCTCTCTGCAGGCGACTGGGGCTCCTCCTGTATGGCCCGTCGCCACACCGGTACCCTCTGGCGGGGGGAAGCAAGGCGCGCCAAACACCGCTCTGCCCGCTGCTCTCTGCGCTGCCCTCTGCACTGCACTCTGCCGATGCCAGACTCCGTTGCTTAACGTGCATTCTCTTTTTATGCCTCCGACGCTGTGTGCCTTTTTCAGACTCCCCCCCCTCCTGGGTTCAGAAGTTGGTCCGGCTCACTCAGGCTTCCCCCTGGCAACAGGGGAGGGTCCACCTCTTTCAAGCTTCCCCCAGGAAACAGAGGATGCAGCTCTTTTAGTCTTGGACCCGGCACGCAAGTACCCACGATCTCGTCAACCTCCTTACATAGCCTAGAGTCAATGTTACAGGTGGGCTCTTGGCATCTCAGTTCAAAACCGGTGCTCGTTCATATCACTCCCGCATCACCTTCCTCTAAACAGCACCATAGGGATCGCCATAAAACCCTATGATGATTTAAGTTTTGTTCAGCAGAATTATGGGTGGTCCGGGTGTTGCAGACATAATACCGGCGCTAATATATAGCCACATTATGGTCACCTAGAAATGACCTACATTTATTTTTTTAGACAGTTTTATATTTATTATCCTCACCTGGATACTCTGATATAAAAGTCCTTTATTTCCACTTACATAAAAAAATAATTCAATATAACTACAGCCCGGCGGATTTCTGTATATAGGTAAATAAAGCTCAGATTTATCCATCTTTTACTAAAAAAAAAATGCATGAAAAAATATTAAAGAAAAATATTGCATTTGCTTCCTATTACAGCTTCCATTAAACAGTTGCACGTGAGTATTTGAGAAGAAAGGATGGTAATACCCGCCTGGCAGCTCGATGGATTATACAGTAAATTTCACTCCCAATGTGTGGCTCGCGTCAGTGTGTACTAATGCTGAAAGCTCTTTCAGCATTATCGCTCACAGAAGAAAATGATGGATAAGTGGCGCTGACAAAACTCCAAACTGTGTGGACTCAGAAGGTGAAATCCACTCGGCTTCCTCTCCGACGAGTATCACGTCGAGTTGTTCCATCTCCAAGAAGTTACTTGAAATCAGAATTCGCTTTGAAAATGGGAGATTATTCCCTTCTCTTCCCACTCGCGGTCTCTTTCTCTCTTCTTGGCTGATCAGATGATATTGTCAGCGGGTCGTTAAATACACAATGTCGTTAGCGTAACATCACAGCGTTGGCACAACACTCATTTGTGTCCTATTCATCACTGGTGCCAACACCCTGCTAAGACGGTCACAAATCACACCCCATGCTTATTACCGCATTCAGGAATATTAAAGGAAGCTGTTATTGAGAGTGACAATGGCTGGAGTACTACCGAAAAATAGAAAACCGCCAAACAGTCATCTTTATACGTGACGATGTGTACACAGCAGGCAATTTGCGGTATATCATAGCCACCAAGCAGCAATATTTACACTATTATCTGGGTATTTTCTGTGTAGCTCTTTAATTTTCAGTTATGACGGTATTATTCAGACCGTGAGTGGCGATATTATTTCATCATAGCCAGTAAGTAAGAGTTTTCAGAAAACCCCTCCCAGCTGCAGATTTTTTTTAAGTAAATGTTCTTTACTCACCATCCCCGATTCCAACGCTGAGTCTCTACCGCTACTCCCTGTGTCTGTTATTGTCTTCACCATGACATCGCTGCAGCCAATCAGTAAGTTCTTTGACCGAGTAGATGGAATGAGCTGTTCATAGTTGCTGAACTCAATGATTGGCTACAGTGCTGTAAATGTGATATCAGTGCTACAGATGCCAGGAGAAGCTGTGAGGACTTTTTAAAAGGGAAGGGTTTTTTCTGAAACTGGAAAGCCATTTTAATAGTTGGGTATTTGTGATGTAGATCTTGTTAGCATTGTTTAATGTGGCATATAAGGTGGAATTTCAGATCAGAATGGCGGTATTTTTATGAGTTCATTAGGACAGCATTGTTTAGCTGTGCAATTTGGCGACATAATTTAGGCACACAGTATGGTGACATACTTGTAGGGTGTCATTGCTTAGCTATACACCTACAATGTAGACAGTAATATCTTGGTACTCTATCACAGTAGTACCTGAGCTGTCAGTGGCGATACTGTATATAAAGATATAAAGAGCGTTATAAGGTGAAATTTCAATATAGTATGGCAGCTTTTCATTTTTTTAATGGCACAAAAGGAGAACATTGTTTAAGTGTGCTGTAGGGTGGCATTGCTTAGCTCTACACCTACAGTTAAGACTAATAATTAGCCACTATGTAATGGTTAATGGCGGCATTATTTTAACACAGACTTGAATTAATATTTGGTTCCATTTTTATGTGTATCATGCTGGCATTGCTTAGGTGCACTATGAGTTGGAATTTCAGCTCAGTATGGCAGCATTTTTAAGGTCACATTGGGATTACATTTTTAGCTGTATAATTTGGTGACAGCAAATTGTTTAGGTATACATTATGTTATCATTGTTGCGATGTACAGTATGGTGCCATTCTTTAGTTGTATATTTGCAGAAGTGACAGTATTATTTGAGCACTGCATAGGTAGAATTGCTTTGTTTAGGTGTACACCTAATAATGGAGCATCAATGTAAAAAAATGTAAAGGTTGATTATTTGCATCTACTTGAGCACTTAAAGGGCATCTGTCAGTAGGATCTACCCCCCGAAGCCATCTACATGGGCATGTAGGTCATAGGAAGCTGAAGAAAATGATACATTGATATCTGCGATCTGATAACTTATTCCAAAGAAATCCACTGGCTTCTTAATATTATTATTATTATTATTATTATTTATTGTTATAGCGCCATTTATTCCATGGCGCTTTACATGTGAGGGGGGTATACATAAAAACAAGTACAATAATCTTAAACAGTACAAGTCATAACTGGTACAGGAGGAGAGAGGACCCTGCCCGCGAGGGCTCACAATCTTCAAGGGATGGGTGATAATACAGTAGGCGGGGGTAGAGCTGGTCGTGCAGCGGTTTGGTCGATCGGTGGTTACTGCAGGTTATAGGCTTGTCGGAAGAGGTGGGTCTTCAGGCTCTTTTTGAAGGTTTCGATGGTAGGTGAGAGTCTGATATGTTGTGGTAGAGAGTTCCAGAGTAGGGGTGATGCGCGAGAGAAATCTTGTATGCGATTGTGGGAAGAGGAGATAAAAGGGGAGTAGAGAAGGAGATCTTGTGAGGATCGGAGGTTGCGTGCAGGAAAGTACCGGGAGACGAGGTCACAGATGTATGGAGGAGACAAGTTGTGGATGGCTTTGTATGTCATGGTTAGGGTTTTGTAATGGAGTCTCTGGGCAATTGGGAGCCAGTGAAGGGATTGACAGAGGGGAGAAGCTGGGGAATAGCGGGGGGACAGGTGGATTAGTCGGGCAGCAGAGTTTAGAATAGATTGGAGGGGTGCGAGAGTGTTTGAGGGGAGGCCGCAGAGCATGAGGTTGCAGTAGTCAAGGCGAGAGATGATGAGGGCATGGACTAGGGTTTTTGCAGATTCTTGGGTAAGGAATGAACGGATGCGTGAAATATTTTTGAGTTGAAGTCGGCAGGAAGTGGAAAGGGTTTGGATATGTGGTTTGAAGGAGAGATCAGCATCAAGGATTACTCCGAGGCAGCGAGCATGTGGGACTGGGGAGAGTGGGCAGTCATTTACTGTAATTGATAGGTTCGTAGGGGGGGTCACGTGAGATGGGGGAAAGATATTAATATGTAAATGAGCTGCTGAGATAGCTGGGCTGAACATAGATCGCCACAAGAATCTGTTTCCAGAGTTAATTTAAATGAAACGGAGCATTATTGGTATGAGACATGTAGATCAGGAGAGCAGACTGTCAGTTGTTACATGTCTCACAGCGGTAATGTCCACTTTAATTTCAAACAAGAACCGGAGGCAAACTCTTGGGGAGATTTATACCCTGCCCATAGATCTTAACAGCTCATTAACATATTAAGAAAAACGTAGATTTCTCAGGAATAAGAAATCGTATCGCAGATATCAAGGTATCATTTTATTCAACTTTTCATGACCTACATGCCGATATAGATGGTATAGGAGGGTTGATCCTAGTGAAAGATTCAGTTTAAGCTCTAAATCTCCAGTCTAGGTCATTACCCAGAAGAAATGAAGTCCCCAATATATAAAGAGTCCCACCAAGACAGAAGCTTTTTGACATTTGGCCTTCAAGATCTAGGAGATACATCCAAGGCATCAGAATAGGGTTTGTACCTAGGGATCAATATACATTTTATAGATATATGGTCAATGTCACGAAACAGTGCCCCCTCCATGGTAAATTTATATAGGATCACGTTGCATTTGGTCAGTGGCATGTTCAGCTCACTCTTGGGAAAACAACCAATAATCTCTGCTCCATCACCAGCAGATGGTTACTTTACAAGGGTTGATATCTTTTTTTCCCAAAGATTCCTGTATGGACTTGATAAAATATACACCTATAAATCTAAATAAAATCAGGCGTAACTGATTATTCATCAGTCACAGAAAAATTCCAAAGCCAACGCACAGCCCAAGGTACACACACATATATACACATGTCAGCCATTGTGGGCCGGTCAATTAAGTAATGCAGGTCCTTTTCACCAGCCGCTGTAAATCTTCCTTCCTGCCATTACTGGTGTAAATGAAGCTTCGGTATTGATCATTTGCATCTTTGTTCCATGACGAGAATTTACTGCCATCAGTGTGGGGGGTTTGTAAAAAATGTTGCAGCGATAAATTAAAAGATTATGGGGCCTCTATCTGTCTCTTGCAATCAGCCCCGTAGAAAATGAGAAATAAGAATTACTACCATGAAGTGAAGATTATAGAGGTTCGAAATTTATGGGCGAAAAAAAGGTTGATTATTTCGAAAGCATTAAGACTTGTGGATCGCTAGAAATCCCAGGAATTTTTTTTATATATGCCTGGGAAAAAATATGGGACTATTTAAAAAAATGCCAAATGATTTTTAGCTACGAGAACTGCAGACATTAAAAAAAGCAAATTAAAAAAATGTGAAACTTTGTGCAATTTAGACCATGATTCGTTTTTTTTTGTTTTTTTTTTAAGCAGAGACTATATTTGCTTCTAGATATCATCATGGGAATGCAGACAGCAATAGAAAAAATAATTTGATTTTTTTTTATCAGGAGTAATAATAATAATAATAATAATAATAATAAAAATAAAGTAAAATTCTAAAATCCAGCATCTGATGGTCTTAAAATACTAATTATTTCTGAAAAAAGTCCCACTCCCATCCTAGATTCCGAAAGCACTCCTCTCATAGTCCAGCAGATGGTCTAATGTCAGGAGGAATGGCGGTCCTGCAGTCGGACCGGTGCATCCAAACACAAAGATCCCCTTAAATTGTTTTTATTTTCTATAGAGTCTCCTTGTAGGAATTGATATTAATTGATACTGTTCTGTGAAATATCCTGATATTTTTCTGCCGTTAAAAAATGTTAGTCTATGCATTCCGACGCTCCCTAAGAAATAGGCAATAATTAAGGTAGACCATCGCTTTTTTATTATATCAGTTTTTTTACAAACCAATAATAAGTGCTGTCCAATACTTTACCATATTTCGTTTGGCCCCCCCAAAAAAACAAAAAAAATTGGCATATATAGTTATATTAAAATTTTAAAATAGGTGGCCATGATTTCTGACTATTCATTATCTCACTGGGCCTTAGACATCTGCGTAAAGTAGACTGACGGTTATGTCTCACCTGCTGAGATGGATTCCTGAAGCCTTTAGACCAGACAAGTAGATGTTTTGCATCACAGAAAGGTGACACCAATGCAGCGAGGTGTAGAGGTTGGAGCAACAAACGTTTAGAGACTGGAAGAGTAGCGTAAGAGTCAAATGCAAAAGCAAAAAAAGATGGAATGAAGTGAATGAAGATTTGTAGACTTGCCGATGTAGTAGAACTCGACGGGCAAAGGATCAAAAGGAACCGGCCTGAGTAGGGAAAAAATGGAAGAACTGGTGCTGGAGCCGGTACAGGTGAGTAACACTGACCTGAAAATTGTCAGCTTTAGTCTAAGGCGATTTTCCGGCCAGTCTAGATAAGCATTCATGTTGGAGTCAGAAATTCCTGATTCGATAAGAGGTGCACGCCTCTTAATGAATTAGGAGCGTCTGACAAGTGGCGAGCACCTTCATGCACCAGAAATCTAGAACTGGAGTAAGATATCTGGCAGAAGGAAAGCCACAGCTCATCATGAATTAGATGATCTGTGGCATCACACCCCTACCTCCCCCATGTGGCCCCATCACACCAGAGCTCCTCCCATTTTTGCAGATGTGGGTGAAATTGGCAGGAAAATGGCAAAAGTCACAACATTTTTAAGTATTTCTGTTTTGCACAAAAATTTTGTGAATTTTCAAAGCAATTTAGGTCAGAATTCTGGCACAATTGATATGATGAATCAGGGCTTATGTTCTCAGCTGAATCAGAATCAATTTCTATCTCATTTTACTGCACTACTTGCAGTGATAGTTTTCTGAGAAAAATAATGGAACCTAATGAGCCAGAATTGTAAATCAGTTGGTGTCTGTTGGAGGTGCCAATTGGCCAAAGGCACTGTGCCAAGAAAGAAACATTGAAAGAAAGAGGTAATATCTGCACTTGTCCCAAGTTTTGCTTCAAGATCAAGATGCCCATATTTCTCTGTTCTTTGGGAGGCGGATTTGAATACACATGTTATGCAAGAGGAAAAGCAACTAGCCAGGGTATAACATAGGCTTTGTCACTTGGTATGGAGACAGTACTGGGTCTTCTATTTGTGTAGTTATAGTTGATCCAACAAACTATTCTGTGTAGCCTGGAAGGACATTTTCCCCTAATACAGAGCAGTTATTGTCTGTTTTTCGCCTTCTTCTGGATCAACTCGTTAGGCTCTAGGTTGAACTCGTTGGACTTTGGTCTGCTATCAAACTCTATGGGAAAAAAAATATAGGCACTGCAAAAACAACAGTTGCACCCCAGCTCTGGTGCTTGATAGGAACCAAAAGTCCCTTTGCTGCACAAGAAGATACCAATGTTATAAAAGTGAACCCTGCAATGTGCATTTAAGACTTTAAGTTACGCTGTTGGGGCCAGTGTTGGGTTGAACCTGCAAACGTGGGGAATAGATTTATTTTTATTTATTTTGACCATAAAACCCCATTTTAATGTATGCTATTCTTTTAACAAATGTATACAAATTACGCCCTGCTTCAAGACAAAAGGGAAAAAAAATCTAGACCTTTAAATATAACGTTATAGTGCCACCAAGCTGAACATTTCTATAATTAACCTGGAGCGCGTGCGTCTCTCTACTACTCTGATAATGTCTTTATAAATCGAGGCAGACAAGCCCTGTCTCTATGAAGTGGAAAGCAGAGATCAGACGGTAGTTAAGAACATGAGGTCACACGGAACTGGGACAACTGATTAAATGAGTCAGTGATAAAGGGAAGTGACAAAAAGGACCAGTGACAGGTCCACTAGATGATTGAGATGGAGCTGTTCATTAACCCAAGTAAGTTTACCCTAATTCCCAGCAAGAAGAATACATTCAGCAGATTTAGATCAATCTAATTACCTCCAGAAGAAACCTAAACTGATTAAGAACTTAAACCTAAACCTAATTTTCTGGGCAGGAAAAAAAAAATCTCAATTGTTACTAAACGATATTAAATCCACATGACCCAAAAAGGCAGCAGCTGAACCCATCAGGTCTAAAATGGATGATTATAAAGAGCAGCTCAGAATGTTGGGAGAGAACTTTCAGGGAGTTCACTACATTAGTTACAGGCAATAAACTCTGAGGGTTCGGAGATATAACTGTTGTGAAATAGCAATAAAAACTTTAAGAATTGTCTCTAAGTTTCAGTCCAACCACATATGGCCCAAATATTTACTTTTGTTCCCCACTATTAAACAATTCAATGAACCCCTAATTTTGGTTTTCATCAATTACTTAGACTTTCTCTGGAGCATCTGGCCTTTTTAATTCAATGATCACTATGTAATGCATCAATTCTCCTGTTGAGGTGCTGTAGGAAAATGGAACCTTTGCTTTATGATTCAACCAAAGAATACCGTCGATCCCTGGTGGTCCCATCGGCGGCAATGCCTGTGTTTAGATTTCAGTTGACTCACTGGCGGAAACAGACATAAGAGGGTCCATGTGCAAGAACAATATATGGGCCCTTGGCAGTCCAATAGCTCAACATAATGCACATTTCCACCAGCTTTGGAAAAATAAATTTCCTCCCTTACCTCTTGGGCTCCTGTGCAGCTTCACAGGCTGTATCAATGATATGTCTACCCCTGAATATACTCCTCTAACAGAAAGGACTCGCCTTCCAATTACCATTTTTTGCTTTTTTTTTCATTTTTATTTTCTTTTCCCTTCTTCCAAAACCAATTTTTTATTTCGCTATTTAAATGGTTAAAGGGAATCTGTCACCTTGGAAAATGTTATCAACCTGCAGATATAGGGTTAATCTGCCATTAAAGAGCGCTACGATGATGGCTGAATACCTTTCTGAAAGCAAAGCTACAGGGAAAAAAAATCAATTTTTTTCCTCCGGGGAGCCACCGGCTATTCATATCTGGGCGGCCAGGGAATGCTGCTGTACAGGGAGAAATTGTACTGGGGTACCTGAGGTCTCTTTATTCTGAGAATTGGTGGGGTTCCAAGAGGTTGTATCCCCTTGGCATGGCTGTTGCTAGGCTTTCATTCTTCAGGGACAAAAGTTTCAATGCACAGTCTTTACCCTATATCTTAATACTCCAACGTGGCCAGATGGTGCCCATTTTGGTACCTAGCAATGGAGGAAGATGCTCTGGTTGCCCCCAACTATGGCTCTTCCCATGGATGATGATTAAGTGTTGGTATATTCTAAATGATATGCCATCACTGACTAAAATGAAAATACCCAATGAAGGTTTATGCAGTTTTTGTGATATAACTCTTCATTCCACACCCCCCTCAATTCCTTTCCACCCAGGACAAAATAATAAACCTTAAAATTTCAAAAACGTCAATTTTTTTGGACACAAAGAAATTGCGCATCTTCCTTTTTTTTATCCGTAAAAGTCACGGTTAACTTAAATCTCTCAAAAAATCCTTTTCGAAGACAGATTAATACCAAACCATTATGTTCCGGCACAGTATAATACTGACAAATTGCAACATGCTTTCCAATCTCTCACAGTACATCAGCCTCGACGGCAGCTGCAATGATACCGAGTGATTCATCTTTAATGAATTCGGGGGAGCTTTCTTCTTTTTCTTCGTCCCAGACTGTAAGGTACCAATATTGAGCAATAAGGTTATATCCTCATCTGTATGCAAATCTCCACGTATGCGGCTCAAGCGGCATTATCCAAATTGTCCAGGAGCAAATTATGGATTGTTCTACCTCATCTTCCATTCCTCCCGTATTATTAAAGCTGCTTCTATGAAGTTGGTGTCATCTCGATATCAAGACAACAAAGCACCTTAACCTCCTAACGACACGTCTACGGAGGTGTATTCAGCGCACCGCTCAATTATAGCAATCTGCACCAATTTTCGCACATTTAGGCAAACGTTAAAGGGTCCTTTAATGGTCACTTATTATCATCTCAGAGTCTACTTTTATTCAGTGAGCGGTGGTTTATGAGAGGTTTATGAGATTATTGAGCTGCCAAAGTGGAGACAAAGGATGGCTGCCAGGGAGCAAGATGGAAAACTGCCACGGCCGAGACGCACATGGAAAAGCAAATATATTTGGCTTTTTTTTCTAAGGACAGAAATAGAGTGGAAAGTTTACACCTCCCCTTGGAGTCGGTTCTTGAATTAATTAGGCCCTAGGGAGGAAAGCATTTCTAGGCTTCATCCTCTCTGATCTCCAGTCACAATTGCCTGGACACAAAAATGCTATCATTCAAATAACTCATTAACCCCTTACAGAATGGAGATAAATTACGTTATTTTTCTTTTCTTTTAAATTTGTTTATTTATTTAATATATTACATTTTATAGCAATTCCAGTCGAAGACGATGAAACTGCTATGGGACTCTTAAAGAAAAGTGATTAAGTCATTGTTAGTCCCTTCTTCCTTGCTATTGGATAATGTGAACCTCTAGAGGACTCTGGTTACCTGGACCAAGAGTAATGGAAAGTGCATGGGGGCTAGAAAGAAAACCAGACCCTAAAGATGTTGGTGATAAAACTTTGCACCATAATGAGGTACCTATTTATTTAATTATAGAATCTCTTATTTATTTAATTACAAATACAAATTTGGGCGAATTTATAGGCTTAAAGGGGTTGTCCAGGACTTTAACATTGATGGCCTTGGGATAGATCATGAATGTCTGATTAGTTAGGGTGCAACACCCGAGACCACGCCAATCAACCATTCCCGGTATCTGTAGTGGCGAATGGGGCTGCTCAGTTGTGGAGCTACACAGCACAGCTCCATTGACTGTATAGTGGCCATGGATGGGTACTCACATCTGCCACCTATTCAAATCAATAGGTGAAGGATGTATAGTAACTGGCCGCAGCCACTATTTGATCAATGGAACTGTGCTGCGTAGCTCCACAACTGAGCTGTTCCGGATGCCGCTGACAAAAGGAACGGGTGATCAACGGGGGTGCTGGGTGTCACACCCAAACTAATCAGACATCGATTACCTATCCTAAGGATAAAACATCAATGTTAAAGTCTTGGACAACTCATTTAAACTGGAAGCCAGTAGTAAATCTTCATTGATCTCAATCTTATTATTGTGAAATGTTCTTATATCTTTATGCTGTCCATATTATGGTCTCAACATACAAATCTCTCATGGTTCTATAGAACTAAACTTAAATCACTATGTACAGTGGGGAAAAAAGTATTTGCTACAATAGAAGATAGAACTTAATATTTGGTACAGAAACCTTTGTTTGCAATTACAGAAGTCAGACATTTCCTGTAATTCTTGACCAAGTTTGCACACACTGCAGCAGGGATTTTGGCCCACTCCTCCATACAGATCTTCTCCAGATTTTTCAGGTTTCGGGGCTGTCACTGGGCAATATTGAATTTCAGCTCCAAAGATTTTCTATTGGGTTCAGTTCTGGAGACTGGTTAGGCAATTCCTGGACCTTGAAATGCTTCTTAGGGAGCCACTCCTTAGTCACCCTTGCTGTGTGTTTCTGGTCATTGTCATGCTGTAAGACCCAGCAATGACCCATCTTCAATGCTCTTACTGAGGGAAGAAGGTCGTTGGCCAAATTTTGCGATACATGACCCCATCAATCCTCCCTTCAATACGATGCAGTCTTCCTGTCCCCTTTGCAGAAAAGCACCCCCAAAGTATGATGTTTCTGCCCGCAATGCTTCACAGTTATAATGGTGTTCTTAGGGTTGTAACCATCCTTCTTCTTCCTCCAAACACGGTGAATGGAGTTTATACTAAAAAGGTATATTTTGAGCTCATCTGACCACATGACCTTCTCCCATGCTTCCTCTAGATCAGAGGTCCCCAACCTGTAGCTCTGGAGCCACATGTGGTTCGCGGTCCCATGAATTGTGGCTCGCGGCTGTCTGCCAGATTGGTGCATTAAGTCCAGGTCTAGCAAACAGATATGAAGAGTACATCTTAAAATGGTGAATTTTGTGAGTAGTCCTGCACAGAAGAGCACATCTGGATGCACATTTACTGGTCAGGGGTTTAGAGATGTTTTAGGTATGGTACGTTGGAGGATGGTACTACCTGTTAGAGGAGGTGCTGAATGTCGCTTGCGACCCTCTCTTAGTGCTGAATATGGCTCTCAAGGTAAGAAAGGAAGGGGACTACTGCTCTAGATCATCCAGATGGTCATTGGTGAACTTCAAATGTGCCTGGACATGTGCTGGGGTGAGCAAGGGGACCTTGCGTGCCCTGCAGGATTTTAATCCATGATGGTGTAGTGTGCTACTAACGGTAATGTTTGACACTGTGATCCCAGCTCTCTTCAGGTCATTGACCAGATCCTTCCATGTAGTTCTGGACTGATTCCTGACCTTTCTCAGAATCACCCTTAACTCACGATCTTGCATGGAGCCCCAGACCGAGAAAGATTGACAGTCATCTTGTGTTTTTTCCGTTATCAACTAATTGTGCCAACAGTTGTTGCCTTCTCACCAAGCTGCTTGCCTCTTGTCCTGTAGCCCACCATAGCCTTGTGCATGTGTACAATTTTGTCCCTGGTGTCCTTAGACAGCTTTTTGGTCTTGGCCATTTACCATTGGTGGAGAGGTTGGAGTGTGATTGATTGAGCATGTAGATAGGTGTTTTTATATAGATAACAAGTTCAAACAAGTGCAATTAATACAGGTAATGAGAGTAGAGTAGGAGGCTTCTTACCCCTTACCCCCGAAGCTTTTTCCGGTTTTGAATTTTTGTTTTTCACTCCCCTTCATCCCAGAGCCATAACTTTTTTATTTTCCCTTCAATATGGCCATGTGAGGGCTTTTTTTTTGTGGGACAAGTTGTAGTTTTGAACAACACCATTGGTTTTACCATGTTGTGTACAAGAAAACAGTAAAAAAAATTCCAAAAGCGGCGAAATTGCAAAAAAGTGCAATCCCACACTTGTTTTTTGTTTGGCTTTTTTACTAGGTTCACTAAATACTAAAACTGACCTGCCATTATGATTCTCCATGTCATTACGAGTTCATAGACACCAAACATTTGTAGTTTCTTTGTTATTTAAGTGGTGAAAAAAAATTATAAATTTTGTTGAAAAAAAAAATTGTGCCACTTTCCGATACCCATAGTGTCTCCATTTTTCGTGATCTCGGGTTGTTTGAGGGATTACTTTTTGGGTGCCGAGCTGACGTTTTTAATGATACCATTTTGGTGCAGATATGGTCTTTTGATCGCCCGTTATTACATTTTAATGCAATGTTGCGGCGACTAAAAAAACGTATTTCTGACCCTTTGACTTTTTTCTCGCTACACCGTTTAGCAAGCAAGTTGATACTTTTTTATTGATAGATCGGGCAATTCCAAATATGTGTATGTTTGATTTTTTTTTTTATTGTTTTGTTTTGAATGGGGCGAAAGGGGGGTGATTTGAACTTTTATATATTTTTTTATTTTTTTAATTTTTAAAAACCTTTCAAAACTTTTTGGCATGCTTCTAGTCTCCATGGGAGACTAGAAGCTGCCACAACCCGATCGGCTCTGCTACATAGAGGCGATGATCAGATCGCCTCTATATAGCAGAATTACTCACTTGCTATGAGCACCAATCACCGGGTGGCGCTCACAACAAGCCGGCACTGACAACCATAGAGGTCTCCAGGAGACCTCTGGCTGTCATGCCAATGAATTGGTGACCCGCGATCACGCGACGTGGGTCATCGGTGGGCGGATTTCCGGCTCGATTGCTGGAAGTGCTTGTTAAATGCCGCTGTCAGCGGATCGCGATTCCACCCGCGGCTATTGCGGGCACATCTCAGATGTTCAAAACAGCTGACATGTCCCGGGAAAGATGTGGGCTCACCGCCGGAGCCCACATCAATGGGAGGGAGTCCGATATTGGCATAAATGTATGCCCGATGTCGGAAAGGAGTTAAAGAAAAACTAACGTGTCTGTGAGAGCCGGAATTGTTGCTGGTTGGTAGGTAATTAGATACTTATTTCATGCAATAAAATGCAGTTGAATTCGTTAAAAAATCATTCAATGTGGTTTTCTTGTTTTTATTTTTAGATTCTGTCTCTCACAGTTGAAGTACCTACGATAAAAATTACAGATCTCTCCATTCTTGGTAAGTGAGAAAAGTTGCAAAATCGACATAGTATCACATAGTTATTTTCCCCACTGTAACTCCATGTTACTAACCTCTTCTGGATTCTATCCTTCATCTCCCTCCTGCTGAAGCAATCTCTCTCATCTTTTCTGCAGCATCATGCTCCTTGAGCTTATAAGGCCAGCTCAGGCGAAAGAATTCAGGTAGTTGGTGTCCATGCTTCCTTGTGCTACTTTTGCTTAGGACCTTGTAACAAGCCCAACTTTGCTAAAACATTAAGTAACTTAATTATACCACTTGCTAGTTCTTTATTGGATCTTGTGACCAACCAAACTGTGCTACATCATTAAGTCAACTCTGCCAGATGTGTATTGGACTCTGTTTGCCATATTGCTGAGTCAACTCTGATGTACCGTTGTCAGCTCTGCATTGAACTCTATGACAAACAGAGCTGTGCTATATCCCTGAGGCAACTCTGCCATAAAGCTACTGGTTCTATAATGGATTCAGTGACAATATCAGCTCTGCTTTGTTGTTGAGTCAAATCTGCCATTTTGTTGTGAAACTTAACTCTGCTCCACCGGTTCTTCATTGCTGAATCTAATCAATTTCATTGGATGCAGTGGTTCCAGTTGTCTCCTCCTGTTGCTGTTCTATCACATCTTCAGTTATGCCATCTGGATCTCCCTGCTGCGCCAACGTCATTGGTCCGTGCTGCATATCAACTGCTCTTCCAGATCAAGAGCTTTGAGCTTCCATCTCATTAAGTGAGACATAACACTCTATGGAGCTGTACTACATAGTGTATTAGAAAATTCCTTAAGGTGTATAATGTATGGCCAATAAAATAGTTTTCAATCTATTCTTTAGATTTATTCTGCAAACATTCAGAATGGGCTAAAAGAGAACATGTCAAATTGTATATGGAGACCGAAATAGAGAAGCTGAGAAGAATGATATAAAAGTTTGTTGTAAAAGATTCAGAATAACTTGCACATTATTCATTGAAATCCCTGGTATTTGTAGACAAAAGGGTCCAGTGGATGGTGCTACTCGAGATTACAGTGGGCGGTCCTACTCAGGAGTCCATTAGGCAGTCCTAATTTGAAGTCCATTGGGCGGTCCTACTCAGGAGTCCATTAGGCAGTCCTAGTTTGAAGTCCATTGGGCGGTCCTACTCAGGAGTCCTTTGGATGGCTCTATTCAGGAGTCCAGCACGCAGTCTCACTCATTCACTGCTATTTTTGCATGTACAGTCATACAGGTCAATGACTAGGAAGACCACCCAATGGACTCATTCAGAGAAACACCAGGGATTTCAATGAATAAAATGCAAGTTTTAATAAAACTTTCCAACACTAATGTGTCATGATCCAGTGTTGGATCTGGCGGTATTAAAAGCACAAAGTGAACTTTTTTTACTTTGGTTAAGTTCAAAGGTGTTTTGACTGTCCCCGGTGGTGGTTGTGGTATTGCACCTTAGGTTAGGTTGCACTTAATTATGGTGCAGGTGTGACACTCTATAAATGGGTCTCAGGGTGTTCACTCACTGCTGGTGATATTTCTTGCTGAGTTATTGGAGAGCCTGGTGGAAGGATGGAGCGGGATAGGAGTCCTGCGCAGTCAGCCAGAGAGAATGAGTGCCAGCTAATGGTGTCTGCAGGAAGGACTGGCATGGCTTGGTGGAGTCGCAGTTTATGGTGTCGGCGGGAAGTGCGGGCATGGCTTAGAGGAGTGGCGACTAGGAAGAGAGTTGCACTCAGCATGTTCGACTTGGTTGCTGAGAACTGGACTCGAGCATGCTTGGATTCTTGGCAGAGGCTGGACTCATCTTGGGACTCTGTGTACTGGACTGCTGCAAGTGGTGATGGACTCTGCTCCCAGGCTGCACGATGGTGACGGGTCCAGTTATGGTGATGGATCCAGGTGGAGGGGAAGATGCACGCAGGTGGTGGGCTCTGTTGCTAGGAGCGCACGCAACAGAGCAAAGATAAGTGGTGTTTCCCCTGTATTGTCTCTTTCCTCATGTGTGTTGTTAGTGCAGTGGTGGGATTAGTCTCTGCACTGACCTATTCCCTAGTGAGGGTTTAGGCTCAGGGCGAGCAAGGGCGTTAAGGTTCGCGTGCGGCGACAGGTGCGGAGCCTGTTTAGGGAATGTGAGGAGTGTAGGGACACTGGCTCAGGGGAGTGCAGGAGGTCTCCATTTCCCCATTCCCTATCGCAGGGCCCACCATTGTTAAAGTTACCCAGGTTCCCCCCTTATTATTTAAATGCGCCTTACTGGAGGCGGTGTTTCCAGATATATGTATGCATGGCGTGTAATACCTAAATCCGCCAGGTGGAGGCGGCGTATCCACCTGCACGCTTTATTATTTAAATTCGCCCCACTGGAGGCGGTGTATCCAGGGTCACGTGTGTTATGGGTTCGCCTTGCGACATCATCTGCGACCAGACACACGTGATCATGACATTATCACCAGCCATACTTTTTTTCTGGTGAGCTTCGGCCATGTGGAGACCTGTGGTAATTGCTGCCGGGCCTCACTGAGGAGAGTGGGGAGCGGCATGGTGTGTTAGAGCTGCTGCAGCAGCAGTTACCAGGGTCTGGGGCCTCTGCTCAGTTAACCAGAGAAACAAAAATGGCAGCTGCGGTCTGGCAAAAGCCCCTAGAGTCGCTGCTGGGGAGCGGGACTTGCTCATGCACGGGGAGGTACCCAGGCAGGTGGGAGGAATGGTGCCCCACGGAGCTGCCTGGTATTCCCCGAGGTGAAGGGGTACATCCCTGTGGTGAGCAGACTAGGTGTATAGTCGCTGCTGGGGAGCTGGACTTGCTCATACAGGGGACGCACCCAGGCAGGTGGGAGGAAAGGTGCCCCACGGAGCTGCCTGGTATTCCCCGAGGTGAAGGGGTACGTCCCTGTAATGAGCAGATTGGTGAATAGTCCACGGGGCTCATGCCAAATCTTCGATGCCGCCCCTCCTGGTCGTGTGGAGGCGACCAGCGAGTATATATATATTTTCCTCCATATTCCTGCGGCTATGGTACTAAAACCCCCTAGAGTCGCTGCTGGGGAGCAGGACTGGTTCATGCAGGCGGGCGCACCCAGGCAGGTGGGAGGAATGGTGCCCCATGGAGCTGCCTGGTATTCCCCGAGGTGAAGGGGTACGCCCCTGTGATGAGCTGACTGGTGTGATAGTCCGCGGGGTTTTACGCCAAATCTTCATACCATCGAAGAAGCCGCCCTCCTGGTCGTGTGGAGGTGACCAGCGAGAGTATATTTCCTCCATTTCCCGGTCCCCTTCTTCTCCTGGTGTGTGCAGCAGGTGTGCTGCGGGGGAGTAGGGACAAATCTCTACCCTCGCTATTAACCAACCCTAGGAGGCGCAGTCCTCATGGTGAAAGGGTTGGAGGGTGGTGTCCCTTGGTGAATAGTGGGGGTGTGAGTGTGGTGACACAGGGGGATGCCTCTGTTGTCAAGTCCAGAGTGAGTTCACCAAGTTATGACAAATGTATGTGTGTAATAAACGTTCAGGTCCGGACCTGTGTGTGAACGAGCGTGTATGTGTGCCACCAAAAAACATCTTGTGGAAATGTGTTGTGGAGTCTGATCAGCTCTGAGCAAACATACACATACATTAACTCGTTCCCCAGGTCGGCGCTGTGGAGATGAGTGGTGCCTCCAAAAGGAACTTTGTTGCCAATATCAGCGGTGTTTGTCATAAACCTGAAGTTTCAGGTAGTGGTAGGGTGAACTCAGGATCTGGGCGTCCCCGCTGTAGGTGTTTCCCTAATGAGGGGTGGTCTTGAGGGTCCAGAGGCCCCTCATTAAGGAGGGGGTACTGTCATGATCCAGTGTTGGATCTGGCGGTATTAAAAGCACAAAGTGAACTTTTTTACTTTGGTTAAGTTCAAAGGTGTTTTGACTGTCCCCGGTGGTGGTTGTGGTATTGCACCTTAGGTTAGGTTGCACTTAATTATGGTGCAGGTGTGACACTCTATAAATGGGTCTCAGGGTATTCACTCACTGCTGGTGATATTTCTTGCTGAGTTGTTGGAGAGCCTGGTGGAAGGATGGAGCGGGATAGGAGTCCTGCGCAGTCAGCCAGAGAGAATGAGTGCCAGCTAATGGTGTCTGCAGGAAGGACTGGCATGGCTTGGTGGAGTCGCAGTTTATGGTGTCGGCGGGAAGTGCGGGCATGGCTTAGAGGAGTGGCGACTAGGAAGAGAGTTGCACTCAGCATGTTTGACTTGGTTGCTGAGAACTGGACTCGAGCATGCTTGGATTCTTGGCAGAGGCTGGACTCATCTTGGGACTCTGTGTACTGGACTGCTGCAAGTGGTGATGGACTCTGCTCCCAGGCTGCACGATGGTGACGGATCCAGTTATGGTGATGGATCCAGGTGGAGGGGAAGATGCATGCAGGTGGTGGGCTCTGTTGCTAGGAGCGCACGCAACAGAGCAAAGATAAGTGGTGTTTCCCCTGTATTGTCTCTTTCCTCATGTGTGTTGTTAGTGCAGTGGTGGGATTAGTCTCTGCACCGATCTATTTCCTAGTGAGGGTTTAGGCTCAGGGTGAGCAAGGGCGTTAAGGTACGCGTGCGGCGACAGGTGCGGAGCCTGTTTAGGGAATGTGAGGAGTGTAGGGACACTGGCTCAGGGGAGTGCAGGAGGTCTCCATTTCCCCATTCCCTATCGCAGGGCCCACCATTGTTAAAGTTACCCAGGTTCCCCCCTTATTATTTAAATGCGCCTTACTGGAGGCGGTGTTTCCAGATATATGTATGCATGGCGTGTAATACCTAAATCCGCCAGGTGGAGGCGGCGTATCCACCTGCACGCTTTTTTATTTAAATTCGCCCCACTGGAGGCGGTGTATCCAGGGTCACGTGTGTTATGGGTTCGCCTTGCGACATCATCTGCGACCAGACACACGTGATCATGACATAATGTCTATCAATTTGACCTCTTTCTACTCTTCCTACTTCTCTATAACATCTATAACATCCTACCTGAAGTTCCAATACCATTTTCAACAAGACAGGTTCCCATTAAAAAAGGAAATGGAAATAAACTACTTTTATAGTATTTTTTTACATTTCTTACCATATCTTAAGCTAAGCTTTTTGCAAATGTCAGCATAACTCTGGACATTATTAAGTGATTGTCTCCATTTTATGATTGATGGACGGCATAAATTCTCCATAATATAATTACATCCAGATATACAGTATAGGTATCCTCAAGGGCTGAGGTAATCAATTTAATTATGGCCATTTGGAGAACCCTTTTTGATTGTTGTGACTGATGACCTCTTATACTCATATGGAGGGATTAGAGAGAACTGTCACTGGCTGTAGGACTTAGAGCGGCTTTATAAGGTGAGAGTGGCTTATAAAAATGTAAGGGCAATGGGGCTGAGAAATTCTATCTTCTCTAGAAAACAATAGCAGAATCTATTGGATGAGACAGGTGGGCAAGAACATGGACATGGCACAACCCATTTCCTATAAAGAGTAGGGTGTTGAAGCTGAAGCTGCTGAAGTTACAGTCCTCTAGTGATCAAGAGCATTTATTGGTAAAGTAGCTTACATAGAATCATAGAATGATAGAGTTGGAAGGGACCTCAAGGGTCATCATGTCCAACCCCCGGCTCAATGCAGGATTCATTAAACCATCTAAGACAGATGTCTGTTCAGTCTCTGTTTGAAGACTTCCATTTTAGGAGAACTCATCGCCTCTCGTGGCAGCCTGTTCCACTCATTGATCACGCTCACTGTCAAAAAGTTTTTAGAATTTCTAACCTGTATCTTCTCCCTTTCAGTTTCATTCCATTGCTTCTCATGTTTCCATGTGCAAAGGAGAATAAGAATGATTCCGCTACACTTTGACATCCCTTCAGATATTTGTAGACAGCTATTAAGTCTCCTCTTAGCCTTCATTTTTGCAAGCTAAATATTCCCAGATCCTTTAACCGTTCCTCGTAGGACATGCTTTATAGTCTGTTCACCATCCTGGTAGCTCTTCTCTGAACTTGCTCCAGTTTTTCAATTTTCTTTTTTAAAATGTGGTGCCCAGAACTGGACACAGTATTCCAGATGAGGCCTGACATACATCCTAGAACTATGTTTGCCTTTTTTGCTGCTGCATCACACTGTTGACTCATGTGCAGTCTGTGATCTATTAGTAAGTCTTTTTCACATGTGCTGTTGCTTAGGTCTATTCCTCCCATTGTATTGATGTAATTTCGGTTTTCTTGCCCAGATGTAGAATCTTGCATTTCTCCCTGTTAAATGCCATTCTATTAGTCACTACCCATTGTTCCAGCTTATCTAGATCCTTCTGAATCCTTTCTCTGTTTTCTCTAGCAATAGCTAGCCCTCCTAGTTTTGTATCATCTGCAAATTTGATTACTTTACTTTTGGTTCCCTACTCTAGACCATTAATAAAAATGTTGAACAACACTGGGACCAGGACAGAGCCTTGTGGTATCACACTTGAAACATTCTTCCAATTGGATGTGCAACCATTTATTTGTAAGATCACATTTTGAGTACGATCACTGAGCCAGTTATGAATCCACCTAACCGTAGCCTTGTCAATCCCATAGTTGGTCATTTTTTCAATAAGGATAGTATTTGATGAACCACAGGGTTGCCACTATTTTGTGGTAAATACAACATGTAATTATTTTATTTTATTTTTGTATGCAATTGACCAAGAAATAGTAATTTTGACATATTGTATTTTTTCTGCATTGTCTAATGTCCTTTTAATGTTCTCCTTTTAAACTTTTAGCAGTAATGGCACATCTGGGGCCTTCAATAGGCCCCTGGAGTGAAAAAAAGAAAGAGGCACTCCCTGTGTAATACCGCGACCCACATGTGAAAGCAGCATCGGACTGGAACACCTTGGGCCCACCAGAGAAAATCATTCTTGGGACCCACTATGTAGCTACATAGAGATAAATACAAGACCGCCAATTGTGTGGTGAAACAAACTAATATCAGGGTATACTATAAGGTAGTACAAATCTTAATTATGTAGCAGGAGTTGGGGTAGCCTCCCTCATAGAATATAAAGCAGCCCCCTCATATAGTATAAAGCAGCCCCCTCATATAATATAATGCAGCCTCCTCATAGAATATAATGCAGCCATCTCATAGACTATAGCCCCCTCATAGGGTATAATGCTGCCCCCCTCATAGGGTATAATGCTATATAGCTACAGTATATAGATATAGAGTTAGATGTAGAAATAGATGGATGGATGGATGGATGGATAGATAATGGATAGATAGATAGATAATGGATAGATAGATAGATAGATAGATAGATAGATACAAAAAAAAAATATCTTTATATAGATAGACAGATAGACAGATAGACAGATAGATAGATAGATAGATAAAGAGATAGAGAGATAGATCTAGAGAGATAATAGACAGATATAGAGATAATAGATAGATATAGAGATAGCTATAGAGATAATAGATAGATATAGAGATAGCATGTAAGCCCGAAAGGGCAGGGTCCTCTCTCCATTCTGTATCAGTCTGTCATTGTTAGTTTGTTTACTGTAAGTGATATCTGTAATTTGTATGTAACCCCTTCTCATGTACAGCACCATGGAACCAATGGTGCTATATAAATAAATAATAATAATAATAGAGAGGTATAGAGATAATAGATAGCTATAGAGATAGATATAGAGATAGATAGTTAGAGATAGATATAGAGATAGATAGATAGAGAGATATAGAGTTAGATAGATATAGATAGATATAAAGATAGATAGATAGATAGATAGAGAGAGATATAGAGATAGATAGAGATAGATAGAGAGAGAGCGATAGATAGATAGATAGATAGATATAGAGTTGGATATAGAGAGAGATAGATAGAGAGATAGATAGAGAGATAGATATAGAGGTATAGATATAGAGATAATAGATAGATATATATAGAGATAGCTAGATATAGATAGAAAGATAGAGATAGAGATATATAGAGAAATAGATATAGAGACAGATAATGGATAGATAGATAGATAGATATATAGATAGAGATAGATATAGAGTTAGATAGATTTAGATAATAGATAGAGATAGATAGATAGATACTGTAGATAAAGATAGATAGATATAGAGATAGATAGATATAGATAATAGATAGATAGATAGATAAAGATAGATAGATAGATATAGAGATAGATAGATATAGATAATAGATAGAGATAGATAGATAATAGATAGAGATATAGATAGATATAGAGATTGATAGATATGGATAGAAAGATAGATATAGAGATAGATTGATAGATAGAGAGAGAGAAAGATAGATATAGAGAGATAGATAGAGAGAGAGAGATAGAGAGATAGATAATGCATAGATAAATTGATAGATAGATAAATTGATAGATAGATATATAGATAGATAGATATAGATAGATATAGAGATAGATAGATATAGATAATAGATAGCGATAGATAGATAATAGATATAGAGATAATAGATAGATATAGAGATAGATAGATAGATAGATAGATAGATAATAGATGGATATAGCGATAGATATAGATAGATATAGCGATAGATATAGAGATAGATAGATAGATAGATAGATATAGAGATAGATATAGATAATAGAGATAGATAGATAGATAATAAATAGATCTAGAGATAGATATAGATAGATATAGAGATAGATAGATAGATAGATAGATAGAGAAAGCTAGATAGATATAGAGATAGATATAGATAATAGAGATAGATAGATAGATAGATAGAGAAATATAGATAATAGAGAGATAGAGAGAGAGAGAGAGAGAGATAGAGATAGATTGATATAGAGATAGATATCTAGCTAGATAGGTAGAGAGACAGATAGAGAGAGAGAGATAGAGATATAACAAAACAAACCACAATACTCACCTCTCCTCCGCGCTCCCACGCTGATTCCGGCAGCCAGCTTCAGTGTCAAGAGGGGGCACTCTGCCAGACACACAGCGGGTGCGCGATGTAGTGATGTCATCGCGCACTGGCTGTGAGTCAGGAGCAGAGGGGACTGAGGGCGGCACCGACCCTGATGCAGAGCGGCTTACTGGGCTGGGGGCGGGGCCTCTGGGGGTGGAGACTGTGAAATGATATTCACTGCTTTGCAGTGAATATTCATTTCTCTTTAGCAGCGGAGACAGGGGCTCCTGCCTCCTGTCAGCCGCTGCTGCTCCACTGGCAGGGGCCCCCATAGCAGCTGCATGGTGTGCGACACACCATTGGCTGGGGGCCCCTGGATCAGTGAGGGCCCTAGGCAACTGCTGGCCCTGTATGCCAGCAGGTGCCAGGGCCCACCAGAGCCAGGGCCAACCGGAGAATCCTCTGGTTCTCCGGTGGGCCAGTCTGACGCTGTGTGAAAGTGAGTGGAAGAATTTGTCGCTCACCTGTTTGGGTTGTGTATGGCACAACTGTGATAAAATGTTCTATATCCTGGATCATGGCTGCTGCTCCGGCCCCTGTGTTCACACCCATAATGTGGAGCACATAACAAATAGAGGATAGGGGGTGAAGAACATCCCGGGCTCTGCCACTGGCAGAACAATGAGATGGGGAGTATAAAATATAGGTTTTATTCATGCTATGAGTTTTGAGGTAGGTTTTACTCATTCTTAAAACCTTTATACTCACCATTTCTCATCATCCTGCCAGTGACAGCACCCTGGGATCTATCGCCTCCTTCTATCTTTTATTCATTATGCCCATGGCACAATGACTATGACTTACCGCAGTGGTCCCCGCACTGCCTTCTTTTTCTGCTTCTGCCCATGGTCTGTGCACGGCTCGCAAATCCCTGGGCACTGTGCTTAAAAATGGACTGCATGCTCTGTCCTAAAGTGTTCCCAGCCAATGGCTGTGAGACAATTATTGTTTAAGGCACCTCAACCTGATGGGAGGTGTCTGAGCAATGTATTTTGTCTGTTAGTCTGCACATTTGCTAGTTCTCAGGTCCTCTGTCTGTGTGTACCCGCCAGTACCCGCTGGTTCCCACTAGTACCTGCCTGTATCCACTTGCTCTACTAATATCTACTTGTCCCTGCTTGTGCATTACAGCATACCTGTCTGTATAAGCTGTGCCAGACTGTATACCAGCCGTACCTGACTGCACCTGCCTCTGCTCACCTGTATAACAGCTGTACCTACCTGCACCCGCCAGTGCAAGTCTCTATATCAGCCATACCTGCCTGTACTCACTAGTGCCAGCCTGTATATCTGCCATCCCTGCGTTGCACTTGACAGTGCCAGTTTGTATACCAGCCATACCTGCCTGCACCTGCCTGTGCCCATCTGTATACCAGCCATACTTGCCTGCACCTGCCAGTGCCTGCTTGTCTACCAGTCAAGCCCATCAGCACCAGATGCTCATGGGTTCCTGCCCTGCCTGCCAGTACCAGCTAAACCTTCTCTTCTTGGCCACTCCAGCTTCTTGTCCCTTGGGGATCAGCTACCATGTGCCTGAGGTCAATCCTGGTGTAGCGCCCACTGTCCATCTGGAGCCAAGTATATCCCCACCATCAGGCACTCTTGTTAAGACTCTGGTGTTCACCTAGTTATGCCCTCCTCCAGTCTCTCCTCATACCACAGGACAGTGGTTTCACCACTCCTGTTATAATTAACACTTTCTGATTTTGCTTTAGGGGGGTATTGAGGTAAAAGAAAACCCCCCTAATGAAGTGGATAACCTGGTATGATCAAGGCTAGTTTGGATTGTAGCAGTTGCAGAAGGATGTCAGTTAATGCATAGTATTTGGAACAGGCTCAGCTCATACACAAGCATTGGATGTGTGTGTCACTTGTCGGAAAGGAGTTAGAGCATTTGCCTTTCTGAACCCTGCTCATGAAGGTATTGTTCACATGTTCAGGTTTTAAATATATTAGATAGGACTGCTCCGAGAAGGGTATACCGTGACGTGGTGGAGTGGCTTAGCGTACATTTTTTTGCAAAAAAAAGTATCAACAAAATACCCTGGTTTTGTTGACATCTTTTGCTGGCACTTGCTGCTTGCTGTTACATATATTTTACAACAGAGTATTTATGCACGTTTGTCATACTGTGTGTTTTTTCTGTGTCTTAGTTCTTGGGTGGTGTGAACAGGGTCTTACTGACCTGGTCATTTTCTGTGCATGTGTCATGTCATGTGTTCTGCGCCTATTGGAAATAACAGTTTTTTAAATAAAGGATGGCACAGTGATCAGCTGATCACAGAGGTTTTCTTGTTTAGGGGTAAAGCGGTAACTTATTGCCCTAACTGTGAATAAGGCAAGTCAAACTGATGTGCTTGCACTCCCACTGGCACCCAGCACTTGGGGCACATTACTAAGTCCGATTGATTATACACAAGAATAGTCATCCATCTATTACACTCGAAGAATAGAAGGAACAAGGCAGAAAGGAAGACCACCAACCCAATGACTTGACACCATCGAGGTAACAGAGAAGACCCAGGTAGACCTATCTAGGCTTGCACAACATCGATCTTCCTACAGATCATTCATTCAACAAGAAATCTACACTTTCACATACCGGGCCTTTTAGGCCTGTGTGCAAATAACATGGAATAACTCAAATAAAAATACTTTTCAAAGTTTATTTGAAAACTGCAAAGTAAGGATGCATTCCCACTAGCGCTGGGGTCTGCCAGGAGGGGATCTGTAATGGATCTGACCTCTTGGTGACCCCAGCTAAGGCTGGCGGAATCCCGGCATTCCGGCAGCCTTAACTGGAGTTACCAGGTCAGATCCATGACGGATCCCCTCCTGGCGGACCCCAGCGCCTGAGGGAACGCAGCCTAAGATGTGAATATTTCAAAACATTATAATTATGTGCAAAAAACAACAAAAAAGTAAGTACATGGGCTTGAAACGCCCAATATATGCATTCTATATTATTCTTTATAATAACGATTTTTTTGTCTAAACATTTTTTATATAAAAGTTGTAGCAAACATGGTGCAGGAATATTTCTTTTTAAACTTTCCTTTTCAACTTTACTGATGACCCCAACAATTTTCACATGTTTTCTGTTCGGAAGAATGTTCCTTGCAGACACTTTATCCACAAGTAGTCCAGATACGCTCAGATTTCCTTTCCTTCTTTGCTGGACAAATATAACAACGCTTTCTTTTTTTTTCTCTTGGCTCTGGATGTTCCTGAAAATGTATACCACATCAGATCATAGCTTCCGTAACCTTAGATGTCAGTAAACTAAAATGAAAAAAAAAAATAATGATTACAATCAGGGTTGTACACTCTTTGTTAGTGTGTGCTAAAGGTAAAGTGCAGCCCCCCACCTCTCACCTTCAGCAGGTTTCCACTTTCTTTTAGGTGCAGTAGAAGCCTCTGGATTTTTGTATCTCAGAAAGTTTCTTTTTCCAGAAACAAGAAAGCTGACTCCTTCCTCCAAAGTCTCTTCAGCAAGTAGCACACAATGAACAGGATGTTGTCTGTCCTCCTGGTCCTGTGTATTCAGGACCTGTGATGATGTCAGAGATGCATGACTTTGTGAGGGAGCCTCCTTCCCAAGATCACATGACCATGTAGTCAGGAAGAATCCACACTCTTCACAGCAACAGCAGAGTCATAAAGACTGAGTCATAAAGACAAAGTCTTCCCCAGCAACAGTAAAGACAAAAAGACTGAGGATCACATGTAAACCTAGAACAGGCCTAAAAGGCCCCAGGTATGTGAATATGGGGTATTCCCAAAAAAGAGTTGTTATACCTCTGCAACTGTCTGTGGTCTCAAAGGTATCTCTTGCAGCTTCTGACTTCCAGTCTTTCAGTCTCCTGTTTTGACTATGGATTTCAGCAACTCTACAAGTTGCCTGTGTTATTCAATAGTGATGAGCGAATTTGTTCGGAAATCGATCGCCAAACAGAAATTTGGCACAAATATGACACATTCGGATTCGTGATCAGAAACCTGAGCAAAATTTTATAAAATTGGGAAAAATCAGTAACATTTGGTAAAAGTGTGGGAAAATATTTGCGCTGCCACAAAAATATTATCAGCACGATAATGGTGGTGTATCATGAGCATTTGGCACGTGTTTGATGAGGGGAGGAGGTTTTCAGAGCCCAGAGGCGTGGTGTTCTTGCTGTAAGCACAGCACAGCAGTATTTTTTTTTCTAACTGTATGTGTGCACATTGCAGCTAGCCAATCAGGGCGCAGGGAACATCCACAATGTTCTGACACAACATCTTGTGTCATTGGCTGCTTAAATCACATGTCTCTCTCCATAAAAATAGCGATTTTGGCACTGTAACAGCGCAGAGAGGCTGCTCACGACGCTGCCACTGTCAACAGCAACATTTCAACTAGTTAGTTATTCAGTTGTATATCAGTCAGATTGTGTAGCTAGATAGTTTTTTTTTGGGGGGGGGCATTACTGAGGTTTATGGACAAACCAAGACGGGCACATGTCCTACAAGTGTTTTGTTCACTGCTTCTATTGTGCTCCATGCACGAATATAGCATTCTAAATATTATTATTTCAGTAGCTAAATGTGAAAAATCCTGCTGTATCCCACATTGTAACTAGTTAGTTAAGCGGTTGTATATCAGTCAGATAGTGTAGCTAGATAGTATCCAGTGTGGCTGTAAAAATTAACTTCCGGAATTTTTTTTCTCCTAACTGGTATGCGTCCATCACCTCTTCCTTCTCATCCTTTTCATGGTCCTTCTCCATTGGTTCCTCCTACATACGTTCCTCCAATGGCAACCGCATGTGAGATAATAGACCTGAACTTAGAGATATTGCTAACCCTAAAGGCATCCACCTGTGCTTCCTCATCTTCCCCCGGGACCACCACCACCTCCTCACCCAGACTATTTAAAGTGTGGTCCAACATTTAGATGACAGTAAGAGTGATGCTGATGATGGCATCGTCACTGCTAACCATCTTAGCAGCCATTTCAAAAACATGCAGGATGGTGCAGAGGTCCTTCATCTGTGTCCGCTACGCAAGTGTGATTTGCACCACATCTGTACTGTGATGTGCCAGGCTATGCAAAATGTCATACTGCACAAGGTCTTGGTGCTACTGCCATAGTTGCTGCAACATGTGCAGAGTTGAATTCCATGATGTGGTCACTTCGCATATCAATCATAGAATCATAGAGTTGGAAGGGACCTCCTGGGCCATCTGGTCCAATCCCCTGCTCAAAGCAGGATTCGCTAAATCATCCCAGTCAGATGTATGTCCAGCCTCTGTTTGAAGACTTCCATTGAAGGAGAACTCACCACTTCTCGGGGCAGCTTGTTCCACTCATTGATCACTCTAACTGTCAAAAAGTTTCCTCCCATTCAGTTTCATCCCTGTTATGATGAGTCACCGAAGGAGGAAAAAACAAAATACCAGCTAAGTCCAGAAAAACCAGAGAGGTTGGCAGCTATCAGATTGCAGACCCCTGAACCTATCCACAACAACTAGCAGTAGCCGTGGGGGGTTCTGCCCCAGAGCAGACCTCAAAGCAATAGGCAGCCCCCAACATATAATGACGGTGAAGCAAGATGAAAACACTAACACAAATAGAAAGATAGGTTGAGCAAATGATGGGGCCCAAGCTAACTACATAGGACAGGATAGGAAAGCTGCTGTCTGCAATCCGCGAAAACCCTATCAAAATGAGCCAACCGACTGATAGGAAAAACAGGCCCTGAAGACGCTAGACTTCAAAAGACTATATCAGCACTAAGGTATATTCTGAAGACAGAGCAAAATAGCAACAGATCAGAGACAAAAATGAAATTCAGCTCACTCCCGGCCGGGGATGGCAGAACTCCCAAAAAATAAGGCAAACAAAAACAAAACTGAAGAGTACAAAGCAGAGCAGAAAAACTTAGCTTTGAGATGCAGGAATCAGACTGGTCTCCAAGAATCCAGCAGGAAAATCACCAGCCAGGAAGAAGGGCGTCGGCAGCCTTATATCCAGTCCTCAATTCCAGCCACCCAGTCATCATCTAGCTGCCCAGGTGTTTGGCAATCAGTCTCACTACCTTCCTTCACTAGAGGAGGGAGTTCATCAGACCTCAATGGTGAAGGGAAAAGTGATCTCACAACAGTACCTCCCCCTTGAGGAGGGGTCACCGAACCCTCATCCATGCCACCAGGGCGATCCGAGTGAGCCCGATGAAAGGCACGCACCAATCTTTCGGCATGAATATCACAGGCAGAGACCCAGGAATTATCCTCCTGACCATAACCCTTCCACTTAACCAAATACTGGAGTCTCCGTCTAGCCAGACGGGAATCCAGTATCTTCTCTACCTCATATTCCATGTTACCTTCAACCAATATAGGGTCAGGAGGTGCCACCACAGGAACTATTGGTTCAACAAACCTCTTCAACAAGGACTTATGAAACACATTATGAATTTTAAATGTGACAGGAAGAGCCAACCGAAAAGAGACCGGATTAATAATCTCCAAAATCTTGTAAGGTCCAATGAATCTAGGCTTAAACTTAGGAGAAGCCACCTTCATAGCGATATTTTTTGATGAAAACCAAACCATATCACCCACCTTAAACTGGGGACCAACAGTCCGACGCCGGTTGGAAAACCGCTGGGCCTTTTCCTGGGAGAGAGACAACTTATCCACTACTTGGTCCCAGATCTGGTGCATTCTCTCCACCACAGTGTCAACACCTGGGCAGGCAGAAGGCTCCACCTGCCCTGAAGAAAATCGAGGGTGAAAACCAAAGTTACAAAAAAAAGGTGACATCAAAGTGTCAGAACTAGCTCTATTATTAAAAGCAAATTCGGCCAAGGGCAAAAATGAAACCCAATCATCCCGATCGGCAGAAATAAAACATCTCAAATACGACTCCAAAGTCTGGTTTGTTCTCTCCGTCTGCCCATTGGTCTGAGGGTGAAATGCAGAGGAGAAGGACAACTGAATTCCCAGCTTGGAACAGAAAGTCCTCCAAAATCTAGACACAAACTGAACTCCTCTGTCAGATACAATGTTCTCAGGAATCCCGTGCAAGCGAACCACCTGTTGCAAAAACAAGGGCACCAACTCAGAGGAAGATGGCAACTTAGGGAGTGGTACAAGATGGACCATCTTAGAGAATCTATCACAAATCACCCAAATAACAGTCATTCTCTGAGAGACAGGCATATCAGAGATAAAATCCATTGAAATATGGGTCCATGGCCTCCTGGGCACCGGCAAAGGCATCAACAAGCCACTAGAGCGAGAACAAGGTTTAGACCAGGAGCAAGTCCCACAGGACTGCACAAAATTCCTGACATCACGAGACAAGGCGGGCCACCAAAAAGATCGACTCACCAGATCTCTAGTACCAAAAATACCTGGATGACCAGCCAATGCAGAGCAATGAACTTCAGACATCACTCTCTTCCTCCACTGGTCAGGAACATACAACTTTCCACTGGGACAACGCTCAGGTTTGTCCTCCTGAAACTCTTCCAGAGCACGTCTCAAATCGGGCGAGATGGCAGAAAGAACTACCCCCTCGCCTAAGATGGTAGCAGGCTTAGTCACAACAGGAGAATCAGCAAGGAAACTCCTAGAGAGGGCGTCTGCCTTGACATTCTTAGTGCCCGGAAGAAAAGAGACCACAAAATCAAAACGTGTGAAAAACAAGGCCAACCTAGCCTGTCTAGGATTCAAGTGCTTGGCCGACTCCAGGTAAATCAAATTCTTGTGGTCAGTAAGGACCACGACTTGGTGTTTGGCTCCCTCCAACCAATGTCTCCACTCCTCAAATGCCCATTTCATGGCCAACAGTTCCCGATTCCCCACATCATAGTTACGTTCGGATGGGGAGAACTTTCGGGAAAAGAAAGCACAAGGATTCATTTTAGATGTCACAGGATCTTTTTGGGACAACATCGCTCCTGCACCAATCTCAGAAGCGTCCACCTCCACCTGAAACGGGAGTGAGACATCAGGTTGCCGCAAAACCGGAGCAGAAGTGAATCTTCGCTTCAGCTCCTGAAAGGAAGAAACAGCCTCCAGAGATCAATTCAGCACATCAGCACCCTTCCTAGTCAAATCCGTCAATGGCTTGGCAATACCAGAAAAATTAGCTATAAATTTCCGATAAAAATTAGCAAAACCCAAAAACTTCTGGAGGGCCTTCAAAGAAGTGGGCTGAACCCAATCATAAATGACCTGTACCTTGGCCGGGTCCATTTCAATAGTTGCGGAGACAAAATAAATCCCAAAAATGAAATCCTCTGTACCCCAAAAAGGCATTTCGATCCCTTGACATACAGGGAATTCTCCCTCAAAATCCGGAACACAGTCCGAACATGTTCCACATGAGAGTCCCAATTCTTGGAGAAGATCAAAATATCATCCAGATAGATAATCAAAAATTTATCCACAAAGTCTCGGAATATATCGTTCATGAAGCACTGGAAGACAGAAGGGGCTTTAGTGAGCCCAAAAGGCATCACCAGGTACTCAAAATGTCCCTCTGGAGCATTAAACGCCGTCTTCCATTCATCCCCATGCTTAATGCGAATAAGATTATACGCCCCCCTGAGGTCAAGCTTGGTAAACCAGCAAGCACCTTTAACTCTGGAGAATAGATCAGAAATCAGGGGTAACGGATACTGATATTTAACAGTAATTTTGTTGAGGGCACGATAGTCAATACAAGGCCTTAATGAACCATCCTTTTTAGCCACGAAAAAAAAACAGCACCTAAGGGTGAAGAGGATGGTCTAATATGACCCTTCTCCAACGACTCCTTAATATAGGATCGCATAGCCTCATGCTCGGGTACAGATAAATTGAAAAGCCGACCCTTGGGGAATTTACACCCCGGGTTCAGCTCAATAGCACAGTCATAACTCCTATGAGGAGGCAAAGGCGCAGACTCATTCTCACTAAATACATCATAAAAGTCAGCCAAATAGTCAGGAACATCATGTGACTGGGGAGAGGTGGAGAAAACAGGAGCATCACTAAGGGCACACCAACAACCCCAACTCACCACAGACAAAGATTTCCAATCCAGAACTGGATTATGGATTTGCAACCAGGGAAACCCCAGAACAATGGTATCATGCAAATTATGCAACACCAAAAATCTGCAATTTTCTTGATGGTCTGGGGCGACCCGCATTACCACCTGGGTCCAAAACTAAGGTTTATTCTTCGCCAAAGGAGTAGCATCAATACCCCTCAAAGGGATAGGTGTCCGCAGAGGTGTCATAGGAAATCCACAACGTTTAGCAAAATCCAAGTCCATCAGGTTCAGAGCTGCTCCTGAATCCACAAAAGCCTTGGCGGAAAATGTGGACAGGGACCAGATCAGAGTTATTGCCAGAAGAAACTTAGGTTGAACACCACCCACAGAAAACGTGTGTGCACAACGTTTCTCTCGTTTAGGGCAGACAGAAATAATATGCGAGGCATCTCTACAAAAAAAACACAGCTTATTACGCCTTCTGAACTCCTGACGTTGCGTCCTAGACAAAACTCTATCACATTGCATAGGTTCAGACATTTGTTCAGCAGGTGGCAACATCTCTCGTGTAGTTTTGCGTTCACGTAAACGCCGATCCACCTGAATGGCTAATGACATAGAATCATCAAGACCAGAGGGAACAGGAAATCCCACCATAGTATCTTTTACAGTTTCTGACAAACCCTTCTGAAAGAGGGCTGCCAAGGCACCATCATTCCAGGTAGTAAGGACCGCCCACTTTTGGAATTTTTGACAGTACAACTCTGCCGAATCCCGACCCTGGCTTAATGCCAACAGGGTCTTTTCAGCCTGATCAATAGCATTAGGTTCATCATACAACAACCCCAAGGCTTGAAAAAATGCGTTCACATTATTCAGAATAGGATCATCAGGTTTCAAAGAAAACGCCCAATCCTGGGGATCGCCGCGTAGCAAAGAGATGACAATTTTAACCTGCTGCGTGGAGTTCCCCGACGAGTTAGGCTTCAAGGCAAAAAATAATTTACAATTATTCTTGAAATTCAAGAATTTAGACCGATCCCCCAAAAATACATCAGGAGTAGGAATCTTTGGTTCAGCAGCATGTGAATGAGCAAGATAGGCGGAAATTCCCCGCACTTCAGCAGCGAGCTGCTCCACACGATCAGACAATTGCTTCATCTCCATTGAGAGAAAAATTCCCCCTGCGGCCTCAGAGATATAGAGGAAAAAATATGCACACAAAAAAAAAAAAAAAAAAAAATTCTGACACTTTTTTTTTTTTTACAATTCTCTCCTGCTATTGAGTACCCTAGGATCTGCGGTATGGCTGGTGGTTCTGTTATGATGAGTCACCAAAGAAGGAAAAAACAAAATACCAGCTAAGACCAGAAAAACCAGAGAGGTTGGCAGCTATCGGATTGCAGACCCCTGAACCTATCCACAACAACTAGCAGTAGCCGTGGGGGGTTCCTACGGTGCCCTAGACCCCTCGATCACAGCCGGAGAACTATATAGCCTAAAGACAGAAAGGGGAAAAACTAAACTGCCCCAGAGCAGACCTCAAAGCAATAGGCAGCCCCCAACATATAATGATGGTGAAGCAAGATGAAAACACTAACACAGTTAGAAAGATAGGTTGAGCAAATGATGGGGCCCAAGCTAACTACATAGGACAGGATAGGAAAGCTGCTGTCTGCAATCCGCAAAAACCCTATCAAAATGAGCCAACCGACTGATAGGAAAAACAGGCCCTGAAGACGCTAGGCTTCAAAAGACTATATCAGCACTCAGGTATATTCTGAAGACAGAGCAAAATATCAACAGATCAGAGACAAAAATGAAATTCAGCTCACCCCCGGCCGGGGATGGCAGAACTCCCGAAAAACAAGGCAAACAAAAACAAAACTGAAGAGTACAAAGCAGAGCAGAAAAACTTAGCTTTGAGATGCAGGAATCAAGATACTGGTCTCCAAGAATCCAGCAGGAAAATCACCAGCCAGGAAGAAGGGCGTCGGCAGCCTTATATCCAGTCCTCAATTCCAGCCACCCAGTCACCATCTAGCTGCCCAGGTGTTTGGCAATCAGTCTCACTACCTTCCTTCACTAGAGGAGGGAGTTCATCAGACCTCAATGGTGAAGGGAAAAATGAACTCACAACACATCCCATTGCTTCTAGTCTTTCCTTGTGCAAATGAGAATAAAGTTGATCCTTCTACAATGTGACAGCCCTTTAGATATTTGTAGACAGCTATTAAATCTCCTCTCAGTCTTCTCTTTTGCAAACTAAACAATCCCAAATCCTGCAACCTTTCCTCATAAGACAGGATTTGCAGACCGGTCACCATTCTGGTTGCTCTTTTCTGAACTTGCTCCAGTTTGTTGATGTCTTTTTTAAAATGTGGTGCCCAAAACTGGACACAATATTCCAGATGAGGTCTGACCAAAGAGGAGTAGAGGGAAATAATGACTTCACGCGATCTAGACTGTATGCTTCTGTTAATACATCCTAGAATTGCATTTGCCTTTTTTGCTGCTGCATCACACTGTTGACTCATATTCAGTCTGTGATCTATTAGTATACCCAACTCTTTTTCACATGTGCTGTTGCTTAGGCCTATTCCTCCCATTCTGTATATGCTTTTTTCATTTTTATCGCCCAGATGTAGTAATTTGCATTTTTCCCTGTTAAAAACCATTCTGTTAGTTGCTGCCCACTTCTCCAGTTTATTTATATCTTTTTGAATCCTCTCTCTCTTCTCTAGTATTAGCTATCCCTCCTAGCTTTGTGTCATCAGCAAATTTAATCAGTTTACCCTCAATTCCTTCAACTAAATCGTTGATAAAGATGTTGAACAATACAGGGCCCAGGACAGAGCCCTGTGGTACCCCACTTGAGACATTCTTCCAACTGGACGTGCAGCCATTTACGACCACTCTTTGGGTCCGATCACTAAGCCAGTTATGAATCCACCTAACAGTTGCCTTGTCCATTCCACACTTAGTCATTTTTTCAATAAGGATTGTATGAGACACTTTGTCAAATGCTTTGCTGAAGTCAAGATATACTATATCTACAGCATTTCCTTGATCCACCCAATCAGTGATTCCGTCATAGAAGGAAATTAAGTTAGTCTGACATGACTTATTAGTTACAAACCCATGCTGACTCAGTTTAATCACTTCATTCTTATCCAGGTACTGACATACATGTTGTTTAATAATTTGTTCAAAGATCTTTCCTGGTATAGAAGTTAGACTCACCGGCCTATAGTTGTCTGGGTCCACCTTCTTCCCCTTTTTGAAGATAGGAACAACATTTGCGCTTCTCCAGTCCGGTTAACCGGTAGTCCGAATGATCTCTATACCAACTTAAGTGGAATGGTGAAAGTGAATTCACAATGACAGTGTTTTCTACAGCAGCGCATCCATGCTGGACAGTGGTGTAGGAATTGCTATACCATCAGGTTGAGGATGCGAGCCATTCAAGCCACATGTATTAGGTTGGCCCGGTGTAGGGTCGCCACCAGGTTTGCACCATTATCGCACACGACCTTCCCTGTCTACAGGTTGAGTGTAGGCAGCCATTGCTCAATCTCGGCATGGATTGCTGTCCACAACTGTTGATCTGTATGACTGCGATTTCCAAGGCATATTAATTTAAAAGCTGCCTGATTGTGATGAGCCGTGGTTGCACAGTTCAGAGGTGGGGGATTTCCTTCTGCAGTGTTGTAATACCTGTTTCATTAAGGTAGAGATTGAGGGCACAGGTGGAGGCTCTAAAGGAGGTGGAGGAGGCAGAAGCACTTGAGGAAATATTAGATACAGAGGTTTGTTCTGCAAGCCCTGGGAATTCCAAGACTTGGTGTCTAGTGACATCTTGTTGTCTAGTGCCTTACGTCTCCATCCCCTGGTGTGTATAAGTTTAGTTCTTCAACTCAAGCTGTTTAGTAGTTTAGTTCTCCAACCCCCTATTGTCTAGGAGTTTAGTTCTCCATGTTCTGGTGTGTATTTGTTTAGTTCTGCAATCATAGCTGTTTGACTTTCTATGACAAAGGGCTGATAGCCAAAAACGCATAATAATGTGACTCCGTTTTTATGTATTTGTGGATATATCTACACTTATTTTTGATGGTGTGAAATAAAGAAGAATTGTTTTTGATTATTCAGCTGTGTGATCCGACAACTTTTTTCTTCCTCTCATTGTGATCCGACTATCAAACGGAATTTTTTGGCTCGCTGCTGGCAAATTCAAGGCTACCAGGCACATTGACACGGTGAGGCATTCCGTTTTTCCCTGTATTTTTTCTGTTATAGCTGTTTAGTAGTTTTGTTGTCTATTAGTTTAGTTATCCATCGTATGTTGTGTAGAGGTTTAGTTCTACAACCCTAGCTGTTAAGTAGTTTAGTTCTTCAACCCCTGTTGTCTAGCAGTTTAGTTCTCTATGTTCCAGTGTGTATTTCTTCAGTTCTGCAATCATAGGTGCTTAGTAGGTTAGTTCTCCAATGTCTGTTGTCTATTAGTTTATTTATCCATTGTATGGTGTGTAGTGGTTTAGTTCTACAAGCCTAGCTGTTTAGTAGTTTAGTTCTCCAACCTCTGCTGTCTAGTAGTTTAGTTACTCATCATATGGTGTGTAGTGGTTTATTTCTCCATCCCAAGCATCCTGCAAGACTTGGGGGGGGGTGCAAAAAATTGTACAGCAGACCCTTCCACGACTGCCTCCACAGCCACCAGAGTCACCCAGTGCCCAGTCATCTAGTTGTAATTCCCTGTCCATGCTTGCTCGTCCAAGTGTCATTGTTGAAATGCACCCTGGCAGACATAGAATTTTTCAGGGAATGGGAGATGTCTGTGACTTGTTGCTATAGTGCAGGCACATCTTTCTTAGATAAGTAATGGTGACTGGGCAACTGGTATAGGGGGGACTGCGATGGCCATCAGCTTTCGGAAACTGTCTGTATCCATAAGGCGGAAAGGCTGCATTTCCGTGGCCAACAGATTGGTGTGGCCTTGAAATAATCACAGAGATCACAGGCCATGAGTCAAACAGAAACAAGCGCTGTGATCTTAGTAGGGACTAGCTCTCAG
The DNA here is from genome assembly GCF_039654945.1 of Dendrobates tinctorius. Taxonomy (NCBI): domain Eukaryota; kingdom Metazoa; phylum Chordata; class Amphibia; order Anura; family Dendrobatidae; genus Dendrobates; species Dendrobates tinctorius. Next base: position 5,313,710 of record NW_027361674.1, read on the forward strand.
CTGGCCCTTATCATCCAGATGACATGATTGGGCCACAAATCATCTGAGGAGGCTGCAGACTGTTCACAATAATTAATTCTCAGAAAAGTAATAGTGAGCGTACAGCTTATCCACGTCCAAATTACAACACATGGAATATGCATATATCCCGCTGTACGTTCACTGCTAACTCCACGATAAGCCTACACTCCTCACTGTCAACAACAATCCTGTTTTAACCCAATAAGTAAATGCAGGCCGATTGGACGCCATTCTTGTTTTGAGGTTCACACCATCATGGTGTTCCATCCCCTATCCCTCAGAGTCGCAGTCATATACCGGCCCCCAGGCTCACCCACCCACTTCCTTGACCACTATTATGCGTTGCGGCCACACTTCTTGTCCTCAGAATTAACAAACCTTATCCTGGGAGACTTCAACAGCTCCACCTCCCCAACGGCATCCCAGCTTCTATCTCTAGCCAATTCTTGTGGCCTCTCACAACTTTTAAACTCTGAGACACACACAGACAGTAACCCCCCTGATCTGGACTTTGTCTGGTTAGGATCGAACTCCTACCTAGATGACTCACCTCTTACCCTTCGTCCCCCATGAAACTAGGAGTATAACCACAACTTAGAAATTTTTAGGTGCTCCCTAAAAACACATGTGTTTGAGGTGGCCTATCACATTCCTTAATCAAAGTCTTTTTTATATACAGTATATAGTTTAATCTCTACTCAACTGTACCCAAAAGGCTCATGCAGCCTTTACCTACCCCCCATTTCCTAATCATAGTTGTACCATTATTGTAAATAAGCACTTGTAATTGGTGTTACCCCCACCTCATTGTAGATTGTAAGCGCTGAAGAGCAGGGTCATCATTATTTTTGCTTGAATTGTTTGATTATCTTTAACTTGGTAACTTTTGACTGTTTTATATGAACTGCTGACTCGTAAAGCTATGTGTAATGTGTTTGTGATATATAAATAAAGTTTATCATTATTAGTAGATTGAAGATGATGAAATTCAAACTGTTAACTGGGCCATGTTTATGAGTGAAGAATCTTTTATGTGAGCACAACTGAGGGTTTGCTGCTGTGCCAATGTAAGCAGGTGCTGGGATGCAGTATGCATGAATTGGCTCCGGGTGTCGTTCCTCAGCCACAGAAGGCTGCCCAGTAAGGGGCCACCCCCGTCTCGCACAGCCTCGAGCATAGTGTTCAACATCCCCACACTTGAAACAAGTCGGATGTGTCTCTGCTCTGGATTGTCCCTTTTCCTGGCAGGGTGCAATGGGCAAGTGGGACTCGGGGTCAGTCCTGTCTCTGGATGGATTTGGAGCCACTGCGGCGGCTCTTCAAAGGCCAGACCACTCTTCCCGCATCTCCTGTATTTCTTTCCGAATCTCTTGGGCCCATTCTAGCTCGGCCATGGACAGAGAGGGTGCCCCACTACTCTGAACCATCCCTGCTGAGGCTGCTGTCCCCCGCTTTTGCTCTCGCACATGAGCTTCTGCCCTGATCTCCAGGAAAGTCATGCGCAGATCGGCACAGGCGCTCCCGCAAAGCTTGTTTAAGCGACACGCCTCTTAGGCTCGCTGCACGTTGATCTCGCAAGATCACATCAGGGGGTCCCACAACCACATCATGCTGCTTGGCGATCTCTGCAAGCACCTCTTGGAGTGCATTCATATATTGAGTCACGGATTCTCCCTCTCTCTGAACATGGCTAAACAATTGCATCCACAACTCTCCAATATCAGTGGGATCCCTATGCATCTCTTCTAAAATTTGCAACACCTTGGTGAAGGTGTTTCGTTCATGAGGAGGCCGAAACATTACAGGACATCTAGCCTTCCCATCCAGGGGCCATCACTGTAGCAGAGTGCATCTTTTGAGAATGACCACCGGTACATCAGAGAACATCACTGAACAAGTTATCTTGAGTAAACAGTATTTTCTTCATATGGGTAAACATGAGATAAGAATTCAGTAGCACACAGTCCGTGCTTCTGGCATAATACACTCAAAAGCGAATGTAAAAGTAACAACAACAATAGAGAACTTCCCTCCCCAAAATACAGCAAACATATAGCTTCACACCATCGCCATCTGCTGTCAGGCTAGTGTAAAGTCTTCCCTTCACTTATAATAAGTCCTGATCTGTTGCATATGTCAACACCCTTTCTCAATAGTACGGACTTATTCAATCAAACCCAACTTTTTTAATTAGTCTCTGGTGTTTATCAGCATTCAACGCCTTCGTGAAGATGTCTGCTGTCATTTCTTCAGTAGGACAATATTCTAACTTCAAGACTCCTTGTTCCTGTTAATATCTCAAGAAATGATACTTCACATCAATATGCTTGTTCTTGGATTGACTCTTTCCATCTGAGCAAGAACAAGACATCCTTGATTGTCCTCTTTCAATTTTGTCGGTTCCCACTGTGGTTGTCCTAAGTCTGTCAACAATTGTCTCAACCACAGAACTTCTTGACTTGCATGTGCTGCGGCAACGTACTCTACTTCTGTTGAAGACAGTGTCACAATTGACTGCTTCTTACTTGTCCAACTTATTGGTCCGCCTGAGAGGAAAAAAATATGTCCACTGGTAGATCTCTCATTTGGATTTCCAGCCCATTCTGCATCAAAGTATCCTGTTAAAATGCAATTATCACTTGTGCGCAGTTTGAGCTTAACATTGCTGGTTCCTTTCAAATAACGCAGTACTCTCTTCACTGCTTTCCACCTTTCTACTCAGGATTGCTACTGCTGCTGTGATGTCTTGCCTTGTAACAGTCGCTAGATACAGTAGTTTTCCTATTGCCATTCTGTACGCTTCATTATTTGGTAACATATTTTTCTCACTATTCATCTCTTTAACATAATTAGTTTCCATTGGAGACTTTACTGTTTTTGCATACTTCAATCCAAATTTTTCTGTTATGTCTTGAATCATGTGATTTTGATTCAATAGGAAACTTCCATCTTCTTCTCTTTCTATCTGTATTCCTGGGTACTGTTTCACATTTCCCAAGTCGAAATGTCGCTTCAGGGTTTTTAGAATGTTTTCTTTATCCCTTTCTTGTTCAGAACAAATCAAAATGTTGTCTACATATACGAGTACATAAATCCATCTATTCATCAGCCTTTTTGTGTACAAGCATGAATCAGCTTTGCTTCTTTGAAATTTTTCATTTGTAAACACTTCTGTGATTTTGTCATTCCACGCTTTAGCTGCTTGCTTTAAACCATATATGCTTTTCTGTAGTTTGCAAACTTTGTTTGGGTTTCTTTCATCTTTGAATCCTGGAGGTTACGAGTCTTGCTCGGTATCTTTCAGGTGTGCCATCTGCTTGGTATTTTACTTTAAAAATCCATTTACATCCTATGGCTTTTCTTCCTTCTGGTAAATCTGTCAGTGTCCATGTATTTGAGTCATGCATGGATTTCATTTCTGTTTCTGTTGCTTCTATCCATTTATTTGCTTCTTCGGGGAGTTTAGATATGTCTTCCCAAGAGGTAGGTTCATAAATTTTTCTCGTGCTTGTCTTGTATGAGAGACGTTTTGGTGATTTACCTTTGTTTTCTTTCATTGACCGTCTTGGTTCTGTGCCTGTTTGTAGTTGTATTTCTTCATTTTCAGTATTCTGTTCTTCATCAATTTCAACTACTTGCTCATCAGATACCTCTTCAGCTATGTCACTGCTGTTTTTCTAATTTTTTGTTTCCAGTGAAATCATAATGTCTTCATTTAGATCCTCAATAAATGTCACACTGTTACTCACCGTGACTCTGTCTGTTTTGGGATCTAGGATTCTGTATCCCTTGCAATTTTCACTATATCGAACAAATATTCCCTACATCGATCTGTTTTGAAGTTTGGAACATTTTTCTGTTGGAATGAATATACAAACTTTACATCCAAAAACTTTTAAATAATTGACACTTGGTTTCATACCTTGCCACAGTTGATATGGAGTTTTCCTCAGTTTTCTGGAATAAAGTCTGTTCTGTAGATATGTAGCTGTCATTGCTGCCTCACCCCAATATTTCTTTGGTAGTTTGGAATATGTCAGCATAAATCTCATCATTTCTGTCAGAGTTCTGTTTTTCCTTTCTGCTACTCCATTTTGTTCAGGTGTGTACGGAACAGTTTTCTGGTATTCTATTCCATTCTGTCTTAAGTAGTTTTCTATTTTGTGACCTGCAAATTCACCTAAATTATCACTTCTGATGACATTTGACTTCCTTTGAAATTTGTTACTCGACCTTGTTACATAGTCTACAAGTTTATCAAAAACTTTACTTTTGTTCTTAATTAAGTATGTGACTGTGTATCTTGTGTAGTCATCTATGAAAGTCACCATGTATCTTTTTCCTCCTGATGTAGTCACTTTCATGGGTCCACATACATCAGTATGCACCAAATCAAGTGGTCTTTTGCTTTTCATCTCACTTTCTTTTGGAATAGATATTCTTGTAGCTTTAGATTTTATACAGCATTCACATCTTATGGTAATTGAGCAATCTGATATCTTTACATCTTTTGTCAATTCTTTTCTTTGTAGTTCCCTTATACTGTCAGGGTGTCTGTGTACTAGACGTCTATGCCACAAGTGAATACAGTTCTTGTGATCATGTGTACATACCTTCATCTGTTCCTTTGGTGTGTAAAGATTATATAATTGTTCATCTGCCTTGACATTGGTTATCACCTTGTTTCCTGCTAGAATTGCACACTCATTGTCTTTGAATTTTACAGTGAGTCCATTGGCTGTTAAACGCTTCACAGATAGCAATCTGCCTTTAAATTTTGGAACATACAACACATCTTGTACAAGTATCTTTGAATCTTGTCCGAACTTGTTTGAACACTTTAGCATACCTTGTCCGATACCTTCTGCGGTTATTTTGCTTCCATCTGCAAGATAAATGGCTTCTTTCTTATCTAAATCAAGATCAGTGAAGAAATTCTTGTCACTTGTTATATGACTTGTTGCTCCTGAATCAATAAACCAACCAAGTGATGATTTATTGTCTGTTACTTTACATGTGCCATTCCAATTATTCTGACATGAATTGGAAATTGTGTTTTTCACTTTCTGTGTATGCTCTTTATGTTTTAATTATTGTTGTTCTGCTTTCCGTATGGTACAGTCTTTCTTTAAATGACCTTTTTTCTTACATCTGAAACATTCTCTTGTCTCTTTATTATAGGTTTTTTTAAATTCTGTAGCTTTAAGAGCGTTTCCACTATTCTTTTCAGTAGAAGAATCATTTGTTTGTTCTTTTCTTCTCTGATATTCATCTATGAGACTGGTCTTCACAAATTCTAATGTGATGTCTTTTTCAGGTCTTGTCTCTAGTGCATTTATAAAGGCTGTATACGAATCTGGTAAACCGCACAATAATATTGCTGCTACATGACTTCCTTTAATGTCTTCACTAGAGTTGAGTGAAACGAGTCGAAAAATTTCAAAAGTCGCCGACTTTTGGCAAAGTCGGGTTTAATGAAACGAAACCCGACCCTAGGATGAGGTCGGCCACGAGGTCGGCGACTTACGCGCCAAAGTCGCGTTTCAAAAGTTTGCTTTGCGCTTTTTTTCAGCCAATCAGGATCCACGGACACTGTGGGCAACGTGATGACATAGGCAGGGGTCACCACCATCTTTCAGAAGGGCATGCAAGTGATTGGCTTGCTTTGGTGGGCGTCACAGGGGGTATAAAAGGGCGTGCACGCCGACCGCCATCTTACTTCTGCCGATCTCAGTATAGGGAGAGGTTGCTGCTGATTCTGTAGGGAGAGCATTAGGTAGGGAAGAAGACAAAAAAACTGCTTCTGCTGCTAGCGATTTGGCCTGCACAACACACCAGTCACTGTGTGTGCAGTGCAAGGGGAGGCTATATAGCGGTGTATCAGTGGTGTTGGTTGTTGGGCTGCCTTCTAAGGCTTCCTGACATTCCTGCATTGCTGTTTACCCACTGCTCCGCAAACTGCTTTTTTAAAAGCAATCCCAATTTTTTTTTTTGTCCTGCTGAAAAGAAAAAAAAACTGCTTCTGCTGCTAGCAATTTGGCCTGCACAACACACCAGTCACTGTGTGTGCAGTGCAAGGGGAGGCTATATTGTGGTGTATCAGTGGTGTTGGTTGTTGGGCTGCCTTTTAAGGCTTCCTGACAGGCTGGCATTGCTGTTTACTCACTGCTCCGCAAACTGCTTTTTTAAAAGCAATCCAATCTCCCTTATCCTCTAGTCACTTTTGTCACAGCTGTGCCATCGAGCCTGTCACATAGCGCTCAGATATTCATTGGGCCTCACACAATCCAAAAGTGTCCAGTGTCCAAAAGTGTGTGCAGAGATTCAAAATCTCCCTTATCCTCTAGTCACTTTGGTCACAGCTGTGCCATCGAGCCTGTCACATAGCGCTCAGATATTCATTGGGCCTCACACAATCCAAAAGTGTCCAGTGTCTAAAAGTGTGTGCAGAGATTCAAAATCTCCCTTATCCTCTAGTCACTTTGGTCACAGCTGTGCCATCGAGCCTGTCACATAGCGCTCAGATATCAGTGGGCCTCACACAATCCAAAAGTGTCCAGTGTCCAAAAGTGTGTGCAGAGATTCAAAATCTCCCTTATCCTCTAGTCACTTTGGTCACAGCTGTGCCATCGAGCCTGTCACATAGCGCTCAGATATCAGTGGGCCTCACACAATCCAAAAGTGTCCAGTGTCCAAAAGTGTGTGCAGAGATTCAAAATCTCCCTTATCCTCTAGTCACTTTGGTCACAGCTGTGCCATCGAGCCTGTCACATAGCGCTCAGATATTCATTGGGCCTCACACAATCCAAAAGTGTCCAGTGTCCAAAAGTGTGTGCAGAGATTCAAAATCTCCCTTATCCTCTAGTCACTTTGGTCACAGCTGTGCCATCGAGCCTGTCACATAGCGCTCAGATATTCATTGGGCCTCACACAATCCAAAAGTGTCCAGTGTCCAAAAGTGTTTGCAGAGATTCAAAATCTCCCTTATCCTCTAGTCACTTTGGTCACAGCTGTGCCATCGAGCCTGTGACATAGCGCTCAGATATCAGTGGGCCTCACACAATCCAAAAGTGTCCAGTGTCAAAAAGTGTGTGCAGAGATTCAAAATCTCCCTTATCCTCTAGTCACTTTGGTCACAGCAGCTGTGCCATCGAGCCTGTCACATAGCGCTCAGATATTCATTGGGCCTCACACAATCCAAAAGTGTCCAGTGTCCAAAAGTGTGTGCAGAGATTCAAAATCTCCCTTATCCTCTAGTCACTTTGGTCACAGCTGTGCCATCGAGCCTGTGACATAGCGCTCAGATATCAGTGGGCCTCACACAATCCAAAAGTGTCCAGTGTCCAAAAGTGTGTGCAGAGATTCAAAATCTCCCTTATCCTCTAGTCACTTTGGTCACAGCAGCTGTGCCATCGAGCCTGTCACATAGCGCTCAGAAATTCATTGGGCCTCACACAATCCAAAAGTGTCCAGTGTCCAAAAGTGTGTGCAGAGATTCAAAATCTCCCTTATCCTCTAGTCACTTTGGTCACAGCTGTGCCATCGAGCCTGTGACATAGCGCTCAGATATCAGTGGGCCTCACACAATCCAAAAGTGTCCAGTGTCCACAAGTGTCTGCAGAAATTCAAAATCTCCCCTGTCCTATAGACACCTTGTACCTTTTTTTACATTACTATATAGTTTGTTGGATTTTGTCTACATTTCTACCAAAAATGAGGAAGGCTGGTGGAAGAGGCTGTGGAATTGGGCGGGGGTTGGCAGCTGGTAATGATGGTGTTGGTGGTGGATCTGATGGTAGTGGCAAGAGCAAAATAGGACCGAATGCAGGAGGTGTTGAGCCTGCGTCATCGTCTGGCTACATAAGGCCTCGAACGCTTAGTTTTCTAGGAGTTGGCAAACCGCTTTTAAAGCCAGAGCATCAGGAAAAAGTTTTGTCTTACATTGCTGACTCAGCCTCCAGCTCTATCGCCTCCTCTTCTTCAGTTGTAAAAAGTAAAAGCACTGAGTCGTCATTGGAGGCTCATGTTCATGAACCACACCTTTCCTTGTGTCCTTCACCCCAACCAAGATTGAAGGATGACGCAGGCCATACTACTGATTACTCCATGGAGCTGTTTTCACATACCATGCCTGGATTATCAAGTGAAATGGTGAATTACCCAGGCCAAGATGAATCTGACATGGAGTGCACTGATGCACAGCCGCTGATGGATGATTCTGCTGGTACATTCACTCAGAGCACTACATTGTCCTCGCAGTGTACAGAGCCAGATTCTGACCCTGATGAGACTCAGGTGCCCCTTCCCGCACACTATACCACCATACACGGTGACACAGAGGAAGGTGCACATGACATAGAAGAGGAGGTGATGGATGACCCAGTTGTTGACCCAGATTGGCATCCATTGGGGGAAGAGGGTGCTGCTTCCAATAGCTCAGATGAGGAGCATCCACAGCAGACATCGACATCTCAACAGCTGTTATCTGGCAGGCCTGGAGCACTCCAAAGACAGGTTCCAAACATCAAAAGAGTTGCTGGACAGCTTGTCCAGAGGGTCAAAAGATCACAGCATGCTAGGCCGCAAAATGTCTGCCAAAGTAGGAAGAGTGCAGTGTGGCACTTTTTTGAACAAAATCCTCATGATCAGGCCAAGGTTCTCTGTAAGAAGTGCGCAAAGACCTTTAGCTGAGGGAAAAATCTGAAAAATTTGAATACCATTTGCATGCTTAGACATTTAACCAGCATGCACTTGCAAGCGTGGACACAACACCAAACCTCAAGTGCCACATGTTCAACTGATCACAACGAAGGTAGTCAGCAACGCTACATTGTTTCCCCCACTGTAAGCCCACCGGTTAGCACAGCAGCAAATGTTGAGGTGTCGTTGCAAGTCCACAGCAGTCAGGGAATCCCACTGTTATATCAACGAAAGACTGATTCTAGGCCATCAGAAAGAACACCAACTCCATCACCATCATCAACCCTCTCTCAGTGCGCCCTGTCCACCACTACTTCCACCATATGCAGCTCTCAAGTCCAGCTCACCCTCCCAGACACTATGAGTAGGTCAAGAAAGTACTCAGTCTCTCATCCGCGTACACTGGGTTTGAACGCCCACATTGCCAAACTAATCTCGTTTGAGATGATGCCCTTTCGTTTGGTGGAAAGCACAGCTTTCCGCGAACTCATGGCCTATGCAGTACCACGCTATGACCTACCCAGTCGCCACTTCTTCTCTCGCAAAGCCATCCCAGCCCTCCACCATCATGTGAAAGACCGCATTGTCCATGCACTCAAGAAGTCAGTGAGCGGAAAGGTGCACCTCACAACTGATGCATGGTCCAGTCGGCATGGCCAGGGCCGTTACGTGTCCATCACTGCGCACTGGGTTAATGTGGTGGATGCAGGGTCCACAGGGGACAGCGGTGGTGGGACAGTGCTGCCTAGCCCACGGTATAGGAAACAGTTGGCTGTAGGCGTTCGACCCTCCTCCTCCTCCTCCTCCTCCAGAAGCGAAAGCTCGTCCACAGAGCGCAGTGGTACGAGCACTCCATCTGCAGCTGCCACTGTTGCACACGAGGTGTCCCCCTATCGAGCAGCTAGTGGAAAGCGTCAGCAGGCTGTGTTGCAGATGATGTGTTTGGGCGACAGACACACCGCCGAGGTGCTGGCCGAGTACTTGAAGCGACAAACTGAGTCATGGCTGGGCAGTGTACATCTTGAGGCAGGCAAGGTAGTTAGTGATAACGGCCGTAATTTTGTGGCAGCCATAGCCCTTTCAAAACTCAGCCACATACCTTGCTTGGCTCACACCTTGAACCTGGTGGTGCAGTGCTTCCTCAAAAATTATCCGGAGTTAACAGCCCTGCTCCAGAAGGTGTGAAGACTGTGCGCGCACATCCGCCGGTCGCCTGTACACTCCGTTCGTATGCAGAAGCTGCAGCGATTGCTCCACCTTCCCAACCACCGCCTCATTATCGACATTGCAACAAGGTGGAACTCCACCCTGCACATGGTGGAGCGGCTGTGCGAGCAGAGGCAGGCCATAATGCATTTGTGGGAGGATACACGGCCAGGCACTTTGAGAGCAGACATGGAGTTGACAGGTGTGCAGTGGTCGAAGCTGAAAGACCTCTGTAAAGTCCTTCAGTGTTTTGAGGAATGCACACGGCTGGTAAGCGCAGATGACGCCATCCTAAGCATGAGCATCCCACTTATGCGTCTGCTCATGCAAACTTTGACGCACCTTAAGGAGCAGGCGTCTGCAGCCAATGTTGATGAGGAGGAAGAGGAGGAGGGAATCCTTGATGACATTCAGCCATTGTCTGCTCAGGGACCTCTCCTGGACGAGGTGGAGGAAGAAGAGGAGGAGGAGGATGATGATGGGGATGATTACTTAGGGGAGGAGGATGCATCTCGTGGGGCAAGTGAAAATGTTGGCGTGGCAAGGTCTGATACAGGGTTTGTGCGTGACTGGAGGGATGTGGATTTGCCAGAAAGTGCTCCTCCACCCAGCACTCGCAGTGCATCATTGACACCGGGAACATTGGCCCACATGTCAGATTATGCCTTGCAGATCCTAAAAAGGGACCCCCACATTGCCAAAATGATGAACGATGACTACTGGTTGGCCAGCATCCTGGATCCACGCTATAAAGGCAAATTACAAAACATCATGCCACAGGAGAACCTTGACCTAATATTGGCTAATAAACAAGCAACTCTGGTAAATCGGTTGCTTGAGGCATTCCCAGCACACAGCAGCGGTGATGGTTCTCACACGAGCCGTACGGGCCGGGGGCAGCTTGGCAGAGGTGTTCGTGGTGCACACAGCAGAAGTGGCGTTGGAGACAGGGGTTTCATGACAATGTTGTGGACTGATTTTTCAAATACCGCTCACACAACTGGTAATACTGCATCGATGGAAAGTGACAGGAGACAGCAGTTGTCAACTATGGTTACAAACTACTTTTCCTCCCATATCGATGTTCTCCCACACAGGTCATTCCCCTTTGACTATTGGGCCGCTAAACTGGACACCTGGCCTGAATTGGCCCAATATGCCTTACAGGAGCTCGCTTGCCCAGCTGCAAGTGTGCTATCGGAAAGAGTCTTCAGTGCAGCTGGATCAATCCTGACAGAAAAAAGGACCCGTCTGTCAACCCAAAATGTGGATGATCTAACCTTCATTAAAATGAACCATGCATGGGTTTCCAAGGATTTTGTCCCACCTTCCCCTGATGACACATAGGGTGACAGAAAAATGGCTTGCTTTGGTCCACCTCTTCCTGGGACTTCACCTATTTCGCCTTTTGCATCAGCTGAATGTCCAACATCAACATATGCCACTTTCTAAAACTCCCTAACTGTGCTGCCTCCCCCCCCATTGCCGGGGTCACCACCTAGCGCACGACACCGTGCGAGTGCCGTTGCCCTGGACAGGTGGGTAGGCCGACTCTTGGGCGCGGGCACTGGCACAGGGTCCCTCATAGTGCAATCAAGTGTCTCTGACGGTGGTGGTGCACACCCGCCGTCAGACACACCGCTGTACTATGAGGGGCCCAGTGCCAGTACTGACGCCCACGAGTGGGCCCCCCTTGCTTGGGCAGGGCCCCAGCATTTGCAATCTTTACCTCTCCATGCTCCTCCGCTGTGTAATCTGGGCCGTCAAATCCATACTGTGCCTGACACCGTCTGAGCCTGCCTCCTGATGTATAGACATATATTTTGAATGTGTACGCTATCCATACATGTTATCCGGGGAAACGGTACCCTTTCTAACCTTTGTGCAATCACGTGCAATCCATACTGGGCCTAACACCGTCTGAGCCTGCCTCCTGATGTATAGACATATATTTTGAATGTGTACGCTATCAATACATGTTATCCGGGGATACGGTACCATTTCTAACCTTTGTGCAATCACGTGCAATCCATACTGGGCCTAACACCGTCTGAGCCTGCCTCCTGAGACATATATTTTGAATGTGTACGCTATCCATACATGTTATCTGGGGATACGGTTCCCTTTCTAACCTTTGTGCAATCACGTGCAATCCATACTGGGCCTAACACTGTCTGAGCCTGCCTCCTGATGTATAGACATATATTTTGAATGTGTACGCTATCCATACATGTTATCCGGGGAAACGGTACCCTTTCTAACCTTTGTGCAATCACGTGCAATCCATACTGGGCCTAATACCATCTGAGCCTGCCTCCTGAGACATATATTTTGAATGTGTACGCTATCCATACATGTTATCCGGGGAAACGGTACCCTTTCTAACCTTTGTGCAATCACGTGCAATCCATACTGGGCCTAACACCGTCTGAGCCTGCCTCCTGATGTATAGACATATATTTTGAATGTGTACGCTATCCATACATGTTATCTGGGGATACGGTACCCTTTCTCACCTTTGTGCAATCACGTGTAATCCATACTGGGCGTGAGAACGGCTGGCGAGCTGTTAAGCAAGCTACAGCACCTGTGGTTTGCACACGTAAGTTTTTCATTTTTTCAGGAATGACGGTTAGGCCTAATTCCGGAACTGCGGTTGACCTACACTTACTGGGAAATCATTGTTCGCGGGTAATTGTAATCAGTGATCCCCATCACTAACGTTGTTCAGCGGGTTATCTTCACCTGTAAGCGACAAACGCTGGCCTTTTCAGTGTAGCGCACATGCAGCCACGGACATGTAAGGGCATGACACACCAGTTATTGGCCAATCTCATGTGCCAGAGCCTCACGTGTCCCTCTAGTAAGCCGGACTCGGACCGCGGGGCATGACGGAGTCTCGTTCGTTAACGGAATTAAGCTTGCAATGTGTGCATCTGTTCTGTAGCTGGCATGGTTGAGGTTTCCCAGGTGGAGTCGAATTTAACCGTAGGCTCCACTCCTGGTGGTGCCCTTCTGGACATTCCTTTAAGGTTCAGCTTTGCAACCATACTGCCCACGTAAAACAAACACTTTGCCTTCATGAACGCTGTTTGGAGGGTCATGACTCGTGGGAATAACGCCGCCCAATCAGTTAACCTGCTAGAGAGATCCTTCGTTGCTCCCAAGCATGACATCACACTCCCTAGGAAGAAGGTAATGCCACTGTGGCGACCGTACTCTTGGGGGCGACACAAGTGCACTGATGCCCAGCCACTGCTCGATGAATCTGCTGGTACATTGACCCAGACCACTACATTCCCCTCGCACGCTACACGACCTGAATCTGACCCTGATGAAACTCAGGTTACCCTTCCCATATACAGTTCCATCTTACACGGTGACAAAGAGGAAGCTGCAGATGAAAGTGCAGGTTCTGCCCACCCGCCATCAGACACACCACCGTACTATCAGGGGCCCTGTGCCAGTGCCGTCGCCAACGAGTGGGCCCCCCTGCTTGCCCAGGATCACAGCACTTGCAAAGTTGAAATACTGTGCAGTGAGATGGAAGATGGGGACGACGAGGAGTCCAGACAAGTACAGGGATTCCCTAGCGAGGAGACTTATTTGATTGTTTTCAATGTTGGGACAGCAATTTTTGGGGAGCACTATACTCTGGAGAATGATAGATGGGGCCCACCATACACTGGAACATTCCAAAGGTGGACATCAGACACTGGAGCAGCATTTACAGGGCCCATTATACACTAGAGCATTAGAAATGGGGCCCATTATGTTTGGAGCATTATTTGGGCCCATAAGACAGTGGAGCTTCATCCATGGGGACCAACATATACTGTAGCATTATGTGGAGCTCATCATATACTGTTTCAAACATTATATGGGACCAATGATTCTGTATGGAGAAATAGATGGGCCTCATCATGAGATGTAAAAAGTGAGGTATTTTTCATTGTACTATACCGCTATTTCTCTGCCGTATCGGAGCATGATGAGTTGTGGTATGTGTTAAAGGGGCGCTCTTTCGCCCAGGGCACATGAAAACCTGCAGCCAGCCCTCCCCCCCACAACTTTAGCCAAATAACCCCCATTTTTCAGTGCGTAACTTGTATTATGAAGTTAATTAAGGTTGACAAGCTTAAGTAAGAAGAATTGATGCTTTTGGCATTCAAATGGGCACTGTAGGTGTGTTTCCTGTCCTCCTCTCACTGCCGACTTTTATTCCCCATTGACTTGCATTGGGTTTCGTGTTTCGGGACGACCCGACTTTTCCCTATAATCGGACGATCTTGCTCGACCCGACTTTTGGAAAAGTCGGGTTTCACGAAACGAAACGCGACCCTAAAAAAACCAAAAGTCGCTCAACTCTAGTCTTCACTAATAAACCTTAGCTGTGATATTACTTCCATCAATGAGAATATATGCTTCTGCATGTCGTCATTTGCACTCAATCTCATACTGTAAAGCTTTCTTAATAGAAATAACTTGTGATTTAAGATAGATCTTTCATATAGCTTTTTCAATGTCTCCCACATTCCTTTTGCTGTATCCTCATTCCTTATGTGTATTAATTGAGCATCATTCACTAATAAGCTAATGGTGGCTCTCACTTTCTATTTTTCTTATCCCATGTCTGATTATCTCCATCAGGTCTATATGTAATGATTACTTCCCATAAATCGTCCTTAGATAACATCTCTACTTTGAATTTCCATAACTGATAATTTTAACTGTTCAGCTTAGCTAATGTGAGTTTCAGCTCAGTGCTGCACATCATTTTTATATAAACTTACTTGTTTTAGAGATGTAGTGAAGATATTCTTTTTTCTTCTTGAGAGTTCCTGTTTATCCTGTGTCTGTGGTGATTCTCTGTAATTATGTCCAGTGTGCGGTCCTCCAGTTCCTGGGATCATAAATTCCTTTTTTCCCTCTGTATCTGGATTTTTTTCAGCCTCCATTCACTGGGTTTTATCTCCTTCTGTTTACAGAGCTTATCTGCTTCTCCGGTGTCTGAAGTTATTGCTTGGGGCTATCTTCTGAGATTCTGTGTTCTGGGTGTCTGGGCCCATAACCTGTAGCAGAGTGCATCTTTTCAGAATGACCACCGGTACATCAGAGAACTTCACTGAGCAAGTTATCTTGAGTAAATAGTATTTACTTCATAGATAAGAATTCAGTAGCACACAGTCAGTGCTTCTGGCATAATACACTCAAAAGTGAAAGTAAAAGTAACAACAATATAGAACTTCCCTCCCCACAATACAGCTAACATATAGCTTCACACCATCGCCATCTGCTGTCAGGCTAGTGTAAAGTCCTCCCTTCACTTATAATAAATCCTGATCAGTTGCATATGTGTCATCAATCACAGTAATCTCTGCTTGCATAGCGGGGGGGTCATAGGTGCATCCTCAGCATGCCTTTAACCCGTCCAGTCCCACAGCAGTGAATTACTCCCTGCAAATTTTGAGAAATTGCTGAACATGTCCCCTAGGGGTAAGCTGGCCCTCAGGGAACCCATGACCATTTGGTCTACTGCCTCTGTGCTCGTAGACTGCACCCTGCCAACTATGTCAAATGTAAGCAGGTGCTGGGATGCAGTATGCAGGGATTGCAGATCAAGTATTATTTAATTTAACAGTAAAGATGAAACTAATCTACTTGAAGGGAGTTAATAAACAGTGAATAAGAACTGAAGGAATAGTTGGAATCCATGCGACAGTCTGAGGTTTAAACAGCACTTTTCGTGACTCCTGCTGGTCCTCCTCGTTATGCAGTCCAATGGGGGTTGTAGTATTATCAACAGCCGGTATAGAGTCCTCAGATGAGGTCCTTTGGCAACGGTTCAACTTCTGGTGGCAGCGGACGTCTCCGGTTTTACCCGCTGAGCTCCTAGTCCATAAGTCTGAGCAAAGTGAGATAAGCTGCAGGAGTCCCTGTAACAAACGTGGGGTGATGAGTGCTGGACTGCAGAGGAAAACGTTCCTCAGTGTCCTTTAGCTGGCCCACACTTCTCTGTACGAGTGCTGCCTCTGTACGGGCGCATGGCGATCTCCTCCGTCACCATCCCGCTGGAGCATGTGGATAAGCCTGGTCTCGGCTCTGCTGCACTGGATGCGGAGCGCGCTGCTCACCCTGCTGCACTAAACCTGATGGTGGGAAAACCTCAGCTGCTTCATGTGCTTTCAGCTCTGGTCCTGGCTTCAACACGCCCCATCTTTCCGGGTCATGGAACCTGTCCGTTACCCTATTCCTTCCCCTGGGCAATATGGGATGCAGCCTCGACAGTTCCGGACCCTGCTCAATGCAGGTACCTGCAGCCCCGTTTTCCTACTAACACCGAGACAGGGTGGAGTAGGGTGAACACAACAAGCTATTTTCCTCCTAACACCGACACAGTGCGGAGTAGGGTGAACATAACAAGCTACTAGACTGTGAGAGAGGTGCAGGCGGTGATGTTACGGTAGATTAAGCAAGATGGGGTGTGCTTGGTAGGTAAGATCAGTCAAAAACAGCAGGCATACCCAATTCCATATCAGCTGACAGGCTATCAATCACCCCAACAGTAGGGGGTAAACAAATGGAGGTTCTTTGGCCGGAGACTTGTGTGACAACACTTGCCATGGTGAGGGAGGATGAAGAATCAGAAGATACAGTTGATGGTGTGGGCAATGATTGGAGAGACCCGCTAGTCTGCATTTTAGCACAATGACATTCCCAGATTAACGCATGCTGATCACGCATGTAGCAGGTCATGCATATAGCACTGAATTGAATATTTTTTTACTCTACTAGGTTGTTTTTAAAAAGTTGACAGATAACATGATTTTTAAGATTTCTGCCCATATGAAAAAAAAAACCCATGCTAGGCAACTGCAGAAATGCGAATACTGCTGTCCTCTGCCAGAGTTGGGCCTCAGGATGCATTGGTTGTTGTGGTTGCATAACTCTGTGTCTATGTAATATCCTCATCTTCCTCCTCCTCTGCTGAGTTACTCAGCTGCATGACTATGGGTTTACAGCAAGCGTGATCTACTACCTCATTGTCATCCTCTCTGTTCTCCCACTCCTCACCCTGAGAGTCACCCTCCTCCTCTTCCTGCTTTGACAGCACAGTACGGTCCGTGGGTGCCTCAAATATCTGAGTCTCATCACAAATTGATCACCTTCAACCAATGGGGTTAACGTCTGTTGAAGAGAGTTTGGTTTATGCTCAGACAAAACTTCGTCCAGCCATAGATCTCTGTCAGAAAAAATTTGGCCATTGGTGCAGATGATTTTCTCCTCTTGACTCTGTGAATCTTTAGAGCAGACCTCTGATACCCATGGAATAGAATGTGTGAATAGCTCTGCAGAATGGTCCATCTGTGGCTCCCCACAATCAGTCGGGCACTTGGAGAATTGTGATGTGGGGCAGAAAGGTTAATTGGGGTGCCACCACTGAGGACTGTACTGTGTGTGATGCTAAGGTGGAGGAAGAGGAGCAGAGGCCACTTGATGCAGCGCTTTCCATCTACCGGAGCACATGTTCTTTCGGGCCTTCATCTACAAAGGGTTCCATTGTATGGCTGCCAAAGAAAGGAGCGAAGTTGCCCATCCAGTAACAGAAGTTGTAAAAATACTGAGCAGATTTTGACTACAGCAAAATAAACCGACTTCTCATCCCTCATATCATACCTGTCTCCCAACCCTAAACAGCTATTCAGTACTTTCAATTCTTTCCTGCGTCCACCAGTTCTCCCTCCCTCTCCTCTAATCTCAGCTGAATACTTTGCCTCACCACCTGTGAACTTGACACAATAACGTCCCACCTCATTCCACTTTACCACAGTCTTCATCACATGCATAACCCATGTCTTCAACCTGATGTCTTCGATCCTGATTGAAACAAACCTTGATCACACCCATCTTCATAAAGCCCTCCCTTGATCCTTCTTCTGTGTCTACCCATTGCCCCATATGATTTCTCCACAATGCCACCAAACTACTGGAACAACATGTCCATTTTGAACTGTCCTCCCATCTCTCCTCTTGCTCCCTCTTTGACCTCGTACAATCTGACTTCAGACCCCACCATTCCACTGAAACTGCCCTGACTAAAGTCACCAATGACCTACTAACCGCCAAATGAAAGTGACGCGAGATTGTCCTCCTCCTTCTCCTGTACCTGGCATCTGTCTTTGACACAGTGGACCATGCCCTCTTACTACAAACATTCCAATCTGTTAACATTACAAACTTGGCACTTTGTTGGATTTCCTCGTACCTAACAGACAGGACATTTAGTGTCACCCACTCACACAACATCTCCTTATCTCGCCCCCTATGTGTCGGTGTCCACCAAGGTTCAGTTGTAGGACCGGGAACTATGCTTGGAGGACACACTCGCATGCTCCCTCCCTCTTAAAGGGACCGCCCGCATCAACCTAAGGTATTTCCAACCTATAGCTGGGTGACACCTATTTAAGGCTTCTCCTCCAATATTGAGGTGCCTGAGCTACGTTGTTAGTTTGCCTTGCATGCTTGCTAGTAGTCGGGTTCCCAAGGTCCGTCTGTCTGCTTGTCTACCCTGTACCCATCTGCTCTTACCTGTCTGTGCATGTCTGCTCATACCTGTCTGCGCTCTTCTGTCCATCAGCCAGTCCAGATCACACCTTCCAGAACCCATCTAACACCCGGTCCAGATGGCACCTGCCAGTGCTTTTCTGTTCCTCAGCCGGTTCCTTCTGCACCCGTGGTTCCAGAGTCCCTACAGTACCTGCCTGCATTTTTCATCCCTCCTTTGGGCCTTTGCAGCTTACCCACTGTAGGGGGTCAACTGCCACATAATGTAGGTCAGCCATGGAGTAGCACCTGATGCCATCTCTTTGTACCTCCTTGGGTCGCAGTTTTCACCTACTGCCACTTGTCTGAGTAGGGATTTGGTAGGCCACCTAGTTACGCCCCTTCCAGGCTTTCAGAGGGATACGAAACAGTGATTCCACCACTTTGCCTGTTATAGTCTCCATCCGCTGGGTTGGCTGGAGTTGAAGAGGTGTCTGTCCCCACTATACTAATTCTACTTTATTGCAATTGCTGACACTTTGTTGTTGTCTGCCGCTAATTTTTGTAAATGTGTGGAGTGGACTCCTGGTTGGGTCTCCTCCTTGTATGTTGCCTGTAGCATAGGCCTCCGAGACCGTCAGGCCTCCAATTCCTTGGATTCAACTACCCGTGTTACACCTGAGTGTGTCTCAGCATGAGGAGGTAGAGGCGTTGCATGGGGTATCAGGGCTCCCAGAAAAGGGGCCCTACACCGAACCCTCACCCACCTTGTCTTACTGTGATGTTCAATTGAAAGCTGTAAATGCTGTACCAGACCCCAATACATCATGCCTGGCTGATTACTGCAGTGCTATGCTAAAATGTGCACTGTGGGTGAATTGAGGCGACATTCCTGGTTTCTCACCCTCATTTGATGTGTTCTGGCAGCATGTGGGGCCGTTCTAAGGTGTTGTGCATGCATCTGTTTTTGCCTCCCATTGACGTGAATGGCGTTTGGTTATGTTCGGCGAATATTCGACTAATTAATTGGTGAATATTGCAAATTCGGCAAACATAATCGGAACCGAACATTGAAATATTTGCTCATCTCTAGTCTTCAGGACATCTCCTGGCTGCCTGCAGCTTCCAGTCCACCAGTCAATTGTCTGTCTCCTGCATGCTTTACCCGTCTACTGCACACACGCCTGTGTCCCGTGTGCCCACTGGGACCATGGGCTTAGAGGATCCACCTCACCTAGTAAGCCGTTTTGCAACAACAATGAAGGAGCCTCCATTGATAGTACAGGTTCTCGAGAGAGCGCTCTTAAAGTTAATTATGATGAAAATTTCAGAACTAGACAATTTTCTACTGGGCTATCTGAAAATGTCATTTTGCAAAGGAAGCAACACCTTTAAGAAAAGCCAGCATTTGCAAAATCTATATGTTAAATCAGCTGCAGAGTCCCCTGGCAATGCTATAATTATTTAAGAACAATCTGAGGAATTCAGGAGGTAACAATTTGCGACTGGCAGCACAAACGTGCAATGGCTTTCAGATTAATGTACCATCTCTGTGATTAAATGCAAATGTCTCACTATCTGGAGCTGTTTAATTTTCCATTTAGAAATTGGATGTGTATTTTGGAGAGGGAGGAGTCACTCCGGTGAAATGTGTACAGGATGACTATCTGCCGAATAGCAAGAAATAAAAATGTTCTCAAACAACGAATTACTGTCAGACAATTAATTGGGCATGTATGTGCATAATTAAGCATGCAAACATTGTTCCTTGTACACATAAATTATCATATAAATGCTTCCCTTTCAACACTCCGGTTGTTAGGCAGAGGTACAGCAGTGCAAGCGTTTGCTCATGACATCTGCCAAAACATGTGCAAAATTTCCTTCAATTTTTTTATTTTCTTTTCCATTTGATTAAATGTGGCAATAACTATCAAGAACCCGACAAAAGTTTATGATTAGATTTCCAAAGATTTGCGAGAACTCGATAAACTTAGCTTTAAAATAAATTTTTGTTAGATTTTTTTTGTAATTAAATAGGAAATTTTAATGCTTTATGTAATGCAAAGTGCAATTGCTAAACAGATGAAATAGCAACAATTCCCTCTTAGAGGAGGCACTTAAAATTCCAGCGCCATTTTCTAATTTGTTTCAGATGGTTTGTTTATAACATCCTAAAGTATACGACTTGTCATTTGCATCTATAACCTGGAAATTTGCGATTGAGTGAATTTATTTAAATCATCTGTCAAAAAAGGAAGCAATCAAGGTACTGCAATATCCTAAAATCAAAATTTTTAGGTATGATCCAAATTACATTTTCATTGCTCTGTTGCTAAACTTTTTGCTTAACTTGTTTGTTTTTTTTTAACGGGCCAAATGACACACCTGAGAATGAAAAGTCCAGGCTCTGACATATTTAGAAACCTAAAGGTATTGTTTAAAGACAGCTCCATTTAGACCTAACTTTGGAGTCAATTTGATGGAAGATACAGTATGTCCCAGGACCAACAAACTATAAGATGCAATTAAAAGTGGATGAGCACATGTTGTGTATAGATAAATGGAGGGTAGACCTCCAACATCATTATTTGTTCTATGGGCCAAAAAATCCCAATCTGGTGCTTTTCCTGTTTATTGTAAACCTTGGTGACTTTTAAAATGGTCACCCTCAGCACTCATACGGGGTAAGATATATTTGGTTAATTTTGGCATTAAACCCTCATCGGGATAAGTAGATGGAATGCAGCATGGACAGGGAGGAGAACCAGCTGGAGCATTAGAGGCTGTAGAGGCTGGATGGCAGCTGTAGCAACAGAGGCTGAAGTGGGTCACAGGAAAACCGGAGACTCAGCTAAATAGTCATATAACGAAACAGAAGAGTTGGCTATGACTAGAGACCCACCTGTAGTGAAGTAACAGAGCCCAGCAAAGTAGCCAAGCTGGTGTCATCAACAGCCACGTTTGTGGTGATGTGGAGGAGTTTGGCACATTTGTGATGAGGTGTGGAAGAGTTCAGCAGTAAGGCAGTGATAGGTATGTCAGGAGGCATACTTGTGGTAATCAAGCAAAGCTCAGTAACATAGCAGAACTGGGTTTGTCAGCAGACACCCTTATGGTGAAATACCAGAGCTGGGTTTGACAGGTGACACCACAGTGCGATGTACAGATGCGATATAATAGATACCAGTCAAGAGATACTCTTGATAAGAAAAGCAAAAGCTAGCTGTGTGGTAAGGGTGTTGATGGCAAACTACCTGAATACTCATGTGACATTCTGCCCCTTGAGTTGACCTGCAGGGCTGTCAGAAGTGATATCAGAGATGTGCACCAGTTTACCCTATATAATCCCTATAGTCTAACATCCCACATGAAGATGGACTATCAGCCTGCAAAATGTTTCTTGAAGCTAATGGGATCCTTTTTGAGTCTGTATTAAGACTCATCAGATTTATACTCACACAATTTTTACTGTTTCAGCGAGAAGATACAGTATATATCCAACAAAATGTAACTTTTATGGGCAGCAAAGTGGCACCCCAGTATGCCAACCTTTTCAGGGCTAAACTGGAAAATGACTTTTTAGCATCCTGCTCCATCAAACCCTTGGCTACATTGATGATATCTTAATAATTTGGACTGAGTCTGAACAAGAACTTCTAAAACTGCATGACAAATTTAAGTGGTAAGGTTTCTCCTTGTGGTGAGTGACATACCAGCTCTGGCTTGTCAAGGTAAGGAGGCTTATTTGCCGTGCAATGCTCCTCTGAGAATTTTAATATGTAAATTGACTCTTCAAAGAGAAAGAGGATTTGAACTCTATAGTGCCACCTGTTGGAAGTAGTGATCCTATAAGTCACAATCAACCCTTTAAAGAGTCTTGCAATATGATAAAAGTCAAATCGGAATCTCAATTTGCAGACACAATGTTTCTGGCTGTTGGCCCTCGTCAGTGCAAAGTATGAGTAATGATTTGGCTAGGTGAGAGGCTCTGGACTGGGGTCTAAGGGGTAAGGTTTCTCCTTGTGGAGAGAGACTTCCAGCTACTTGCAACAATACAATACATTTCATCCCACCATAAACTTAACATTGGATGACTAAAAAACGGAAATCAATTTTCTGGATACCACCATAAAAATTCAAAATGTTTCAATCCAGACATCGGTGTATCAGAACCCAATTGACCGTCGCACATACCTCAGATGGGTCAGCTTCCACCTGAAACACATTAAGTCCATCATCTACAGCCAGGCCCTTAGACATAATCGTACAGTATCTGTTCCAACCCAATGGACAGGAATGAACACTCCCATCTTAAAAAGACATTTTTAAACCAAGGCTACCACCCCACCTCCATTGATGATCAGATCATTAGAGTCACAAGAATCCCTAAAAGTAAATTGCTTCAATACAGAGAAAAAGAGAAAAATAATTGTGTACCTCTGGTGGTGACCTACAAACCACAGCTTGAGGTTCTGAGAAAAACTGGTTAAAAAAATCTTTACCACATCCTACACAAGGATGACCAGCTAAAAACAATATTCAAAGATCCTCTGTTGTTGTGCTACAGGCAACCTTCAAATTTAAGAAACATTATAATCTGAAGTTCAATGCCCTCAGATACACCAAGAGGAACTTATGCAATGTGAAGAGCTGCGAAACCTGCACTCATGTAGAAACCAAAGACAGGATACCGATTCCCAACACACAGCAGGACTATATGATTCCCGGGATATTCATGTGTTCGTCTTCCAGTGTGGTGTACTTAATTCTGTGGACTATATGTCCTATTGGGGGCCTCTATGTGGGAGAAACAGGACCGAAACTGAGAGCAAGGATGAGGTCTTATTGTCACACGATTACAGATAAAAAAAAATATTTACCGGTGACCAAACATTTCTGTGGTCCAGGACACAACATAAACAATATAAAAGTTGCGATATTAAAAGGTAATTTTAAATCACAAAAACACTGCAGGGTTTGGGAATACAAACTTATTGAGTCTTTGATTCCATTCACGCAGGACTAATTATGTCAGGAGGATTTATGACTAGTGAGGGGTGAGCACTAAAATGCTCAGGTGCTAGTTGCTCGGGTCGAGCAAATTGGAATGCTCGGATGCTTGAGAAACTTGAGCATTCCTCCCCCCCCCAGGTGGTCTGCAGAGGGATTAGAAATTGCAGACATCAATGGGAACGAAGGAAATGGGAACAGCATGAGGAAGACCCCTGGAAGCATTTCTGATTCCCAGGTCACTGCTGTGAACAATGTTGTCAGAGTCTTATGCCACTTTTACAGACTCACAATAATATATTCAAAAATGAAACCAAAATGGATTTTCCTGGGAAATATGTTAAGGAACATCTTTTCCAGGGTAATGACTTGTATATAACGCAAAATAAATAACCAGAAACAAAAATGCTCCTCCACACCTTGGGCTATGTTCACACGTAGCATTTTTTTATGTGTTTTTGAACTTTAGCATTGCTTTCAACCAAGACAAATGAATTCACTGGGAAATGTCATTTTAACATTTTACAACCTTATCTGGCCATGTGGTGTGTGACACATCATCGGACACCTTGTGTAAAGTAAGAAAAACTTGGCACTCAACTTCTGAATAGATGCAGTTGTATTTAATGCAGAAAAATTAAACAACAAAACGTTTCGGCCTCATGTTGCCTTCATCAGTTAGCTATGGATAGAAGATATATATATAAAACAAGTAAATATACACCCATAGTTATAATAGTGCATAAAAAGAAAGTGTATACAAAAAGCCTCAGAATCATGGGGCCATGGTCAAAACGTAGAAAAATACATGCGAATAAGCAGGAAACTTCAGTGTAAAATGCACAAAAATATGAGAGGTGGACAAAAGGAGGTAATATCATCAAACACATCCTGTTTCATTTATGAATGAGGGACTCTGAAAGCCACAAAGCCTATTTTTATAGAGCAATCAGGCGGCCTTTACTATTCTTAGAGGGCCAGCAGTCGGCCCTCACTGTTCTTAGAGAGCCATCAGCCGGCTATGCTTTGTTGTTCCCATTATTAGGAAGTGGGTCACCCATACTGTTTGCCTATGCAGTGAGTGGCAGGGCTGCCCAAAATTTGGACGCACCCCAATACCCTTTTGAAGAGACGTACAGGAAGGCCTCCTGAAAACAATGTTCCTATTATTAGGAAGTGGGTCTTTGCCTATGCAGTGAATGCAAGGGCTACCAAAAATTTGAAGGCACTCCAATGCCCCTTTGAAGAGATGTAGAGGAGAGCCTCATTAAAAAATGTTCCCATTATTAGGAAGTGGGTCTCCCATAGTGTTTGCCTATGCAGTGAATGCAAGGGCTGCCAAAAATTTAGAGGCACTCCAATGTCCCTTTGAAGAGACGTTGAGGAGGGCCTCATGAATAAATGTTCCCATTATTAGGAAGTGGGTCTCCCATAGTGCTTGCCTATGCAGAGAATGCAAGGGCTGCCAAAAATTTGAAGGAATTCCAATGCCCCTTGGAAGAGACATGAAGGAGGGCCTCATAAAAAAAGTTCCCATTTGAAAGGAGCGGGTCTCCTATACTTCTAATGCCCATGCATTAAGTGTATGGACTGACAAACATTTACCCCTGGGGGTTTTACATGAACATACTGCCTAACCAATTGTTTTTACGGGCATCATAAACACCCTTTAAAAAATGTTGTGGGTGTTACATCCTGGACCACAGTCACCCTAGTGATATGGAGGTGGAGGATGAGGATGAGGAGAAGGAGGAGGACAACAACAAATAGCCAAAATCAGGAAGTGTATACCCATGTAAGGATGTGAAGAGATGCATGGGAATATACACCCCAAAAAAGACACTGAATTTGAGTTTATGTTATGCTGCTATCACTCGGTGGTATTGAGAAGTCTGGCCCAATCCATCCCTTGTTCATTTTTATAAGAGTCAGCCTGTCAGCATTTTCAGTTGACAGGCGGATGCATTTATCAGTTATAATTCCACCAGTGTTACTAAAAACCCGATCTGACAAAACGCTAGGGGCAGGGCAGGTCAGGACCTCCAAAGCATAGAAAGCCAGTTCATGCCACATGTCCAGCTTGGATACTCAATAATTATAAGGCACAGAGGAATCACGGAGGACGTTGGTACGGTCAGCAAGGTACTCCCTCAGCATGTTCCTAAACTTTGCACTCCTTATGAGAGTACCCTCAGGTCCTGCGTGATGGGAGGGTCTGAGAAAACTCTCCCAGAACTTTGACAGTGCCTCTGCTGGATTGGAGTTGTGTCTCTCTCACCTGTACTCCTTGATTGTAAAATGAACTGTGACCTCTGCCGCCAGCGTTTTCATATGTGAATTTTTTTTTAATAATTCCACAAAAAGAGCCTTCTAGTACTGCCCCATTTTAGTAGACATGTCCACCTCGGGAATAAGAGATAGTAATGACTGTCACCCAAAATTCTGAGAAAACTAGGGTCATGGGAAAGGCAGCGTAACATAAACTCAGCCATGCATGCCAGACTATTAACAGGCAAGACTTCCATGTCCTCACCAAGAGGACGACTGACCATGCTCTCCTGATCTTCCTCCTCCTCGTCCCTATTCTCAGACCATCCACACTGAACAGACGGTATGACAGTTGTGCAGGTAGTACAGTCTATAGTGCATTAATTTAGCTCCTGTTCTTCCTCCTCCTCTTCCTCATTGTCACCCAATCCATGTTGGGATGAGATGAGGCTGGGCTGTGTGTAATCACTTTGTATGGTTCCTTGCACCATCGCATCGTGCTCTGTCTGCAATGCAGAGGGCGTTTCAGAACACAGAGAAGCTAATTATGGCATCATCGCTGCTCACCATCTTGGAGGAGTCCTCAAAATTTTGCAGGATGATACATGTAGTGAACTATGTATATATATATGGATGTATGACGGGCAGTAAATTAGCATAGGTTCTAGGCTGCAGCTCTTCACACAGGTTGTGGCCTATGTTATCCTGAGAAAGAGACAGTCTTTCTGGTTCCAACTTCAGGGGATTTACTGAGACACACAAAGTGGAGACATTTCACACCTTCTGGTGTCTTTGATGGAGAGATGCCAATTGCAGCATGACACTATTTACTATGAGAAAGGTCACACAAATAGTGTTCAAAGAAAAAATAATGTATTCATTGGTAAAATAGCTAGGATCCAGTCACAAACCAAGGATTAGAATATTAACATGAGAGACTGGTCTAGAAATCCGATCTCCAGGTTAATCTATAAATTAGGCCTGTACATATAGAAACCTGTTCACATGTGAGGGAAGCATGGACAGCTGATGTACTCCATTTCATATTTACCCCTCCCTCAGGGACAGAGTACCAGACTGCAAAGTTCGATATTTCTGTAAGTTTTCTCCCTTTTATTTTATCACTGTTTTTGCATATTTGTATGTCACTTTTTATTTCCATTTTTATATCCTTTTTATTGCATGCACTGTACCTTTTATATTAAAGCTTAAAACTTTAATAAGTCTGAACCTTGTTGATCTAAAGAATCCATAGCCTTAGAGGTTGTGCTCCTGGTGATTGGCACATAGTAGTAGTAGTACTTCCGGGACTCATCACCCGTGTTTTTGGTGAGTGGTGGCAGCGTATATGAAATGGGGTGTGTGGTCTGTGTTGGGGTGTTATTTATGCTTCCATTGCAACATAGGACAGAGGTTGAATGCTGGACTGAGTGAGAGGAGATAGATTAACCTGTGCAGGCGCAACCCCAAGTCACGTGCTGAGAAGCGGGTACATGACAAATTGGTGACAGCGGTGGGATATATGAATATATCCTTCCTGATAATTCATGACAGTACATATGTCTGACATCCATGTCCACTCCTAAGGTCTTATGTGTGGAATCTGAACTGAATACTGACAGACTTGTTGATCTTGGTAGTCAACAACTGCCCTCTTCCGCTCACAAATCCTTTCCAACATCTGCAGTGTAGAGTTCCAATGCTTGGGGATATCACACACGAGTCGGTGAGTCGGAAGCTGCAAACGCCCCTGGAGCACGGCAAGGGCGGCGGAAGCTGTAGCTGACTTTCTAAAATGGGCACACTTTGACAAGCAGATCTAGCAGCTCCGGGTAGGTTTTGAGAAACCGCTGAACCACGAGGTTAAGCACATGGGCCAGGCATGGTGTATGTGTGAGCTCACCTCACCTCAGAGCTGCCACCAGGTTCTGGCCATTGTCACACATGATCATGCCTTGCTGTAGGTTCAACGGTGTCAGCCACAGATCTGTCTGCTCTTTCAGAGCTGTCCACAAGTCTTCAGCATTGTGCGGTTTGTCACCTAAGCATATTAGCATCAGCAGAGCCTGTTGCCGCTTGGCTGAGGCAGTGCATCCAGCTTGTGACTGATGTGGTCATTTCAGAGATGGAGACTGAAGAGGAGGAGGAGGATGAGATGCAGGAGCTGTAGACTGTGGGGACAACCCTGATTGACCTAGGGCCCGCAATCCTTGGCGTCGGGAGGATGTGTTCCATCCCAAGGACTGGGTCCTGGCTTCCACTGTGTTATCCCAGTGTGCCGTCAGCGAGATGTACCGTCCCTGCCCACAAGCACTTGCCCACGTGTCCGTGGTTAGGTGGACTTTCCCAGTAACTGCATTGTTGAGGGCACGGCTAATGTTGTGGGACACATGCTTGTGTAATGCGGGGATGGGAGAAATAGTGGCGGCTGGGGACCAAGTACCGAGGGACGGCCACTGCCATCAGGTTGCGGAAAGCTTCCTTCTCCATGAGCCTAAAAGGCAACATTTCGAACACAATCAGTCGTGAAATGTGGGAATTTTGCAGTGTGACCTGTGGGGCGTTGGCTGCGTATTTGCATTCCAAGGACTGGGGTATGGACAACTGAACACTGCGCTGGGACAAAGACGTGGACATGTTTGCGATTGGTGCTAGTTGAGTGTGTGCAACAACAGGTGCAGCGCAGGAGGCATCTTCGCATGCATCATGGACAGAGGATTGGCTTGCACGCTCAACAGCAGAAAGAGCAGTGGTGTCACCCACCACACTGCTTCTTCCTGCCTGTTGGGGTGCTACGCCTCCCCCCATATGCTGTTGTCCTAGCTCTGCATGTCTTCCTGTGTTGGGGGTGGTGGAACGCACCAAATTATAAAATAATAGTAGGTGCGTTCGCAGCCCGGGGTCCACTGTGCAGAGGTGCTACACTGCTGCTAGGTAATGGCAGGAGTATAAAGCGGTGTGGAAAGGTCACACGTGGGTTAACGTCACCTAGTGTGAACAGAAGCGAACTTTGTTAACTCACAGAGCCGCACTACCACTGAACATAAATGCTGGAGTCTGTTTAGCTCACAGAGCCCAGCCAATGAGCGCACAGAACTCTGCCCCAAGGACACACGGTCAGAGTCCCTCTAGACCTTCTGAGCGGCGGCATCGCAACTGCGGATGCCACTATAGATGCTGACTATGGAGTGTAGAGTACGTGCACTGAGGCATGCCGAGTCACTGATGGAGACTGATGCCTGTCTCAGACTCTGTCCTACCTTCACCTAAGCCTGGGCGCTTAACAGGCTAGGCTGCACAAACACATGCGTACCAAGAGTAGGGGTTTCCTGTAAGCTTGGGTAAGTTACTATATCATCCACCACCTCATCTTCCACTTTTGCACCCTAGTCCTCCTCCTGACATTCTGGCAATTGTGTCTCATCATCATTCACCTCTTATGACACTTTCCCACCGTCACCTTTGTACGACTGTGGCTGATCAAATGCTTGGGCATCGCTACATGCAATCTCCTCTTGCCCCGCTTCAAGTGGACCGGACAAGAGGCCCGAATCTGTAAATGGAAAAGTGAACAGCTCTTCGGAGTGTCCAAGTGTGGGATCAGTTTTCTCTGGGCACTTGGCATGGTGCGAGTTAGGAGGATCAGGGTGAGGAATATGCGGTCCAGACTATCGTCTCCTGAGACTTGACCATGTGGAAGACAGGGTGGTGGTGGTGGCAAAGTGATTGGAAGCATTATCTGCTATCCAACCAAAAACCTTTTAACACTGATCTGGGTTCAATAGTTGTGTGCTGCAGAACCCTAGTGAATCATACAGGAAGGTCGGGCGAGAAGATGTAGGGGTGTTTGTTGTGGCACATTTCAGCTTGTCCACAGCCTCGGCCTCTGCATGCACCATCACTATCACCATCATGTCTAGTTCCCTGTCCCTTGCCACGAGTCTTGCCCATTTTAAATGGAGGACAATATTTTCAACGTTCACTACAAATGGCTGAATTTGGAGAGAACTTATATGTGATCCGTGTGACGGACAAACCACAGTTTTAAATAGCTAGCCTGTGGGTAACTATTTTTACCAGCAAACTGGTGTCAATATCTTTGCTAACACACTGAAACAAAATTAATTTTGGAGGTCAGAAATGGCAGAATTTTGAGCGCACTTTTTAGATGTGATCTGTGTGACGGACAAAGCACAGTTTGAAAAAGCTGGCCTATAGGCAACTATTTTTAACAGCAAACTGGTGTCAATAACTTCGCTAACACACTGCAACAAAACTAAAATGGTGGCCAAAAATGGCAGAATTTTGAGCGCACTTTTTAGATGTGATCCGTATGATGGACAAACCACAGTTTTGAATAGCTGGCCTGTAGGTAACTATTTTTACCAGCAAACTGGTGTCAATAACTTTGCTAACACACTGCAACAAAATAAAAATGGAGGCCAGAAGTGGCTGAATTTGGAGAGAACTTAAATGTGATCCGAGTGACGGACAAGCCACAGTTTTTAATAGCTGGCCTGTAGGTAACTATTTTTAATAGCAAACTGGTGTTAATAACTTTGCTTACACACTGCAACAAAATTAAAATGGAGACCAGAAATGGCAGAATTTTGAGTGCACTTTTTAGATGTGATCCGTGTGATGGGCAAATCACTTTTTTAAATAGCAGGCCTATAGGTAACTATTTTTACCAGCAAACTGGTGTCAATAACTTTGATAACACTGGAGGGTTATAGGCAAGATGAATAATTTTCTCACCTAGTAGGAGGTGCACTTCTCAACCCTCGAGTAGTCCGGTCCAAGATTGGAGGTCTTCTTCGCGGCTGGTCAGGTTCGAACTTTTGCCCTAGCCCCACGTTGGGCGCCAAATGATATGGCACACAAAATGCATGTGTCGTCATCTTATTTGTCTGCTTCCAAATTGAATGTGGGGTCTTACGGCCAGCCCGAGAAATCGGGAAAATGCAAGCAATTGTCTCTCAAATGATTTCTGATTTATTTCCAGAAGTGTACAACATTTTATAGCAGAAATTGAGCTGTCTCATTGCATTACATCATGGATTCTTTCCAAATTACTGATTACCCCAAATGGCAAATTATTATTGATCTCATATGATCTCATATGTCCTATATCTACTATAAAATCAATACGCACATAATTATTGTTTCTATCCTAATCCACCCTAGTCCACCCAGTTTCGATGAAGCTAGGTGGGTTCTACAATACAGAAATAAGTCTTAGAAAATCAGAAATATCTTAAAGCTACATGATTCTATTATTCAGCAAAACATCCATATAATAATATAATTTTGATTCTTGTATATATTCATATGCCATATATTCTCCCCTTAACAAATGCACAAAATTAAAATGGAGGCCAGAAATGGCTGAATTTTGAGTGCACTTTTTAGATGTGATCTGTGTCATGGACAAACCACAGTTTTAAATAGATGCATTTTTAGCGCTGTAATATGGAAAGGATCTGCCTGTATTCTGCAGTGCCAACAAGGAAATGGAGCAGAAAAACGGTGTTCTCTGGATTGCTTTTTAATCAAATAAACAGGATTAAGATCCAAAAAAATTATTCCTGGCCCCTGATACCTGTGGCTATGTCTAGAAATATCTGTAATAGCAGCAGCAGACACAACTGGAATGGACCCTCTTACTATATGCACTGAAGTCTGCCAAATACACTGCCTGCCTGTCTAACACTGATAATCTATGCAACTTTATTAGTCCTCAGAAGGAGTGTTAGTGTGGTTGTACCATATATGATACACATATCCATCTTAACTAAGTAAGAACCAAGCAAATTACTCCCTAGCTCAGCCACCACTCTCCCTACAGTACCTGATTCCGTAGTAGACTGTGAGGAGCATGGCGGCACCAGGCCT
Source organism: Dendrobates tinctorius (assembly GCF_039654945.1). Classification (NCBI taxonomy): domain Eukaryota; kingdom Metazoa; phylum Chordata; class Amphibia; order Anura; family Dendrobatidae; genus Dendrobates; species Dendrobates tinctorius. The sequence goes on from NW_027361674.1 coordinate 5,345,357, forward strand.
GAAATAGACCTGATGACGCTGTGCGGCCAGCCAATCACTGTAATGCCTCAACTAACATGGCTGTGACAATACAGTGTGTGGCAGACAATCCCTGCATGTTCATTGGCTCTCTAAAGAGCGCCAAACATGCAGAGTGACGACCTGAGCTCCTGCAGAACAACACCGGAAATACACGGCGAGCTTCAAGCATCTCGAGCAAGTACCGAGTAGTGGCGAGCATGCACGATCATAACTAATTATGACTCATTAAAGAATCTGAGGAATCTGCTCCAGAGACAGTGAGGACACCAGGCCTCTGATCTTACTTGGAAATTGGGACTAAAAAACTTTCACACCACTAATCTAATCCAATTAAGGATTCAGTCTCTGAGTTCAGTTTGCTTATTTAAATGTCCATTTATTATACCATGCCTCTGTTGTTGTTTTGTGCATATCTTGTGTTTCTTCACAAACTTTGTTATATCATGCCTGAGGAAGAGACCTAGTTGAAGTCCCAAAAGCTTGCTGTCATGATCCATGCTGGATCAGGACTGATAAAAAGCACAGGTAACATTTTTTTTTTTTCTTAAGCTGTGCTTAAGTTTGTTTTTTTTCCCCCAGTGGCCAATAAGATTATTGCACTGTGGTGTCGTTTTTTCTAAGTTTGCCCCCGGTGGTGGTGAGCATCATTGCACTCTGGTTTCTTTAGTTTAGTGCATGTGATATAAAGCAGGTGTGATTGCTGGCTCTGCTATAAAAGAGTCACAGGTGTTGCAATCAGTGTTGGTGATAGTGTTCATTTTAACCATCCTTGGTGGAGGAAGGAGCTGGAGAGCGTTCCTTGCAGCACTGTCTTAGCCCTGGTGTGGAAGGAGTCATAGGGGATTTCCTTGTAGCTCTGACAGAGCTTGGTGGCAGCAATTCAGGAGGAGAGCTGCATTCTGGTGGTGGACTCTGTTGCCAGGAGCAAGTGCAACAGAGTAAAGCTAAGCTGTGTTTCCCCGTTTGTGTTTTTCCTTAGTGTGTATTAGTACAGCGGTGGGGCCAGTGCCTGCGCCACCCAGCTCCCTAGCAAGGGATAGGTGTAGGGTGTGCTAGGGCGACAGGTTCCTGATCGGCGCCCGGTGCAGAACCGGCATAGGGAACGTTAGGAGCGTTAGGGACACTGACTCAGGGGAGTGCAGGAGGTCTCCACGTCCCCTTTCCTTATCGCAGGGCCCACCATTGTAGCTGTTGTTCCCTTCCCCTTGTCTTGTTGTTTTAGTTACCGGCCTGCGAGCCGTGTCACACAGGACAGTATCACGTGCTGCGTCTTGATGTTTTAGTTACCGGCCTGCTGGTCGCGTCACACAGGACGGGTCCACATGACATTATCACCAACCTCAAATTTTTTTTCTGCTGAGCCATGGACCCAGTTCAGACCTTTGCCCAAATGCTGCAGACCCTTACTGATGAGGTTAGGGGGCTGCGTGGTGAGTTGGTGCAGGAACTGCAGCAGTTGGTGGGCTTTGGGGGCTTGGTACAGAGACAGGCTCAGCCAAAACCCAAGAAATCCCTCCCTGACAGATTTTCTGGAGGGAGAGATCAATTCTTGGTGTTTCAACAAGCCTGCAAATTATGTTTCAGGCTGCGCCCTCGTTCATCAGGGAGTGTAGAGCAATGGGTGGGAATCATTATGTCCCTTCTTCAGGGGGATCCCCAATCCTGGGCCTTCTCCCTACCGGACGATTCTCCATCTTTAGAGTCCGTGGACGAGTTCTTTGTGGCTTTGGTGCTTGTATATGGGGATATGTTGTGAACTCATTTTCTGGTTTACCTCTGACTTCTGGTGAGGGTGGTGGAGCTGGCTGTGTTGACAGAGGAGTCATGAGTTCTCCATCCGGGCTCCCTCTAGTGGTGACAGTAGGTAATGAAGCTGATCTAAATGGCAGAGACCTGCAACCTGAGGAGGAGGACTGTGAGTGGACATCAGGAGTCTCTGACTGGATTTAAGACAGCCGACTCCCTAATTTTGTGCTGGTGATTTTTCCTGCCCTGAGGTTCTGGTTTCCAGTTCTGTTCCTGCCTTCGCAAGCTAAGTGTGCTCTGCTATTTTTTTCACATGAGATTTGGTCTGGTTTACTCAGTTTTTGTGGTCAGCCAGCCCCTGCTGGGGCTGTGCTGAATTTCCATTCTTATGTCTCTGTTTATGCCAGTTTGCTTTTTGTCCATGATCAGATTGGTCTCTTTTGCTCTATCTTCAGAATATTCCAGAGTGCTGATATAGGGAATTGAAGTCTATCGACTTCAGGGTTTTTGTTATCAGAAAGTGTTGGACATTTTTTGTCAGGGTTTTGTGCGTGATTGCAGACAGCGTCTTTCCTTTCCTGTCCTTTCTAGTTAGTGTGGACCCCATTGTTTGCTCAGCCTATTTTTCTATCTGTGTTTGTGTTTTCATCTTGTCTCACCGACAATACATGTTTGGGGGCTGTCTAATGCTTTAGGGTCTGCTCTGGGGCAGTTTAGGTTTCCCCTTTTCTTGCTTTAGGCTTATTTAGTTCTCCGGCTGTGGTGAGGCGTCTAGGATCATCGTAGGTACGCTCCACGGCTACTGCTAGCTGTGCGGATAGGATCAGGGGTCTGCAATCCACTTAGTTACCAACCACTCTGGTTTTCTGTGGCTTAGCTTGTTTTTGTTTTTCCTCCTCGGTGACTCATTCATAACAGAATCATCAGCCATACCGCAGATTCTAGGGTACTCAAAAGCAGGAAAAAAAGTTGTAAAAAAAAAAAAGTGTCAGAATTTTTTTTTTATATGTATTTTTCCTCTTTTTCTCTGGGGCCGTAGGAAAATTTTTTCCTTAATGGAGATTAAGCAATTGTCCGATTGTGTGGAGCAGCTCGCTGCTGAAGTGTGGGGAATTTCCTCCTATCTCGCTCAATCACATGCTGTTGAACCAAAAATCCCTACTCCTGATGTATTTTTGGGGATCGGTCTAAATTTTTGAATTTTAAGAATAATTGTAAATTATTTCTTGCCTTAAAGCCTAACTCATCGGGGAGCTCTGCACAGCAGGTTAAAATTGTCATCTCCTTGCTGCGCGGCGATCCCCAGGATTGGGCGTTTTCTTTGACACCTGAAAATCCTATTCTGACTAATGTGGATGCATTTTTTTCAAGCCTTGGGGTTGTTGTATGATGAACCTAATGCTATTGATCAAGCTGAGAAAGCCCTATTGGCATTGAACCAGGGTCTGGATTCTGCAGAGTTATACTGTCAAAAATTCCAAAAGTGGGCGGTCCTTACTACATGGAATGATGGTGCCTTGGCTACTGTCTTTCGCAAGGGTTTATCAGAAACTGTAAAAGATATTATGGTGGGATTTTCTGTTCCCTCTGGTCTTGACGATTCTATGTCATTAGCCATTCAAGTTGATCGGCGTTTACGTGAACGTAAAACTACACAAGAGGTGTTGCCACCTTTTCAACAAATGTCTGAACCTATGCAATGTGATAGAGTTTTGTCTAGGGTGCAACGTCAGGAGTATAGAAGGCGTAATAAGCTGTGTTTTTTCTGTGGAGATGCCTCTCATATTATTTCTGTTTGCCCTAAACGAGAGAAACGTTTTGCACACACATTTGCTGTGGGTGGCATACAACCTAAGTTTCTTTTGGCAATTACTCTGATCTGCTCCTTATCCACATTTTCCACCAAGGCTTTTGTGGATTCAGGAGCGGCTTTGAATCTGATGGATTTGGATTTTGCTAAACGTTGTGGTTTTCCCATGATAACTTTGAGGATGCCTATTCCTTTGAGGGGTATTGATGCTACTCCATTGGTGGAGAATAAACCTCAGTTTTGGACCCAGGTGATAATGCGGGTCGCCCCAGACCACCAAGAAAATTGTAGATTTTTGGTACTGCATAATTTGCATGATACTATTGTTCTGGGTATTCCCTGGTTGCAAATCCATAATCCAGTTTTGGATTGGAAATCTGTGTCTGTGGTGAGTTGAGGCTGTCGGTGTGCTCTTGGTGACACTCCTGTTTTCTCCACCTCTCCCCAGTCTCATGATGTTCCTGACTATTTGGCTGATTTTTATGATGTATTTAGTGAGAGTAAGTCTGCGTTCCTGCCTCCTCATAGGAGTTATGACTGTGCAATTGAGTTGAGGCCTAGGTGTAAATTTCTCAAGGGTCGGCTTTTCAACTTATCTGTACCTGAACACGAGGCAATGTGATCTTATATTAAGGAGTCGTTGGAGAAGGGTCATATTAGACCATCCTCTTCACCCTTAGGTGCTGGGTTTTTTTTGTGGCTAAGAAAGATGGTTCATTAAGGCCTCGTATTGACTATCGTTCCCTTAACAAGATTACGGTTAAATATCAGTATCCGTTACCCCTGATTTCTGATTTATTCTCCAGAGTTAAAGGTGCCTGCTGGTTTACTAAGCTTGATCTCAAGGGGGCGTATAATCTTATTCGCATCAAGCATGGGGATGAATGGAAGACGGCGTTTAATACTCCGGAGGGACATTTTGAGTACCTGGTGATGCCTTTTGGGCTCACTAATGCCCCTTCTGTCTTCCAATCCTTCATGAATGATATTTTCCGGGACTTTGTTGATAAGTTTTTGATCATCTATTTGGATGATATTCTGATCTTTTCCAGTGATTGGGATTCTCATGTGTTCCGGATTTTGAGGGAGAATTCCCTGTATGTTAAGGGATCAAAATGCCTTTTTGGTATACAGAGGATTTCATTTTTGGGATTTATTTTGTCGCCGTCAACTATTGAAATGGACCCGGCCAAGGTACAGGCCATTTATGATTGGGTTCAGCCCACTTCTTTGAAGGCTCTCCAGAAGTTGTTGGGTTTTGCTAATTTTTATCGTAAATTTATAGCTAATTTTTCTGGTATTGCCAAACCACTGACTGATCTGACCAAGAAGGGCGCTGATGTGCTGAATTGGTCTCCAGAGCCTGTTTTGGCATTTCAGGAGCTGTAGCGGAGGCTCACTTCTGCTCCGGTTTTACGGCAACCTGATGTCTCACTTCAATTTCAGGTAGAGGTAGATGCTTCGGAGATTGGTGTAGGAGCTGTTTTGTCCCAAAAAGATCCGGTGACTTCTAAAATGAATCCCTGTGCCTTCTTTTCCCGAAAGTTCTCCCCATCTGAACGCAACTATGATGTGAGGAATCGGGAATTGTTGGCCATGAAGTAGGCATTCGAGGAGTGGAGACATTGGTTGGAGGGAGCTAGACATCAAGTTGTGGTCCTCACTGACCACAAGAATTTGATTTACCTGGAGTCGGCCAAATGCTTGAATCCTAGACAGGTTAGGTGGGCCTTGTTTTTCACGCGTTTTGATTTTGTGGTCTCCTTTCTTCAGGGCACTAAGAATGTTAAGGCAGATGCCCTTTCTAGGAGTTTCTTTGCTGATTCTCCTATTGTGACCAAACCTACTACCATCCTAGGTGAGGGGGTAGTTCTTTCTGCCATCTCGCCCGATTTGAGAAGTGCCCTGGAAGAATTTCAGGAGGACAAACCTGAGCGTTGTCCTGTGGGAAAATTCTATGTTCCTGACCAGTAGAGGAAGAGAGTGATGTCTGAAGTTCATTGCTCCGCGTTGGCTGGTCATCCAGGTATTTTTGGTACCAGAGATTTGGTGAGTCGGTCTTTTTGGTGGACCGCCTTATCTGGTGATGTCAGAAATTTTGTGCAGTCTTGTGGGACTTGTTCCCGGTCTAAACCCTGTGCTCGTTCTAGTGGGTTGTTGATGCCCTTGCCGGTGCCAAGAGGCCATGGACCCATATCTCAATGGATTTTATTTCTGATCTTCCTGTCTCTCAGAGAATGACTGTTATCTGGGTGATTTGTGATAGATTTTCTAAGATGGAACATCTTGTACCACTCCCAAAGCTGCCATCTTCCTCAGAGTTGGTGCCCTTGTTTTTACAACAGGTGGTTCGGTTGCATGGGATTCCTGAGAACATTGTGTCGGAGAGAGGAGTCCAGTTTGTCTCCAGATGTAGGAAAACTTTTTGTTCCAAGCTGGGAATTCAGTTATCCTTCTCCTTTGCGTTTCACCCACAGACCAATGGGCAGACTGAGAGAACAAACCAGACGTTGGAGTCCTATTTGAGATGTTTATATCTGCTGATCAGGATCACTGGGTCTCATTTTTGCCCTTGGCTGAATTCGCCCTAAATAACAGAGCTAGTTCCGCCACATCGAAGTCGCCCTTTTTCTGTAACTTTGGGTTTCATCCTCGATTTTCTTCAGGGCAAGTGGAATCTTCAGCCTGCCCAGGTGTTGACACTGTGGTAGAGAGAATGCAGCAGATTTGGGACCAAGTGGTGGATAAGTTGTCCCTCTCTCAAGAAAAGGACCAGCGGTTTTCCAACCGGCATAGGACCATTGGTCCCCGGTTTAAAGTGGGTGATATGGTTTGGTTGTCGTCAAAAAATATCTCTATGAAGATTGCGTCTCCAAAGTTCAAGTCAAGATTTATTGGACCTTTATAGGATTTTGGAGATTCTTAACCTGGTTTCTTTTCGATTGGCTCTTCCAGTTACGTTTAAGATCCATAACGTGTTTCATAAGTCTCTGTTGAAGAGGTTTGTGGAGCCAGTGGTTCCTATTGCGGCACCTCCTGACCCTGTGTTGAAGGTAATGTGGAATATGAGGTATAGAAAATACTGGACTCTCGTCTGGCTAGACGGAGACACCAGTATTTTGTCAAGTGGAAGGGTTATGGCCAGGAGGACAATTCTTGGGTCTCTGCCTCTGACATTCATGCCAATAGATTGGTTCGTGCTTTTCACCGGGCCCATCCTGATCAGCCTGGTGGCGTGGATGAGGGTTCGGTGACCCCTCCTCAAGAGGGGGTACTGTTGTGAACTCATTTTCTGGTTTACCTCTGGCTTCAGGTGAGGGTGGTGAAGCTGGCTGTGTTGCCAGAGGAGTCATGAGTTCTCCATCCGGGCTCCCTCTAGTGGTGACAGTAGGTAATGAAGCTGATCTAAATGGCAGAGACCTGCCACCTGAGGAGGAGGACTGTGAGTGGACATCAGGAGTCTCTGACTGGATTTAAGACAGCCGACTCCCTAATTTTGTGCTGGTGATTTTTCCTGCCCTGAGGTTCTGGTTTCCAGTTCTGTTCCTGCCTTCTCAAGCTAAGTGTGCTCTGCTATTTTTTCACATGAGATTTGGTCTGGTTTACTCAGTTTTTGTGGTCAGCCAGCCCCTGCTGGGGCTGTGCTGAATTTCCATTCTTATGTCTCTGTTTATGCCAGTTTTCTTTTTGTCCCTGATCAGATTGGTCTCTCTTTGCTCTGTCTTCAGAATATTCCAGAGTGCTGATATAGGGAATTGAAGTCTATCGACTTCAGGGTTTTTGTTATCAGAAAGTGTTGGACATTTTTTGTCAAGGTTTTGTGGTGATTGCAGACAGCATCTTTCTTTTCCTGTCCTTTCTAGTTAGTGTGGGCCTCATCGTTTGCTCAGCCTATTTTTCTATCTGTGTTTGTGTTTTCATCTTGTTTCACCGACAATACATGTTTGGGGGCTGTCTATTGCTTTGGGGTCTGCTCTGGGGCAGTTTAGATTTCCCCTTTTATTGCTTTAGGCTTATTTAGTTCTCTGGATGTGACGAGGCGTCTAGGATCATCGTAGGTGCGCTCCACGGCTACTGCTAGTTGTGTGGATAGGATCAGGGGTCTGCAATCCGCTTAGTTACCAACCTCTCTGGTTTTCTGTGGCTTAGCTTGTTTTTGTTTTTCCTCCTCGGTGACTGATTCATAACAGGGATCCTGATGGCGTCGCCCTGGTGGAATCCCGAATATGTAGGTGTAAAAAGGGAGCCCGGGTCGCTGAGGAGTACTGCTCAGAGTTTAGGAGATGGGCCACTAATACTCAGTGGAATGACCCTGCACTTAGGAGTCAATTTGTGCAAGGTTTGTCGCCAAAGCTGAAGGATACTCTGGTGCAGTACGCCGCCCCCAGGTAGCTGGAGGCCGCCATGTCCCTTGCCATCCGGGTGGATAGACACCTTAGGGAAGTCACAGTCATGTGTGGCTGGACACAGCGCCTGCAGCAGGGCGGATTTAGATGACTCGCTTGACCCTGGATACACCGTCTCCAGTTGGGCGAATTTAAATAATAAAACGTGCAGCTGGATATGCCGCCTCCATCAGGCGAATTTTGGAAATACACATATCACTGGAAACCCTGCCTCCAGTAAGGCGAATTTAAACAATAAAAGGGAAAACCTGGGTAACAATAACAATGGTGGCCCTGCAATAGGGAACGGGGAATTGGAGACCTTCTGCACTCCCCTGAGTCAGTGTCTCTACACTCCTAACGATCCCTAGGCTGGTTCCGCAACAGGCGACGATCAGGAACCTAAAAACCCTGACTCGCCCTGCACCTAAACCCTCCTAGTAAAGTGGACGGTGTGGAAACTAATCCCACCACTGCACTAAAACACACATAAGGAAAAGAGACAAACAGGGAAACACCACTTAGCTTTGCTCTGTTTCTTACACTCCCAGCAACAGAGCCCACCACCTGCGTGCATCTTTTCCTCCCACCGGATCCAACACCATAGTGCAGCCTTGGAGCAAACAGAGTCCACCACCTGCGTGCAGCTGTCCAGAAACAGAGTGTTGTGAGTTCTCCTTCCTGACTCCCTCTGGTGGTAACAGGAGGTAGAGAGGCTGATTTGATCAGTGGAAATCTGCCACCTGAGAATGAGGATGACGATTGGATCTCAGGAGTCTCAGATTGGATTTAAGACAGCCGACGCCCTATTCAGTTGCTGGTGATTCCTTCTGGCTTGTCAGCTCTTGGTTTTCAGCTCTGTTCCAGTCATCTAAAGCTAAGTTTTTCTGCTAATGTTCACACTTGATTTTGTTGGTCTATTCATTTTTTTTGGTGTGGTCAGCCAGCCCCTGCGGGGGGCTGTGCTGAATTTCCACTCTTATTTATCAGTATTTTGCCAATTGGCTTTTTGTCCCTTACTAGTTCGGTCTCTTTTTGCTCTGTCTCAGAATATTTCAGAGTGCTGATATAGTGGGAGAAGTCTAGTGACTTCAGGGTTAATTTTGCTATCAGCAGTGTTGGACATGATTTTTGTAGGGTTTTTTGCAGGTTTCAGACAGTGTCTTTCCTTTCCTTTCCTGTCTAGTTTGTTTGGGCCCCATCATTTGCTCAGCCTATTTTCCAGCCTGTGTTTGTGCCTTCATCTTGTTTCACCGTCAATACATGTGTGGGGGCTATCTATTCCTTAGGGGTCTGCTCGAGGGCAGTCAGTTTTCCCTTTTCTTGCTTTAGGCTTATTTAGTCCTCCGGCCGTGGCGAGGCATCTAGGAACATCGTAGGCACACTCCACGGCTACTGCTAGTTGTGTTGTAAGATCAGGGATCTGCAATCTGCATAGCTACCAACCTCTCTGGTTTTCTGTGACTTAGCTTGTTGTGTTTTTTTTCTTGTGGTGGAAGGGGTTGGAGGGTGCGGTACCCCATGGTGAGGTGCGGGGGTGTGAGTGTGGTGACACAGGGGGACGCCTCTGTTGTCAATCCCAGAAAGAGTTTTCCAAGTGGTGACAAACGAACGAGTGGCAATAAACGTTCAGGTCCAGACCTGTGTGTGAACGAGCATGTATGGGTGGCCACCAAAAAACATCCAGTGGAAGTGTGTTGTGGAGTGTTACCCGCTCATACCAAACATACACATACACAACTCATTCCCCCGGTCAGCGCTTCGGAGATGTGTGTTGCCTCCAGAACATACATTGCCAATACCAGCGTGCTCGTTTCTCATCAACCTGACATGCACGTAGTTGCTGGGGTGAACTCTGGGTCTGGGCGCCCCTGCTGTAGGTGGTTCCCTGATGGGGAGCGGTCTTGAGGGTCCAGAGGCCCCTCATAAAGGGGAGGGTACTGTCATGATCCATGCTGGATCAGGACTGATAAAAAGCACAGGTAACATTTTTATTTTCTTAAGCTGTGCTTAAGTTTGGTTTTTGCCCCCAGTGGCCATTAGGATTATTGCACTGTGGTATTGGTTGTTCTAAGTTTGCCCCCAGTGGTGGTGAGCATCATTGCACTCTGGTTTCTTTAGTTTAGTGCAGGTGATATAAAGCAGGTGTGATTGTTGGCTCTGCTATAAAAGAGTCACAGGTGTTGCAATCAGTGTTGGTGATAGTGTTCATTTCAACCATCCTTGGTGGAGGAAGGAGCTGGAGAGCGTTCCTTGCAGCACTGTCTTAGCCCCGGTGTGGAAGGAGTCATAGGGGATTTCCTTGAAGCTCTGACAGAGCTTGGTGGCAGCGATTCAGGAGGAGAGCTGCATTCTGGTGGTGGACTCTGTTGCCAGGAGCAAGTGCAACAGAGTAAAGCTAAGTTGTGTTTCCCCGTTTGTGTTTTTCCTTAGTGTGTATTAGTACAGCGGTGGGGCAAGTGTCTGTGCCACCCAGCTCCCTAGCAAGGGATAGGTGTAGGGTGTGCTAGGGCAACAGGTTCCTGATCGGCGCCCGGTGCGGAACCGGCATAGGGAACGTTAGGAGCATTAGGGACACTGACTCAGGGGAGTGCAGGAGGTCTCCACGTCCCCTTTCCCTATCGCAGGGCTCACCATTGTAATTGTTGTTCCCTTCCCCTTGTCTTGTTGTTTTAGTTACCAGCCTGAGAAAGAGGACGAAACACGCGTCGGGGTATTAGGACACGCCGCTTATTACACCTATGTAAGCTATTAATTTGAGACTTTATTTGATTGCGGGTTATGCTATTTATGGTTTACATATGCTTTTTAAGCAGTGTTAAAATTCTGTGAATGTAGCATAGATATTTTCTATCATTGAGCAATAAGAGAAAATAACCTGCGGTCGTTATTATAATGGAGATAGAGAGTGAGCAGGTGTTTAATTCCAGTTAGTTCTTATGGGAGCTTAATTTATTTGGCCTTTTTGCTATGAAAATATTCAAGCTATATGCCTATAATGAATAGTTCGGTTGTTTATCCCATGGTATATTAATAATTGAGCATATTTATTATTATTATTATCATAATGCACTAGTGGATCTCTCTTTCTTCATGTTATAATTTGTACTTATAAGCCGTTTATGTGTCTTATCACAGAGGTTTCATCAGTTTTTTGTTTTAATGTGTTTTCAATAAAATATATGTTTTATTATGAATTTGTATAGTGCTATTTCTGTTTCTGGATAATTCACACTATCAGTGGGACAGACGGGTTGTAGTATTGTATTTTGGCACTTCAAAATTATTTGTTGGATCTTGTTTTTGATTTAATCTGATACATACTTAGACTGATAACCGGTTTATGCAGCATTACATGAACACCCAATTCTTACACTATGGCTGGTCCCAACAATGAGAGCAATTGTTACCATCCATCTTTCGTGTCTCCCCTTTTTCTTCATAGATTGTAAGCTTGCGAGCAGGGCCCTCATTCCTCTTGGTATCTGTTTTGATCTATATGTCTATTGCTATGCTGTAATATCTATTCTCTGTACAAGTCCGCTCTAAAATGTAAAGTACTGTGGAATATGTTGGCGCTATAGAAATAAAACTATTATTATTATAACGAACTTGACACTGGAACTGGGACAGTTAACAGTTTGGCTGTAATATATGGACCCCACTTGGTACTGTGCACTTCATGGAAGTTATTGCAAGATAATTTCTATGACTTTGCTACCTTACGTACTGCTTTCTTACATTCATGTTCATCTCCCACCTGCAGCTTCCTGTTTTTAGGCCTATTGAGTCTATTAAAAATGTGCAAAATGTTATGCCCACCAGCCGACCAAGTCTTTTCTAGGCAACTTTTATCTATGGCTGAAAGGGATTAAAGGTAATAAATATATAAAAACAAACTACTTAATATGAGTTTATGTAGACGTTGCAGAAATTCACACTTCTAATTTCCACTTCCCCTTTGAAGCGAGACAAACACTATTCCCATAAATATGGCACCGTCTTTGTTATGTAAGAAATTGTTGTTTTGCCTTAAAGCGGATCAATTCACTCGTCTCTTTCCATATAAGCGCTCAAATTTTTGGCTCACGTCTCCGTTGTGCATTATGTATAAATAGAAAAAGATGGAGCCCGGGGTGCCATCATCTCCACAACACAATCCGATTCATATAACTGGCCTATGGAAATGAGTCACCTGCTTTTCACCTTTCTGCTTATGTAAATCTATCTCCATGGTGGGCTACGCTGTCCGGCTATCTCTGAGATTGTTACATAAAAATCATCATATCTTCACTTCTCTGAACATCACAAGATCAAAGTTACTTCCCTGCTTGATCTGTGCAAATACAAAAAATATGAAAAAAACAATGTATCCTTCCTATTTACATGTTAACAAGCTGGCCATAAGAAGTCGAGTTCTTATCGCGTAACTTTATTTATCCGCGCTGATGCAGTATGTCCCTGTGTGCTTTGTAATAGACTTCAAAATCCGCAGAGCCAAAAAACTCCGTGTGCACATAGCCTTAATGTTTCCTTGTGGTTTTGTGTCCCTGTTCTTTTTTCATTTCCATGGCAGGTAGAGTTGAGCGAAACAGGTCGGTCATATTCAAAAGTCGGCGACTTTCGCTGAAGTCGGGTTTCATGAAGCGAAACCCGACCATAGCGTGAGGTCAGCCACGAGGTCGGCGACGAGAGCGCCAAAGTCGCGTTTCAAAAGCTGCTTCCAGCGCTCTTTTTCAGCCAATGATGGAGGACGCACACTGTGGGCAACGCGATAACATAGGCATCGGTCACCACCATCTTTGAGAAGGGCATGTAAGTGATTGGCTGGCTTTGTGTGGCATCACAGGGGCTATAAAAGGGCGTGAACGCCGACCTCCATCTTACTTCTGCCGATATTAGCATTAGGGAGAGGTTGCTGCTGCTGATTCAGAATAAGGGAGAGCGTTAGACAGGAAAGAAGAACCAAAAAACTGCTTCTGCTGTTAGCGATTTCCACTTACACCACAACACTTTGTGTGCAGTGACAGGGAAGGCTATATTTTTGTGCATCAGCTCTGTTGGTTAATAGGCTGCCTTATACGGCTCCCTGATAGCTGCATTGCTGTTTGCACACTGCTGTGCAAACTGCTTTTTAAAAGCAAAAACACTTTTCTTCCTCTTTTCTGCACAGTTTCCAAGCGTTCATTTTTCCACCCTTTTGTGTGTGCACTGTGCAGCAGTCATGCTTATTAGGCTGCCTGCGTCCATACTTGGACTGAGAGCATCATTGTCAGCGTCCTCAAATCTCTAGTGAGATCCAAATTCTCACCAATCCTATAGACACCCTCCACCTTGTCATACACCATCCAATTTCAGCCTGTTACATTGATGTGTAATCTCCACTGGGCATGAGACAATAGTTCAGCATCCTCAAATCTATAGTGAGATTCAAATTCTCACCAATCCTATAGACACCCTCCACCTTGTCATACACCATCCAATTTGAGCCTGTTACATTGAGGTATAATCTCTCCTGGGCCTGAGACAATAGTTCTGCATCCTCAAATCTAAAGTGAGATTCAAAATCTCACCAATCCTATAGACACCCTCCACCTTGTCATAGACCATCCAATTTCAGCCTGTTACATTGAGGTGTAATCTCTACTGGGCCTGAGACAATAATTCAGCGTCCTCAAGTCTATAGTGAGATTCAAAATCTCACCAATCCTATAGACACCCTCCACCTTGTCATACACCATCCAATTTCAGCCTGTTACATTGAGGTGTAATCTCTACTGGGCCTGAGACAATAGTTCAGCATCCTCAAATCTCTAGTGAGATTCAAATTCTCACCAATCCTATAGACACCCTCCACCTTGTCATACACCATCCAATTTCAGCCTGTTACATTGAGGTGTAATCTCTACTGGGCCTGAGACAATAGTTCAGCATCCTCAAATCTATAGTGAGATTCAAATTCTCACAAATCCTATAGACACCCTCCACCTTGTCATACACCATCCAATTTCAGCCTGTTACATTGAGGTGTAATCTCTACTGGGCCTGAGACAATAGTTCAGCATCCTCAAATCTATAGTGAGATTCAAATTCTCACCAATCCTATAGACACCCTCTACCTTGTCATACACCATCCAATTTCAGCCTGTTACATTGAGGTGTAATCTCCTGGGCCTGAGACAATAGCTCTGCGACCTCAAATCTATAGTGAGATTCAAAATCTCACCAATCCTATAGACACCCTCCACCTTGTCATACACATTCCAATTTCAGCCTGTTACATTGAGGTGTAATCTCTACTGGGACTGAGACAATAGTTCTGTGTCCTCAAATCTATAGTGAGATTCAAATTCTCACCAATAGTAGATACACCTTCTACCTTGTTTTACAGTACCATATAGCTGGTGGTATTTTGGGTACTTTTTCACAAAAATGAAGAAGTATGGTGGAAGACTCCATGGAAGTGGGCGGGGGTTGCCAGCTGGTCCTGATGGTCGTGGTGGTGGTGTTGCATCTGTTGGTAGTGGCAAAAGCACAATAGCACCTAAGGCAGGAGGTGTTGAGCCTGCGTCATCGTCTGGATCCACAAGGCCTCGAAGGCTCTCTTTTCTGGGAGTAGGTAAACCACTTTTAAAGCCGGAGCTTCAGGAACAAGTTTTGGCTTACATTGCTGACACAGCCTCCAGCTCTCTCGCCTCCTCTTCTGAAGTTTCAAAAAATAAAAGCACTGAGTCGTCATTGGAGGTTCCTGGTCAGGAACAACAGCTTTCCTTGTGTCCTTCACCTCTACCAAAAGTGAAGGATGTGGCAGGCCACACTACCGATTACTCCATGGAGCTCTTTTCACATACCATGCCTGGGTTAGCAAGTCAAATCGTGAATTCCCCAGTCCAAGATGAATCTGACATGGAGTGCACTGATGCACAGCCACTGCTAGATTTTTCTGCTGGTACATTCACTCAGAGCACTACATTGTCCTCGCAGTGTACTGAGGCAGAATCAGACCCTGATGAAACTCAGGTGCCCCTTCCCACATACTATACCACCTTACACGGTGACACAGAGGAAGGTGCACATGAAATTAAAGAGAAGGTGATGGATGACCCAGTTGTTGACCAAGATTGGCATCCATTGGGGGAAGAGGGTGCCGCTGCCAATAGCTCAGAAGAGGAGGAGGAGGATCCGCAGCAGGCAATGACATCGCACAGCTGTTATCTGGCAGTACCGTAGCAGTCCAAAAACGTGTTACAAAAACCAAAAGCGTTGAAGGACAGCTTGGCCAGACGGTCAAATTAGCACAGCGTGCAAGGTCTCAAAATGTCTTCCATAGTAGGAAGAGTGCAGTGAGGCACGTTTTTGATCAAAATCCTAATGATCAGGCAAAAGATATCTGTAAGAAGTGCGCAAAGACCTTAAGCCGAGGGAAAAATCTGAGAAATTTGAATACCAGTTGCATGCTTAGACATTTAACCACCATGCACTTGCAAGCGTGGACGTACTACCAAACCTCACGTACCATATGTGCACCTGCTCCAAATGAAGGTAGTCAGCAATGCTACATCGCTTCCCCCACTGTAAGCCCACCGGTTAGCACACCACCACCAGCAAATGTCGAGATGTCGTCACAAGGGCAAAGCAGTCATGGAATCACAATGTTATTGCTATGAAAGACTGAATCTAGGCCATCAGCAACACCACCAACACCATCACCATCACCAACCCTCTCTCAGTCCGCCATGTCCACCGCTAGTTCCACCAAATGCAGCTCTCAAGTCCAGCTCACCCTACCAGAGACTCTGAGTAGGACAAGAAAGTACTCATCCTCTCATCCGCATCCAATGGCTTTGAACGCCCACATTGCCAAACTAATCTTGTTAGAGATGGTGCCCTACCGGTTGGTTGAAAGCAAAGCTTTCCGTGAGCTCATGGCCTACGCAGTACCATGCTATGACCTACCCAGTCGGCACTTCATTTCGCGAAAAGCCATCCCAGCCCTCCACCTGCATGTGAAAGACCGCATTGTCCATGCACTCAAGCAATCATTGAGTGGAAAGGTGCACCTCACAACTGATGCATGGTCCAGTAGGCATAGCCAGGGCCGTTATGTGTCCACCCCTGCGCACTGGGTAAATGTGGTAGATGCAGGGTCCACAGGGGACAGCGGCGGTGGGACAGTGCTGCCTATCCCACGGTATAGGAAACAGTTGGCTGTAGGTGTTCGACCCTCCTCCTCCTCCTCCAGAAGCGAAAGCTCGTCCACAGATCGCAATCTCACGAGCACTCCATCCGCAGCTGCCAGTGTTGCACACGAGGTGTCCCACTATCGAACAGCTAGTGGTAAGCGTCAGTAGGCTGTGTTGAAGATGATGTGTTTGGGCGACAACAGACACACCGCGCAGGTACTGGCTGACTACTTGCAGCGACAAACTGAGTCATAGCTGGGCAGTCTACATCTTGAGGCAGGCAAGGTAGTTAGTGATAATGGCAGGAATTTTGTGGCAGCCATAGCTCTTTCAAAACTCAGACACATACCTTGCCTGGCTCACACCTTGAACCTGGTGGTGCAGTGCTTCCTCAATAATTATCCGGAGCTAACACCCTTGCTCCATAATGTGCGAAGACTGTGTTCGCACATCCACCGGTCGCCCGTACACTCCAGTCGTATGCAGAAGCTGCAGCGATTGCTCCACCTTCCCAAGCACCGCCTAATTATCGATGATGCAACAAGGTGGAACTCCACCCTGCACATGGTTCAGAGGCTGTGTGAACAGAGGCAGGCTGTAATTCATTTGTGGGAGGATACACGGGCAGGCAGTTTGCAGGCAGACATGGAGTTGTCTGGTGTGCAGTGGTCGAAGCTGAAAGACCTCTGTAAAGTCCTTCAGTGTTTTGAGGAATGCACACGGCTGGTAAGCACAGACGACGCCATCATAAGCATGAGCATCCCACTTATGCGTCTGCTCATGTAAACTATGAAGCACATTAAGGAGCAGGAGTCTGCAGCCGAGGAGGAAGAGGAGGAGGGAAGCCTTGATGACAGTCAGCCATTCAGCCATTGTCTGCTCAGGGAAGTCTTGTGGACGAGGTGGAGGAAGAAGAGGAAGAGGAGGAGGAGGAGGATGATGGGGATGATTATTTTGGGGAGGAGGATGTTTCTCAGGGGGCAAGAAAAAATGTTGGCGTGGCAAGGTCAGGTACAGGGTTTGTGCATGACTGGAGGGATGTGGATTTGCCAGAAAGTGTTCCTCCACCCAGCACTCGCAGTGCATCATTGACACCTGGAACATTGGCCCACAAGTCTGATTATGCCTTGCAGATCCTAAAAAGGGACCCCCGCATTGCCAAAATGATGAACGATGATGACTACTGTTTGGCCAGCATCCTGGATCCACGCTATAAAGGCAAATTCCAAAATATCATGCCACAGGAGAACCTAGAGCTAATATTGGCTAACAAACAAGCAACTCTGGTAAACCGTTTGTTTGAGGCATTCCTAGCACACAGCGGCAGTGATGTTTTTCCAACGAGCCATAGGGGGCAACATGGAAGAGGTGTTCATAGTGCACACAGCCAAAGTGGCGTTGGACACAGGGGTTTCATGACCATGTTGTGGACTGATTATTCAAGTACCGCTCACATGACTGGTAATACTGCATCGATCGAAAGTGACAGGAGACAGCAGTTTCAACTATGGTAACAAACTACTTTTCCTCCCATATCGATGTTCTCCCTCACCGGTCTTTCCCCTTTGACTATTGGGCCAGTAAACTTGACACCTGGCCTGAATTGGCACAATATGCCTTAAAGGAGCTCGCTTGCCCTGCTGCTAGTGTGTTATCTGAACGAGTCTTCAGTGCTGCTGGATCAATCCTGACAGAAAAAAGCACCCGTCTGTCGACCCAAAATGTTGATGATCTAACCTTCATTAAAATGAACCATGCATGGGTTTCAAAGGATTCTGTCCCACCTTCCTCTGCTGACATGTAGGTTGCCAGAAAAATGGCTTGCTTTTGTCCTCCTCTTCTGCGGACTTCTCCAGTTACTCTATTTGCAGCTGCTGAATGTCCATCATCAACGTATGCCATTTTTTCCACCTCCCTAACTGGCCTGCCTCCCCCCATAGGGCCGGGGTCAGCACCTGGCGCACGCACTCGTGCGAGTGCCGTTGCCCTGGACAGGTGGTTGGGCACACTCTTTGGCAACGGCACTGGCACAAGGTCCCTCATAGTAGAATCAAGTGTCTCTGATGGTGGGGGTGCACAGCCGCCGTCAGACACACCGGCGTACTATGAGGGGCCCTGTGTCAGTACCGCCGCCCATGAGTGGGCCCCCCTGCTTGCTCAGGGCACCAGCACTTGCAATACTTACCTCTCCCTGCTCCACCACTATGTAGTCTGGCCTGTTAAATACTTCATTGGGACTGCCAATACAAATTTGGTGAAATGATAGATGATGGTTAAGACGTAGCCATGACCTGTCCTGCTGGGCTCTATCTTCAGATGATCAATGGCTTCCATTTGTTATGGACGCCGACTCACAATGAGATGCAGTGGTGGTTTATCATCAGCTTTCACAGTTTTCCGACTCACAGACATGTGACATTCCAATCCAATAGAATCGCCTACAGCCTGTGGCTTCTGTCTTTTGCACTCCAAAGTTACCTGACAGATCAAGATAGGCAGTGAGGACAATGTCTACATCTGTCCTGGTGATCACAATTTGATGGAGATGGGTAACCATGATTGGTTCCACGGTAATGCGATACAGCAAACCTTTCTTCACAAGAAATGTTTTTGCTGTCTCCACAGACAAAGTAATTGAGGGTCAGCATTGCCTCTGAGAATTCTCCCGGGAGTTTTTAATGTGATTAGTAATTCCAAAATTTCTGCAATCAGTCGACTTTCCATCTGTACTTGTATCCATCTCGTTTCCTCTTGCAGAGAGTCTGGACTGTCTTACTGAGACTGAAATATATATGAAGATTGAAAAATACCCCAACAGTGTATACTGGTGTACGCTTTGAATACATAACCCTTTTTCTACTTTTTAGATTCTTGTCTAATCCATACTGAGGCTGTGAGTGTCTTTATCGGACTCCGGAAATATACACGCAGATTTTTAATGTTTAAACTATGCTATATATACCTGCTATCCAGTGATACTGTACCTTTTCTCAACTTTCTACAATCACGTCAAATCCATACTGGGACTGACACCGTCTGAGTCTGCCTCCTGATATATAGACATAGGTTTTTAATGTTTAAACTATGCTATATATACCTGTTATCCGGTGATACTGTACCCTTTCTCAACTTTCTACAATCTTATCGAATCCATACTGGGCCTGAGAATGTCTGAGTCTGCCTCCTGATTAGAGATGAGCGGTGTTCGATTCGACCTGTTCGCCAAGTTCAAATTCGAGCTGTTTTGGGCGGTGTTCGAGCCGTTCGTCGAACTCGAACACTTTGCTTAAAATTCGGCTGTTCGAGGTTCCGTTCGAGAACGGTTCGTTCACCAAAAGCGTAACTTCATTTTCACATTAATAATGGTTTTCAATGTTAATAGACTGTTTCATGGCATAGTAGCGGTGTGTGGTAGCAAGCGGTGGAGTACACCTGTCAAGGAGCTACATCGTGTGTGTTTCTAATTATTTTTTACCGCATCTTGTCCTGAAATTCCTTTTGGGCCTTGTAGCACTGTCTGCTACTCAGCAGAGGAGCCCACCAGTGAACCAAGCTATACCGCCTGTTTATGCAAGAACTGCGTGCTACTCAGCATAGGAGCCCAGCTGTTAAGCAAGCTACAGCACCTGTGGTTTGGACACTTAATTTTTTCATTTTTTCTGGAATGCCGGTTAGGCCTAATTCCGGAATTCCGGTTGACCTGCACTTACTGGGAAATCCTCTTTCGCAGGGAAGAATTGGACGGGGGTTCAGCGGGGTTCAGCGAGCTCAGCGGGTTATCTGCACCTGTAAGCGACACACGCTGGAACTTTCAGTGTAGCGCGCATGCAGCGCCGGACATGTAAGGGCATGACAGACCTGTTAATGATCGATCTTGCGTGCCAGAGTCATAGAATCAAAGAATCGTAGAGTTGGAAGGGACCTCCTGGGCCATCAGGTCCAACCCCCTGCTCAAAGCAGGATTCGCTAAATCATCCCAGTCAGATGTCTGTCCAGCCTCTGTTTGAAGACTTCCATTGAAGGAGAACTCACCACTTCTCGTGGCAGCCTGTTCCACTCATTGTCCCTCTAGTAAGCTTGACGCGTACTGCGGGGGCATACTGGAGTCTCGTTCCTTAACGGAATTAAGCTGACAAATCGCTATTTGGACATCCACTACCACCCACAGAATCAACAAAGCTTGCAATCTGTCAATCTTTTCTGTAGCTGGCATGGTTGAGGTTTCCCGGGTGGAGTCGAATTAAGCCGCAGGCGCCACTCCTGGTGGTGCCCTTCTGGACATTCCTTTAAGGTTCAGCTTTGCAACCATACTGCCCCTGGAAACCAAACACTTTGCCTTCATGGATGCTGTTCGGAGGTTCGTGGGAATAACGCCGCCCGATCAGCAGTTGGCCTAATTTATGGTGGGAAGTCCGACGGTATATGATCATCTTTGATTTCAGATTTTTACTGTTTTTTGGTATTTTACATTTTTATTCCAGCCTTTCTTGACTTCATAAGGGCATGACATGCCTATATCTGTGTCTCCTCCTCCTCCTTTTACTCCTCCACCTCTTTTCTATATGTAGTTGCCGTTTTCCATATGTTATTTTTGTATTCTGAGCATTTTGTCTGCTTTGGGACACGTTTTAAGGTATTTTTTGTTTTCTATGTGTTTGTATGTGTTTGTGTTTGCCTGCCATTGTTTTCAATGGTGTTTGACGTTGTTCGTCGAACGTTCGACAAACATTCAACGAACTTGCCTCGTGTTCGACGAACCAAAACTAACTGGAACACTAGCGGGGTGGCTCAACACTACTCCTGAATATATACACGTACATTTTTAATGTTTAAACTATGCTATATATACCTGTTATCTGGTGATACTGTACCCTTTCTGCCAGGAAGTCCTCCTCCACCCACCACTCTAAGTGTATCATTGACACCTGGAACATTGTCCGACATGTGTGATTATTTCTTGCGGATCTTCTTGTTATATTGTGGTGTGATCCATCCTGAGCGTGTGACAGTCTGTGGGTTACTCCTGCAATTTAGATGTACATTTAAAAATTACCCCAACACTAGTGTATACAGCTTTACACTTGTGATACATTACCCATTTACTGCTTTTTAGATTCTGGTCTAATCCAAACTGACCAAGTGAGAGTTATTTTCTGACTGTGGAAATAAATACTGAGATTGACAACAATGACCCCTACACTGTGTACAGCTGTACTCTTCAGATCCATTACCATTTTACGGCTTTTTATATTGTGTTGTAATCCATACTGAGCCTGAGAGCGTCTTTGTCTGCCTCCTGAAATATCTACGGAGATTTAGAATGTTTAAACTATACTATATATACCTGCTATCTGATGATACTGTACACTTTTTCTACTTTTTATATTCTTGTCTAATCCATACTGAGCCTGTGAGCGTCTCTGTGTGACTGATGGTATATATAGGAAGATTGACAATCAACCTTTGACTGTATAGAACTGTACGCTTCT
The DNA here is from genome assembly GCF_039654945.1 of Dendrobates tinctorius. NCBI lineage: Eukaryota > Metazoa > Chordata > Amphibia > Anura > Dendrobatidae > Dendrobates > Dendrobates tinctorius. The sequence continues at coordinate 5,366,991 of NW_027361674.1, forward strand.
GATACAGTACCATATATCTGATGTTATTTTGGGTTCATTTTCTGCAACATTTTGAAGTTTGGTGGAAGAGGCCGCGGATGTGGGCGTGGGGGGGCCAGCTGGTGCTGATGGTGGTGGTGCATCTGCTGGTAGTGGCAAAAGCACAATAGCAGCTAAGGCAGGAGGTGTTGAGCCTGCGTCATGGTCTGGCTCCGGAACGCCTGTAAGGCTACCTTTTCTGGGAGTAGGTTAACCGCTTTTAAAGCCGGAGCATCAGGAAATGGTTTTGGCTTACAATGCCGAAACAGACTCCAGCAAATATGCCCTCCTCTTCTGAAGTTTCAAAAAAATGCAAGCACTGAGTCGTCAAGTGCTGGCTCCTGGTCAGGAAGAACCCCTTTCCTTGTGTCCTTCACCCCCACCAAAAGTGAATGATGCAGCAGGCCACACTTCACATTAGTCCATGTAGCTCTTTCTATCATACCATGCCTGGGTTATCAAGTCAAATCGTGAATTCCCCAGTCCAAGATGAATCTGACATGGAGTGTGGGTGGCCAGCCAGGGCAGTGGGGTTAATCAGTACCGGGCCGGTGTCTCAGTGGGATGTGTCACGTTGGTGGTGATGACCCGTTCTGTGGCCCTGGGCGTCCATGCAAAGGGGTGAATAACGTTTATAGATGAATGATACGTGACGCCACCTGTGGTTTCTGATCAGATTGACCCATGCTGCAGTGTCGCTTCTCTGGGACAGATGTTGTGGTGCAGCTAAGATGTAGAAGCCCTGCACAGGTAGGGCCATAGTCGCAGGGCAGATGAAAGAGTTGGTAGATGGTGTGCAGTGCAGGATGTAGCAGAGCCATGCGCCAGGTGCAGGAGAAAGATGAGAGACACAGTCATGCAGTTCCTTTACTTGTACTTGTTAAGTGTCGTCCAGGTCCCAGAGTACAGATGGAGAAGGAGTTGGTCAGCCTGGAAGCAAATTTGGAATTCTCCCTCTGCAGATAGGTAGTGTGGTCTCCATTCTAGCGCTTATCTGAGGTACTCGCAGTACGGAGTTCACTGAAGCTCCCCCTGTTGACTCTCTTTTGGAACTTTCTCATATGGCAGGCAGCCATAGACTTTTCCTTCTGGCTCACACACGTCGCTGCTGGGGCCTCCGAGCCTTAGTTGGGAACAGAGCATTTACAGCTGCTGCTTCCTCCGGTTTCTGCTGCAGGACCATCAGTGTCCCTACCAACTCGGAGACCGGAATCCGGACCATGTGCTCCAGCTAGGAGTGAGCCTTAACTCTGCTCATCCTCCAGCTCCCCTTCTCACATCCACACACTTCCCCTTCCCTTTACAGACTGCCCTAGCTTACCTCCTCCCGACCACAGAGAGCAGCTCCTCAGCAGTCAGGTTCAGAGGTGTCCCTGCTGGCCTGGAGTGGGAACTGTGTTGTGTGTTGGTTTAACTGCTAGAGAGATCATTCATTGCTCCCAAACATGACATCACACTCCGTAGGAGTAGAGTTGAGCGAAACGGGTCGAAAAATTTCAAAAGTCGCCGACTTTTGGCAAAGTCAGGTTTCATGAAACGAAACCCGACCCTAGGATGAGGTCGGCCACGAGGTCGGCGACTTACGCGCCAAAGTCGCGTTTCAAAAGTTTGTTTTGCGCTCTTTTTCAGCCAATCAGGGTCCACGGACACTGTGGGCAACGTGATGACATAGGCACGGGTCACCACCATCTTTCAGAAGGGCATGCAAGTGATTGGCTTGCTTTGCTGGGCGTCACAGGGGGTATAAAAGGGCGTGCACGCCGACCGCCATCTTACTTCTGCCGATCTTAGAATAGGGAGAGGTTGCTGCTGATTCTGTAGGGAGAGCGTTAGGCAGGAAAGAAGAAAAAAAAACTGCTTCTGCTGCTAGCGATTTTGCCTGTACAACACACCAGTCACTGTGTGTGCAGTGCAAGGGGAGGCTATATAGTGGTGTATCAGTGGTGTTGGTTGTTGGGCTGCCTTCTAAGGCTTCCTGACATTCCTGCATTGCTGTTTACCCACTGCTCCGCAAACTGCTTTTTTAAAAGCAATCCCAATTTTTTTCTTTTGTCCTGCTGAGAAGAAAAAAAACTGCTTCTGCTGCTAGCGATTTTGCCTGTACAACACACCAGTCACTGTGTGTGCAGTGCAAGGGGAGGCTATATAGTGGTGTATCAGTGGTGTTGGTTGTTGGGCTGCCTTCTAAGGCTTCCTGACATTCCTGCATTGCTGTTTACCCACTGCTCCGCAAACTGCTTTTTTAAAAGCAATCCCAATTTTTTTTTTGTCCTGCTGAGGTACTGAGCGTGCATTTTTTCACAAAATACAGCGGTGTACGCTCCTCACACAGTACCGTGTAACGGTTGTTATCACAGCCACAGTGAAGCTATCAGTGTGTCACTCTATGAGAATAAAACGAGGACATGTTCCGTTCTTACAGACCTGCACTCTAGGGAGATTCCTATTCTGCCCAATTCTACATACACTTTGTAGTTTGTGATACACTAGCCAATTTCTGCCTGTGACATAGCGCTGTGATAATCAGTGGGCCTCACACAATCCATAAGTGTCCAGTGTCCACAAGTGTGTGCAGAAATTCAAAATCTCACTTATCCTCTAGTTACTTTGGTCACAGTTGTGCCATCGAGCCTGTCACGTAGCGCTCAGATATTCATTGGGCCTCACACAATCCAAAAGTGTCCAGTGTCCACAAGTGTCTGCTGAAATTCAAAATCTCACTTATACTCTAGTCACTTTGGTCACAGCTGTGCCATCGAGCCTGTCACATAGCGCTCAGATATTCATTGGGCCTCACACAATCCAAAAGTGTCCAGTGTCCACAAGTGTGTGCAGAAATTCAAAATCTCCCTTATCCTCTAGTCACTTTGGTCACAGCTGTGCCATCGAGCCTGTCACATAGCGCTCAGATATTCATTGGGCCTCACACAATCCAAAAGTGTCCAGTGTCCACAAGTGTCTGCTGAAATTCAAAATCTCCCTTATCCTCTAGTCACTTTGGTCACAGCTGTGCCATCGAGCCTGTCACATAGCGCTCAGATATTCATTGGGCCTCACACAATCCAAAAGTGTCCAGTATCCACAAGTGTGTGCAGAAATTCAAAATTTCCCTTATCCTCTAGTCACTTTGGTCACAGCTGTGCCATCGAGACTGTCACATAGCGCTCAGATATTCATTGGGCCTCACACAATCCAAAAGTGTCCAGTGTCCACAAGTGTCTGCTGAAATTCAAAATCTCCCTTATCCTCTAGTCACTTTGGTCACAGCTGTGCCATCGAGCCTTTCACATAGCGCTCAGATATTCATTGGGCCTCACACAATCCAAAAGTGTCCAGTGTCCACAAGTGTGTGCAGAAATTCAAAATCTCCCTTATCCTCTAGTCACTTTGGTCACAGCTGTGCCATCGAGCCTGTCACATAGCACTCAGATATTCATTGGGCCTCACACAATCCAAAAGTGTCCAGTGTCCACAAGTGTCTGCTGAAATTCAAAATCTCCCTTATCCTCTAGTCACTTTGGTCACAGCTGTGCCATCGAGCCTGTCACATAGCGCTCAGATATTCATTGGGCCTCACACAATCCAAAAGTGTCCAGTGTCCACAAGTGTCTGCTGAAATTCAAAATCTCCCTTATCCTCTAGTCACTTTGGTCACAGCTGTGCCATCGAGCCTTTCACATAGCGCTCAGATATTCATTGGGCCTCACACAATCCAAAAGTGTCCAGTGTCCACAAGTGTGTGCAGAAATTCAAAATCTCCCTTATCCTCTAGTCACTTTGGTCACAGCTGTGCCATCGAGCCTGTCACATAGCACTCAGATATTCATTGGGCCTCACACAATCCAAAAGTGTCCAGTGTCCACAAGTGTCTGCTGAAATTCAAAATCTCCCTTATCCTCTAGTCACTTTGGTCACAGCTGTGCCATCGAGCCTGTCACATAGCGCTCAGATATTCATTGGGCCTCACACAATCCAAAAGTGTCCAGTGTCCACAAGTGTCTGCTGAAATTCAAAATCTCCCTTATCCTCTAGTCACTTTGGTCACAGCTGTGCCATCGAGGATGTCACATAGCGCTCAGATATTCATTGGGCCTCACACAATCCAAAAGTGTCCAGTGTCCACAAGTGTGTGCAGAAATTCAAAATCTCCCTTATCCTCTAGTCACTTTGGTCACAGCTGTGCCATCGAGCCTGTCACATAGCGCTCAGATATTCATTGGGCCTCACACAATCCAAAAGTGTCGAGTGTCCACAAGTGTCTGCTGAAATTCAAAATCTCCCTTATCCTCTAGTCACTTTGGTCACAGCTGTGCCATCGAGCCTGTCACATAGCGCTCAGATATTCATTGGGCCTCACACAATCCAAAAGTGTCCAGTGTCCACAAGTGTCTGCTGAAATTCAAAATCTCACTTATCCTCTAGTCACTTTGGTCACAGCTGTGCCATCGAGCCTGTCACATAGCGCTCAGATATTCATTGGGCCTCACACAATCCAAAAGTGTCGAGTGTCCACAAGTGTCCGCTGAAATTCAAAATCTCCCTTATCCTCTAGTCACTTTGGTCACAGCTGTGCCATCGAGCCTGTCACATAGCGCTCAGATATTCATTGGGCCTCACACAATCCAAAAGTGTCCAGTGTCCACAAGTGTGTGCAGAAATTCAAAATCTCCCTTATCCTCTAGTCACTTTGGTCACAGCTGTGCCATCGAGCCTGTCACATAGCGCTCAGATATTCATTGGGCCTCACACAATCCAAAAGTGTCCAGTGTACACAAGTGTCTGCTGAAATTCAAAATCTCCCTTATCCTCTAGTCACTTTGGTCACAGCTGTGCCATCGAGCCTGTCACATAGCGCTCAGATATTCATTGGGCCTCACACAATCCAAAAGTGTCCAGTGTCCACAAGTGTCTGCTGAAATTCAAAATCTCCCTTATCCTCTAGTCACTTTGGTCACAGCTGTGCCATCGAGGATGTCACATAGCGCTCAGATATTCATTGGGCCTCACACAATCCAAAAGTGTCGAGTGTCCACAAGTGTCTGCTGAAATTCAAAATCTCCCTTATCCTCTAGTCACTTTGGTCACAGCTGTGCCATCGAGCCTGTCACATAGCGCTCAGATATTCATTGGGCCTCACACAATCCAAAAGTGTCCAGTGTCCACAAGTGTCTGCTGAAATTCAAAATCTCCCTTATCCTCTAGTCACTTTGGTCACAGCTGTGCCATCGAGCCTGTCACATAGCGCTCAGATATTCATTGGGCCTCACACAATCCAAAAGTGTCCAGTGTCCACAAGTGTCTGCTGAAATTCAAAATCTCACTTATCCTCTAGTCACTTTGGTCACAGCTGTGCCATCAAGCCTGTCACATAGCGCTCAGATATTCATTGGGCCTCACACAATCCAAAAGTGTCGAGTGTCCACAAGTGTCTGCTGAAATTCAAAATCTCCCTTATCCTCTAGTCACTTTGGTCACAGCTGTGCCATCGAGCCTGTCACATAGCGCTCAGATATTCATTGGGCCTCACACAATCCAAAAGTGTCCAGTGTCCACAAGTGTGTGCAGAAATTCAAAATCTCCCTTATCCTCTAGTCACTTTGGTCACAGCTGTGCCATCGAGCCTGTCATATAGCGCTCAGATATTCATTGGGCCTCACACAATCCAAAAGTGTCCAGTGTCCACAAGTGTCTGCTGAAATTCAAAATCTCCCTTATCCTCTAGTCACTTTGGTCACAGCTGTGCCATCGAGCCTGTCACATAGCGCTCAGATATTCATTGGGCCTCACACAATCCAAAAGTGTCGAGTGTCCACAAGTGTCCGCTGAAATTCAAAATCTCCCTTATCCTCTAGTCACTTTGGTCACAGCTGTGCCATCGAGCCTGTCACATAGCGCTCAGATATTCATTGAGCCTCACACAATCCAAAAGTGTCCAGTGTCCACAAGTGTGTGCAGAAATTCAAAATCTCCCTTATCCTCTAGTCACTTTGGTCACAGCTGTGCCATCGAGCCTGTCACATAGCGCTCAGATATTCATTGAGCCTCACACAATCCAAAAGTGTCCAGTGTCCACAAGTGTGTGCAGAAATTCAAAATCTCCCTTATCCTCTAGTCACTTTGGTCACAGCTGTGCCATCGAGCCTGTCACATAGCGCTCAGATATTCATTGGGCCTCACACAATCCAAAAGAGTCCAGTGTCCACAAGTGTCTGCTGAAATTCAAAATCTCACTTATCCTCTAGTCACTTTGGTCACAGCTGTGCCATCGAGCCTGTGACATAGCGCTCAGATATTCATTGGGCCTCACACAATCCAAAAGTGTCCAGTGTCCACAAGTGTGTGCAGAAATTCAAAATCTCCCTTATCCTCTAGTCACTTTGGTCACAGCTGTGCCATCGAGCCTGTCACATAGCGCTCAGATATTCATTGGGCCTCACACAATCCAAAAGTGTCCAGTGTCCACAAGTGTCTGCAGAAATTCAAAATCTCCCCTGTCCTATAGACACCTTGTACCTTGTTTTACATTACTATATAGTTTGTTGGATTTTGTCTACATTTCTACCAAAAATGAGGAAGGCTGGTGGAAGAGGCCGTGGAATTGGGCGGGGGTTGGCAGCTGGTAATGATGGTGTTGGTGGTGGATCTGATGGTAGTGGCAAGAGCAAAATAGGACCGAATGCAGGAGGTGTTGAGCCTGCGTCATCGTCTGGCTACATAAGGCCTCGAACGCTTAGTTTTCTAGGAGTTGGCAAACCGCTTTTAAAGCCAGAGCATCAGGAAAAAGTTTTGTCTTACATTGCTGACTCAGCCTCCAGCTCTATCGCCTCCTCTTCTTCAGTTGTAAAAAGTAAAAGCACTGAGTCGTCATTGGAGGCTCATGTTCATGAACCATACCTTTCCTTGTGTCCTTCACCCCAACCAAGATTTAAGGATGACGCAGGCCATACTACCGATTACTCCATGGAGCTGTTTTCACATACCATGCCTGGATTATCAAGTGAAATGGTGAATTACCCAGGCCAAGATGAATCTGACATGGAGTGCACTGATGCACAGCTGCTGATGGATGATTCTGCTGGTACATTCACTCAGAGCACTACATTGTCCTCGCAGTGTACAGAGCCAGATTCTGACCCTGATGAGACTCAGGTGCCCCTTCCCGCACACTATACCACCATACACGGTGACACAGAGGAAGGTGCACATGACATAGAAGAGGAGGTGATGGATGACCCAGTTGTTGACCCAGATTGGCATCCATTGGGGGAAGAGGGTGCTGCTTCCAATAGCTCAGATGAGGAGCATCCACAGCAGACATCGACATCGCAACAGCTGTTATCTGGCAGGCCTGGAGCACTCCAAAAACAGGTTCCAAACATCAAAAGAGTTGCTGGACAGCTTGTCCAGAGGGTCAAAAGATCACAGCGTGCTAGGCCGCAAAATGCCTGCCAAAGTAGGAAGAGTGCAGTGTGGCACTTTTTTGAACAAAATCCTCATGATCAGGCCAAGGTTATCTGTAAGAAGTGCGCAAAGACCTTTAGCCGAGGGAAAAATCTGAAAAATTTGAATACCAGTTGCATGCTTAGACATTTAACCAGCATGCACTTGCAAGCGTGGACACAACACCAAACCTCAAGTGCCACATGTGCAACTGATCACAACGAAGGTAGTCAGCAACGCTACATTGTTTCCCCCACTGTAAGCCCACCGGTTAGCACAGCAGCAAATGTTGAGGTGTCGTTGCAAGGCCACAGCAGTCAGGGAATCCCACTGTTATATCAACGAAAGACTGATTCTAGGCCATCAGAAAGAACAACAACTCCATCACCATCATCAACCCTCTCTCAGTCTGCCCTGTCCACCGCTACTTCCACCATATGCAGCTCTCAAGTCCAGCTCACCCTCCCAGACGCTATGAGTAGGTCAAGAAAGTACTCAGTCTCTCATCCGCGTACACTGGGTTTGAACGCCCACATTGCCAAACTAATCTCGTTTGAGATGATGCCCTTTCGGTTGATGGAAAGCACAGCTTTCCGTGAACTCATGGCCTATGCAGTACCACGCTATGACCTACCCAGTCGCCACTTCTTCTCTCGCAAAGCCATCCCAGCCCTCCACCATCATGTGAAAGACCGCATTGTCCATGCACTCAAGCAGTCAGTGAGCGGAAAGGTGCACCTCACAACTGATGCATGGTCCAGTCGGCATGGCCAGGGCCGTTACGTATCCATCACTGCGCACTGGGTTAATGTGGTGGATGCAGGGTCCACAGGGTACAGCGGTGGTGGGACAGTGCTGCCTAGCCCACGGTATAGGAAACAGTTGGCTGTAGGCGTTCGACCCTCCTCCTCCTCCTCCTCCAGAAGCGAAAGCTCGTCCACAGAGCGCAGTCGTACGAGCACTCCATCTGCAGCTGCCACTGTTGCACACGATGTGTCCCCCTATCGAGCAGCTAGTGGAAAGCGTCAGCAGGCTGTGTTGCAGATGATGTGTTTGGGCAACAGACACACCGCCGAGGTGCTGGCCGAGTACTTGAAGCGACAAACTGAGTCATGGCTGGGCAGTGTACATCTTGAGGCAGGCAAGGTAGTTAGTGATAACGGCCGTAATTTTGTGGCAGCCATAGCCCTTTCAAAACTCAGCCATATACCTTGCTTGGCTCACACCTTGAACCTGGTGGTGCAGTGTTTCCTCAAAAATTATCCGGAGTTAACAGCCCTGCTCCAGAAGGTGCGAAGACTGTGCGCGCACATCCGCCGGTCGCCTGTACACTCCGTTCGTATGCAGAAGCTGCAGCGATTGCTCCACCTTCCCAACCACCGCCTCATTATCGACATTGCAACAAGGTGGAACTCCACCCTGCACATGGTGGAGCGGCTGTGCGAGCAGAGGCAGGCCATAATGCATTTGTGGGAGGATACACGGCCAGGCACTTTGAGAGCAGACATGGAGTTGACAGGTGTGCAGTGGTCGAAGCTGAAAGACCTCTGTAAAGTCCTTCAGTGTTTTGAGGAATGCACACGGCTGGTAAGCGCAGACGACGCCATCCTAAGCATGAGCATCCCACTTATGCGTCTGCTCATGCAAACTTTGACGCACCTTAAGGAGCAGGCGTCTGCAGCCAATGTTGATGAGGAGGAAGAGGAGGAGGGAATCCTTGATGACATTCAGCCATTGTCTGCTCAGGGACCTCTCCTGGACGAGGTGGAGGAAGAAGAGGAGGAGGATGATGGGGATGATTACTTAGGGGAGGAGGATGCATCTCGTGGGGCAAGTGAAAATGTTGGCGTGGCAAGGTCTGGTACAGGGTTTGTGCGTGACTGGAGGGATGTGAATTTGCCAGAAAGTGCTCCTCCAACCAGCACTCGCAGTGCATCATTGACACCGGGAACATTGGCCCACATGTCAGATTATGCCTTGCAGATCCTAAAAAGGGACCCACGCATTGCCAAAATGATGAACGATGACGACTACTGGTTGGCCAGCATCCTGGATCCACGCTATAAAGGCAAATTACAAAACATCATGCCACAGGAGAAGCTTGACCTAATATTGGCTAATAAACAAGCAACTCTGGTAAATCGGTTGCTTGAGGCATTCCCAGCACACAGCAGTGGTGATGGTTCTCACATGAGCCGTACGGGCCGGGGGCAGCTTGGCAGAGGTGTTCGTGGTGCACACAGCAGAAGTGGCGTTGGAGACAGGGGTTTCATGACAATGTTGTGGACTGATTTTTCAAATACCGCTCACACAACTGGTAATACTGCATCGATGGAAAGTGTCAGGAGACAGCAGTTGTCAACTATGGTTACAAACTACTTTTCCTCCCATATCGATGTTCTCCCACACAGGTCATTCCCCTTTGACTATTGGGCCGCTAAACTGGACACCTGGCCTGAATTGGCCCAATATGCCTTACAGGAGCTCGCTTGCCCAGCTGCAAGTGTGCTATCGGAAAGAGTCTTCAGTGCAGCTGGATCAATCCTGACAGAAAAAAGGACCCGTCTGTCAACCCAAAATGTGGATGATCTAACCTTCATTAAAATGAACCATGCATGGGTTTCCAAGGATTTTGTCCCACCTTCCCCTGATGACACATAGGGTGACAGAAAAATGGCTTGCTTTGGTCCACCTCTTCTTGGGACTTCACCTATTTCGCCTTTTGCATCAGCTGAATGTCCAACATCAACATATGCAACTTTCTAAATCTCCCTAACTGTGCTGCCTCCCCCCCCATGGCCGGTGTCACCACCTAGCGCACGACACCGTGCGAGTGCCGTTGCCCTGGACAGGTGGGTAGGCCGACTCTTGGGTGCGGGCACTGGCACAGGGTCCCTCATAGTGCAATCAAGTGTCTCTGATGGTGGTGGTGCACACCCGCCGTCAGACACACCGCTGTACTATGAGGGGCCCAGTGCCAGTACCGACGCCCACGAGTGGGCCCCCATTGCTTGGGCAGGGCCCCAGCATTTGCAATCTTTACCTCTCCCTGCTCCTCCGCTGTGTAATCTGGGCCGTCAAATCCATACTGTGTCTGACACCGTCTGAGCCTGCCTCCTGATGTATAGACATATATTTTGAATGTGTACGCTATCCATACATGTTATCCGGGGATACGGTACCCTTTCTAACCTTTGTGCAATCACGTGCAATCCATACTGGGCCTAACACCGTCTGAGCCTGCCTCCTGATGTACAGACATATATTTTGAATGTGTACGCTATCCATACATGTTATCCGGGGATACGGTACCCTTTCTAACCTTTGTGCAATCACGTGCAATCCATACTGGGCCTAACACCGTCTGAGCCTGCCTCCTGATGTATAGACATATATTTTGAATGTGTACGCTATCCATACATGTTATCCGGGGATACGGTACCCTTTCTAACCTTTGTGCATCACGTGCAATCCATACTGGGCCTAACACCGTCTGAGCCTGCCTCCTGATGTACAGACATATATTTTGAATGTGTACGCTATCCATACATGTTATCCGGGGATACGGTACCCTTTCTAACCTTTGTGCAATCACGTGCAATCCATACTGGGCCTAACACCGTCTGAGCCTGCCTCCTGATGAACAGACATATATTTTGAATGTGTACGCTATCCATACATGTTATCCGGGGATACGGTACCCTTTCTAACCTTTGTGCAATCACGTGCAATCCATACTGGGCCTAACACCGTCTGAGCCTGCCTCCTGATGTACAGACATATATTTTGAATGTGTACGCTATCCATACATGTTATCCGGGGATACGGTACCCTTTTTAACTTTTGTGCAATCACGTGCAATCCATACTGGGCCTAACACCGTCTGAGCCTGCCTCCTGATGTGCAGACATATATTTTGAATGTGTACGCTATCCATACATGTTATCCGGGGAAACGGTACCCTTTCTAACCTTTGTGCAATCACGTGCAATCCATACTGGGCCTAACACCGTCTGAGCCTGCCTCCTGATGTATAGACATATATTTTGAATGTGTACGCTATCCATACATGTTATCCGGGGATAAGGTACCCTTTCTAACCTTTGTGCAATCACGTGCAATCCATACTGGGCCTAACACCGTCTGAGCCTGCCTCCTGATGTATAGACATATATTTTGAATGTGTACGCTATCCATACATGTTATCCGGGGATACGGTACCCTTTCTAACCTTTGTGCAATCACGTGCAATCCATACTGGGCCTAACACCGTCTGAGCCTGCCTCCTGATGTACAGACATATATTTTGAATGTGTACGCTATCCATACATGTTATCCGGGGATACGGTACCCTTTCTAACCTTTGTGCAATCATGTGCAATCCATACTGGGCCTAACACCGTCTGAGCCTGCCTCCTGATGTATAGACATATATTTTGAATGTGTACGCTATCCATACATGTTATCCGGGGATACGGTACCCTTTCTAACCTTTGTGCAATCACGTGCAATCCATACTGGGCCTAACACCGTCTGAGCCTGCCTCCTGATGTACAGACATATATTTTGAATGTGTACGCTATCCATACATGTTATCCGGGGATACGGTACCCTTTCTAACCTTTATGCAATCACATGCAATCCATACTGGGTGTGAGAACGGCTGGCGAGCTGTTAAGCAAGCTACAGCACCTGTGGTTTGCACACGTAAGTTTTTCATTTTTTCAGGAATGACGGTTAGGCCTAATTCCGGAACTGCGGTTGACCTGCACTTACTGGGAAATCATTGTTCGCGGGTAATAATTGTAATCAGTGATCCCCATCACTAACGTTGTTCAGCGGGTTATCTGCACCTGTAAGCGACAAACACTGGTCTTTTCAGTGTAGCGCACATGCAGCCACGGACATGTAAGGGCATGGCATACCAGTTATTGGCCAATCTCATGTGCCAGAGCCTCACGTGTCCCTCTAGTAAGCCGGACTCGGACCGCGGGGCATAACGGAGTCTCGTTCGTTAACGGAATTAAGCTTGCAATGTGTGCATCTGTTCTGTAGCTGGCATGGTTGAGGTTTCCCAGGTGGAGTCGAATTTAACCGTAGGCTCCACTCCTGGTGGTGCCCTTCTGGACATTCCTTTAAGGTTCAGCTTTGCAACCATACTGCCCACGTAAAACAAACACTTTGCCTTCATGAACGCTGTTTGGAGGGTCATGACTCATGGGAATAACGCCGCCCAATCAGTTAACCTGCTAGAGAGATCCTTCGTTGCTCCCAAGCATGACATCACACTCCCTAGGAAGAAGGTAATGCCACTGTGGCGACCGTACTCCTGGGGGCGACACAAGTGCACTGATGCCCAGCCACTGCTCGATGAATCTGCTGGTACATTGACCCAGACCACTACATTCCCCTCGCACGCTACACGGCCTGAATCTGACCCTGATGAAACTCAGGTTACCCTTCCCATATACAGTTCCATCTTACACGGTGACAAAGAGGAAGCTGCAGATGAAAGTGCAGGTTCGGCCCACCTGCCATCAGACACACCACCGTACTATCAGGGGCCCTGTGCCAGTGCCGTCGCCAACGAGTGGGCCCCCCCCTGCTTGCTCAGGATCACAGCACTTGCAAAGTTGAAATACTGTGCAGTGAGATGGAAGATGGGGACGACGAGGAGTCCAGACAAGTACAGGGATTCCCTAGCGAGGAGACTTATTTGATTGTTTTCAATGTTGGGACAGCAATTTTTGGGGAGCACTATACTCTGGAGAATGATAGATGGGGCCCACCATACACTGGAACATTCCAAAGGTGGACATCAGATACTGGAGCAGCATTTACAGGGCCCATTATACACTAGAGCATTAGAAATGGGGCCCATTATGTTTGGAGCATTATTTGGGCCCATAAGACAGTGGAGCTTCATCCATGGGGACCAACATATACTGTAGCATTATGTGGAGTTCATCATATACTGTTTCAAACATTATATGGGACCAATGATTCTGTATGGAGAAATAGATGGGCCTCGTCATGAGATGTAAAAAGTGAAGTATTTTTCATTGTACTATACCGCTATTTCTCTGCCGTATCGGAGCATGATGAGTTGTGGTATGTGTTAAAGGGGCGCTCTTTCGCCCAGGGCACATGAAAACCTGGAGCCAGCCCTACCCCCCCACAACTTTAGCCAAATAACCCCCATTTTTCAGTGCGTAACTTGTATTATGAAGTTAATTAAGGTTGACAAGCTTAAGTAAGAAGAATTTATGCTTTTGGCATTCAAATGGGCACTGTAGGTGTGTTTCCTGTCCTCCTCTCACTGCCGACTTTTATTCCCCATTGACTTACATTGGGTTTCGTGTTTCGGGACGACCCCGACTTTTCCCTATAATCGGACGATCTTGCTCGACCCGACTTTTGGAAAAGTCGGGTTTCACGAAACGAAACGCGACCCTAAAAAACCAAAAGTCGCTCAACTCTACCTAGGAGGAAAGTAATGCCACTGTGGTGACCGTACTCCTGGGGGAGCCACAAGTGCACTGATGCCCAGCCACTGCTAGATGATTCTGCTGGTACAATGACCCAGACCACTACTGTAATGATGTATAGTAGGTTTCTATGAAGACAGTGGCTAGATGATAGAGTCACAGACACAGGTATACGTGTAAGTAGTTTGTATTAAACAAGCAGCACAGAACAGCACAGGTGTTGGCGGAGCCAGACTATATGACAGCAGTGGTAACAGCAGCAGAACTCAGTCCAGTAGATAGCAAGTTGTACACCAGCACTATGTAGATGTAAGCAGACACAGTCTTAAGAATGCAGGCAAGGACAGTCACTTAGCCCTCTCCCTTGCGGGAGGGGAATCTTCGGGCACAGTGCAGTGGCAGAGAAAGTCACTAGGTAATTGATACTGGATGTGTAAAGGTAGCAGGGATAAGAGTCTCAGGTGAAACGCACACAGCAGTCAAGATCTTCAGCGCATACCGTGAGTGCTGTAGTAGCGGTGAGCGGTGGAGGCAGGGCTGGAAGGAGCCTTCAGGCCGACACCGTCAGAAGGTCCAGGCGGCGGCAGTTAGGCAGCAGGTAATCCAGGTGGATTCAGCAGGAAGGAAGGAGGTAGCACAGCGTGCAACTCCCAGCTAGCAGATCAGGTACAGAACGAGATATACAAGCAAGGTAGTCACGTCCAGGAAAGCTATTTAAACCCGGCGGGCGGGACCAACAGGCGGTGATGTCACAGGAACCAGTATGGCCGAACGAAGCCAGGTTTAAGGGCAACAGTAAGGGCAAAGTCCGGAACACAGCAGAATAGGAACGATGCTTACATTATTCCCCCCTTAAAGAATGTCCTCCGGACAATCTTCGACCAGGCTTGTCCGGGTACCTTAGATGAAACTGCTCCAGCAGCCGCGGAGCACAGATATTCTCCACCGGTTCCCAGGAATTCTCCTCGACAGAGTATCCTTGCCATTTGACCAGGTATTGCAACTTCCTTCTGAAGATCCGTGAATCCAGAATCTTCTCCACGACATATTGTTCATGTCCATCAACGAGCACTGGAGCTGGAGGAGAGGAAGTACGCCCTGGGAAGGAATTTGGTACAACTGGCTTTAGTAGGGAAACATGGAACACCGGGTGAACCTTCCAGGCAGGGGGTAATTTCAGACGCACCGCTACCGAATTCACTAGAGCCACGATCTTGTATGGCCCTACAAACTTCTGCCCAAGCTTGACAGTCGGTGCCCTCACCCTCAGATTCTTGGTAGACAACCAGACCGTATCTCCCACCCTATACACCGGAGCCGGCCTCCTGGTACGATCTGCTGCTCTCTTATACCTTTCCTGCGCTGTCGTCAAGGTGGTCTTCAGAGCTTCCAAATTCTGCTGTAAGAAAGAAAGATGGTCAGACACAGCAGGCACTGCAGCCTCCTTGGGGAACTGCGTCAAGATGCTTGGGTGGTAACCCTGATTAGCAAAGAACGGTGACTGCTTAGTCGAGGAGTGCTGCGAGTTGTTATATGTGAACTCTGCCAGGGGAAGCAGATCTACCCAATCGTCCTGCAGATGACTTAAGTAGCAACGGAGGTACTGCTCCAGGGTCTGATTCGTACGTTCCGTCTGTCCATTGGTCTGTGGATGGTAAGCCGAAGACAGACTTACTCTAATATCCAGAGCCGCGCAGAAACACCTCCAGAACCTAGACGTGAACTGCACCCCACGATCCGAGATCACCTCATCCGGGACTCCGTGCAGACGGACCACCTCTTGAATCAACAAGTCTGCAGTCTGTTTTGCTGTGGGTAATCCAGCGCAAGGGATAAAGTGTGCTGCCTTAGTGAGGCGGTCCACGACCACTAGAATGGTGTTCTTACCCTTGGAGACCGGTAGTTCAACAATAAAGTCCATTGAGATGGATCTCCAGGGACGAGATGGTATAGGCAAGGGTTGTAACAACCCGGAAGGCGACGCACGAGGCGTCTTGAACCGAGCACATACCTCGCAGGATGACACGTATCCCTCCACGTCCTTCCGGTACGAAGGCCACCAGAAGTACAGAGCCAGGAACTCTTGGGTCTTCGTTATTCCACGATGTCCCCCAATCTTAGAATCATGGATCAGTCGGAGGACTTCAAGTCTTGTCACCTCTGGTACATACAGCCGATTCTCCTGTAACCACACTCCTCCACTGAAATTTAGGCTTACTTCGGGGGTAGGTTGCCTTAGCAACGGATCTGCTGCGTATGCTGCTTTGATCTCAGACAGAAGATCCTGATGATGGATTGCAGAGATGAAATGAGCGGGAGACACAACAGTACTAGGAGACGACTTAATCACTTCCTCAGGAGCAGCAATCCTAGATAGCGCATCTGCCTTACCATTCCGTGCCCCCGACCTGTAGGAGATGATGAAGTTGAATTGGTTTAGAAACAAGCTCCAACGTGCCTGACGTGGGTTCAAACATCTTACGGACTGCATGAATTCCAAGTTTCGGTGGTCGGTAAGAACTGTAATCGGAGTTGAGGACCCCAGCAGCAAGTGTCTCCACTCCTTGAATGCCGTCACAATCGCCAGTAACTCCTTGTTCCCTACGTCATAGTTCTTCTGCGCCGGGGATAGCTTCTGAGAAAGAAAGGCACAAGGATGAAGAACTGCCTTCTCACCTCCTCTCTGTGACAACACTGCGCCGATGGCGACATCCGATGCGTCCACCTCAAGAGTAAAGCTCAGATCTGGGTCTGGATGTCTTAAGATGGGAGCCGACACAAACTTGTCCTTCAGCCGTGTGAACGCCTCCTGGGCTTGCGGAGTCCACCGGAACGGTACCCCCTTCTTAGTCAGTTGGGTGATGGGAGCCACAATCTCAGAGAAGTTACGGATGAAGCGCCTATAGAAGTTGGCGAATCCCACAAACCTCTGAACTTCTTTCACCGATCCTGGCGCTGGCCACTCCTGGATCGCTCTGGTCTTTTGATCGTCCATCTGGAGACCCTGTGGAGAGATGACATAACCGAGGAACTGCACTGTTGCCCTGTGGAACTCGCATTTCTCCAATTTGATGTAAAGATGGTTATGCAGCAGGCGTTGCAGCACTGTCCTCACGTGGAGCCGATGTTCCTCGAGATCACTGGAAAAGATTAAAATGTCATCGAGATACACAACCATAAATACATCAAGCACATCTCGGAAAATGTCATTAACAAAATGCTGAAAGGTTGCAGGAGCATTTCGTAGTCCGAACGGCATGACTCGTGACTCGAAGTGTCCATAACGGCAGCGGAAGGCCGTCTTCCACTCATCTCCAGACCGAATTCTCACGAGATTGTAGGCTCCCCGAAGATCCAGTTTGGTGAATATCTTAGCCTGCTTCACCCTCTCCAGTAGTTCAGAGATTAAGGGTAGCGGGTGCCGATTCATGACCGTTACCTTGTTTAAATCACGGTAGTCCATGCAAGGACGCAGACCCCCGTCCTTTTTCTTCACGAAGAAGATTGGTGCACCCGCAGGAGAAGTAGATGGTCGGATGAAGCCCTTGGCGAGATTCTCGTCGATGAAGTCCTTCAAGGCCTTTAATTCAGGACCAGACAAAGGGTAAATACGCCCGAATGGGATCTCCGCCCCAGATACCAGTTCTATCGGGCAATCATAAGGCCGGTGGGGAGGTAACATATCTGCCCTCTTCTTATCACATACCTCTGCCAGATCCTGATACTCCATTGGTAATTGTCCCTCAGTCGTAGCTACTACCTTGGGGATAGCAGCGACCTTAGGAATAGCGGGGTTGCTGTTAGAACTTGGAGGGAACTGCACTTCCCTGGTCTCCCAGTTGATGCGATGATTCTGAACCTGGAGCCAAGGTAACCCCAGGATAATAGGAAAGTGAGGAGAAGATATTAGTAAAAAGGACAAATGTTCCACATGTTCCTCTCCAACGCATACCTTCACCGACTCAGTCTCCATGGTTACCGGTCCAGATGTAAGTGGTGACCCGTCTACTGTCTCCATCAAGACTGACGACTCCCTCTTCACTGCCCTGATTCCATGCTTCCTTGCAAACGCGATATCCATGAAGTTTCCACTGGCCCCGGAGTCCAACATGGCAGCGCTCTCGACACACCGACCCTGGAAGCAGACCCTCAAGGATAGGTAATAGTGGGAATTCTTCTTAGTAGCGAAGTAGGAGGAAACGACGGATGTCATCGAGATCACCACTGCGTTCAATGGAAGAGATGCCAGCGAATTCATATCGGCAAAGTCCAGGTCTCTCTGATTGTCTCTGCCCCCCGAATTGTTCAGATCTAGGACGCAGGACTCCCCCGCCTCGGAGTTACAATCAATGATAGCTGCAGCCGTCTTACGTCTCCTGACTGGACACTCGGAGATGAAGTGACCGGTCCCCCCGCAGTAGAAGCACAGGTTTTCCTTAAAGCGATGCTCCTTGCGGGCATCAGGAGGATTTCTACGTACGGCATCCACCTGCATCGGTTCGGGCTCGGGCTCGGGATTCCTCCTGCTGGTGACATCTCTGGAGGGAGAAGAGAACGGAACAGTGTTATTAAACCGTAGATCAGACCAGCGCTCCTGTCTGCGCTCAGAGAGTCGATTGTCGATGCGGATGCAGTGGTTGATGAAGTCCCCAAGAAGCACGGGCGAATCCCCGCGTGCCAGTTCATCCTTAACTGCCGTAGACAATCCCCTGCGGAAGATGGCCTGCTTGGCTGCCCCGTTCCAGGTGGTGTCTAATGCCCATCTACGGAAGTCCAATGCATACTCCAGCACCGAACGCTTCCCCTGCCGAAGGGTCAGCAGTGTCGTCTCAGCAGTATTAGCTCGGTTCGGGTCATCAAACATCTGCGTCATTGCGGCAATGAAATTGTCCATAGAGTTAAGCAGAGGGTCGTCGGTCTCAATCAAAGGGTTGGCCCACGCGAGCGCCCTACCAGACAGCAGCATGACTATAGTCAGAACTTTGGAGCGTTCAGTAGTGAACTGTGGGGCATGAGCAGCAAAGAAGATCCGGCACTGGTTCAAAAATCCTCGGAATTTATCCCTCTCACCAGCGAACCGGAAGGGTGGAAGCTTCGGGAAGGTCGGTGTAGTATCCTGGGCAACACCTGCTACCTGCGCGGCTGGGGCCTGTTCCAGAGCAGCAATCCGATCGAGCTGCATAGGAACCGCTTGCTCCAACGCCAGAACATGATCACCCTGAAGAGGAGCTGCTTGTTCCAGCGCCGTAATCCGATTTGCCAGTCGTTGCAACTGTGCCTCTGCTGCCCCGGCGTTGTGTTCGATACGTTGCTCCAGCGTGTCCAGCTGGGTCCTAATGCCTGCCACATCCTGCCGTATCAAAGCAAGCTGCTTGCTTACACGTTTCTCCAGGGACTCTACACCTGCGGTCTCCATATTGGTGGCTTGTATATCCTGTAATGATGTATAGTAGGTTTCTATGAAGACAGTGGCTAGATGATAGAGTCACAGACACAGGTATACGTGTAAGTAGTTTGTATTAAACAAGCAGCACAGAACAGCACAGGTGTTGGCGGAGCCAGACTATGACAGCAGTGGTAACAGCAGCAGAACTCAGTCCAGTAGATAGCAAGTTGTACACCAGCACTATGTAGATGTAAGCAGACACAGTCTTAAGAATGCAGGCAAGGACAGTCACTTAGCCCTCTCCCTTGCGGGAGGGGAATCTTCGGGCACAGTGCAGTGGCAGAGAAAGTCACTAGGTAATTGATACTGGATGTGTAAAGGTAGCAGGGATAAGTCTCTCAGGTGAAACGCACACAGCAGTCAAGATCTTCAGCGCATACCGTGAGTGCTGTAGTAGCGGTGAGCGGTGGAGGCAGGGCTGGAAGGAGCCTTCAGGCCGACACCGTCAGAAGGTCCAGGCGGTGGCAGTTAGGCAGCAGGTAATCCAGGTGGATTCAGCAGGAAGGAAGGAGGTAGCACAGCGTGCAACTCCCAGCTAGCAGATCAGGTACAGAACGAGATATACAAGCAAGGTAGTCACGTCCAGGAAAGCTATTTAAACCCGGCGGGCGGGACCAACAGGCGGTGATGTCACAGGAACCAGTATGGCCGAACGAAGCCAGGTTTAAGGGCAACAGTAAGGGCAAAGTCCGGAACACAGCAGAATAGGAACGATGCTTACAACTACATTCCCCTTGCACTCTACACAACCAGAATCTGACCCTGATGAAACTCAGGTTCCCCTTCCCGCATACTATACCACCTTACACGGTGACAAAGAGGAAGGTGCAGATGAAAGTGCAGGTTCCTTGAGCAGGTGGGGGGGCATACTCATGGGCGACGGCACTGGCACAAGGCTCCTCATAGTTCACAAAAGTGTCTCTGCCGGTGGGAGGGGGAGGGGAGGGCCCACCCGCCGAGAGGGCCCGCCGAGAGGGCCCGCCGAGAGGGGAGGGCCCGCCGAGAGGGGAGGGCCCGCCGAGAGGGGAGGGCCCGCCGAGAGGGGAGGGCCCGGCCCACCCATATAGGGGAGGGCCCACCCGCCGTCAACCCGCCGTCAACCCGCCGTCAGACACACCGCCGTACTATGAGGGGCCTGTGCCAGTGCTGTCGCCAACGAGTGGGCCCCCCCTGCTTGCTCAGGATCACAGCACTTGCAAAGTTGAAATACTTACCTCTCCCTGATCTACTGCCGTGGCTCCTTCTGCGTTTCCTGACAGTGACATTCTGGTCAGAGAGCGCGATGACATCTTGTCTGTACGCCCTCTGCCTAAACAGTCCAAGTGCAGTGTGATGGACGATGGGGAAGACGAGGAGTCCAGACTAGTACAGGGATTCCCTAGCGAGGAGACTTATTTAATTGTTTTCAATGTTGGGACAGCAATTTTTGGGGAGCACTATACTCTGGAGAATGATATATGAGGCCCACCATACACTGGAGCATTCCAAAGGTGGACATCAGACACTGGAGCAGCATTTACAGGGCCCATTATGCACTGGAGCATTAGGAATGGGGCACATTATATATGGAGCATTATTTGGGCCATAAGACAGTGGAGCTTCATCCATGGGGCCCATCATATACTGTAGCATTATGTGGAGCTCATCATATATTGTTTCAAACATTATATGGGACCAATGATTCTGTATGGAGAAATATATGGGCCTCATTACTCTGTATAGTGCACTATGCGGTGGCCATAATACTGTATGGAGTAATATTCTGTCCGTGTTTGGAGCTATTGGAGAATTTAAAATGGATATCAGTCATGAAATGTAAGAAGTGAAGTATTTTTCTTTGTACTATACCGCTATTTCTCTGCCGTATCAGAGGATCATGAATTGTGGCATGTGTTAAAAGAGCCCAGTGACACTCTTTGGCCCTGGGCACATGAAAACCTGGAGCCAGCTCTACCCCCCCCCAACTTTAGCCAAATAACCCCCAGTTTTCAATGCCTAACTAATATTATAAAGTAAATTAAGGTTGACAAGCTTAAGTAATAAGAATTGATGTTTTTGGGATTAAAATGGGCACTGTAGGTGTGTTTCCTGTCCTCCACTCACTGCCGACTTTTCTTCCCCGTTGACTTGTATTGGGTTTCGTTTTTCAGTCGGCCCTCGACTTTTCACGATAATCGGCCGATTTCGTTCGACCCGACTTTTGAGAAAGTCAGGTTTCATGAAACACGACTAGACCCGAAAAAAGGCAAAGTTGCTTATCTCTAATGGCAGGGATTAATTTATTATGAAGTATTATCAGAAGATGTCCTATTGTTTAAAAGAAGCTTGTATTCTAAGCATGTTTAACTGCATCTTTAGTGTTTTTTTTTATTTTTCCATATTATTATCTCTCTTCCTACTAATATTAAGCTGACATTTCTTCATGTAGAATATGTATGTTAATGGAGACAAACCAAGAGACAAGAAACGCAATAGGGTCTTTTCCAATGGTACAGATAAATAAGATATGTGGAACCACTCACCTGGCATGGTTGCAAGCTAGCAGCATGAAACAGGTATATGTACAGCTGCCGCAAGACACCGATCAGAAAGACCAGAAAAATATATGTGCAAGCTGGTGGTGTAGTTAACTTACCTGGATTGTCATCAGCAGCACAAATTAAATACACCACCGGCTTGCACATACATGTAATGTATGTTAATAACACAGGAACCACAATTCACAATAGGTGATAGTCAAAACTCTAATTCATCCTGCACAGCGACCTCTGCACAGATCACAGAGCATGCCCTCATTATCATTACAGGCAGTATGACAATAACAGATAACACCTCTATATACAGTAAATAACACAGGATTCACCATTTACAATAGGTGATGTCACAGCTCACCTCTTCCTCCTCCTGTACAATGACTGATAACACCTCTATATACAGTAAATAACACAAGATCTACCATTCACAATAGGTGATGTCACAGCTCACCTCCTCCTCCTCTTGTACAATGACTGATAATACCTCTTTATGCAGTAGATTACACAGGATATACCACTCACAATAGGTGATGTCACAGCTCACCTCCTCCTGTATGATGACTGATAACACCTCTATATACAGTAGATAACACAGGATCCACCATTCACAATAGGTGATGTCACAGCTCACCTCCTTCTCTTGTACAATGACTGATAACGCCTCTATATACAGTTGATAACACTGTAGCGCACATAAAATCGTTTTGTTTTGTTTTTTTAAAAAAGAGCTGCGAATGAAAAATACAGTCTAAAAACAGCAAAAAGTAGACAAAATTATGGAGCAAATTTAATAATAAATTGGGTCCCTAAATCTTTTCATAGAATAAGTAAAGACTAGCTATGGATTTTAGATAACCCTTATTATATTCGATACTAGCTGTTTGTGAGTTGCGGTGAACGCTCTTTATTTCCTACTTTCCTTCAATCGATCAGCTCTTCATCTTAGTTGTAAGATTGAAATTATCAGCTGTGATTGTCATCATTGTCTCGATGTAAATATATCTATGGATTTCCAATAGATCTTATGGGTAAACATGAAAAAAAAAGAAAACTGTATCTTCGGATCGGTTACGTGACTTGAGTGGAGCCTGGAAGAATTATTTAAGTCATTGTCAAGGAACAATCTTGCAAGTCCGCAGAAGTTGTTGAGAGCGAGAGGAGCCGGAGTGGAACATAGAATTGTGCAGTCAGGTAGATCAGATTTAGCGCTGCATTTATCCCATCCGGCTGCAATGTATTAAAGGCAATTATGATAGAGGGTGGGGGGATTAGAGGAAGATTTTCAGGGGAATGAGGGGTGCATAGAATTACAAATTACTCTGATCTCCGCACAGATGTGAATGAGCAGGAGTGGATAGATGTATGCTGGACGAATATTGATCTCTAAACCGACCGCCTAGCGCAGCCAACCTACTGTAATCACATGCAGGAAAAAAATGTAAATCCTAATCCTATTTACTGACTTGAGGCATCTCCTTGTCCTCGGTGGTGATAACCATTCTTGTATCGGATGCAAAAAAAATAGGAAAACCATAGTGAGGAATCCTACTATTCTATAGATATATATTAAAAATGCATCCAAGATTTTTTTTCCTTTTTAATTTTTGCTTAAATGCATGTAATTTTGGCTAAAAAATGTTTTTACAATTGGGTTTTGTTAAAAAATTTGCACCGTTTACCTTCCAGAGTCTCTATGCTGCATTGTCTGCTGCTGGCTGCAGAATGAGTTAATCGAGAATCTGTGCTCAAAGAGGGAGTTTGTAATTGTTTTATCTGTCTTTTTCTGAGCTTTAGGCTCGTTTCACACTAGCGTTTATTTCCTGCAGCGCACGGCGTCGCTAAACCCCGCCCCCTGCCGACTCCCTGCCCGCCCCATCCGGTCATCGCCGCCTACTAGCGCACATGGGCGCTTGCGACCTGCGCACCCTATCTTTAGCATAGGGTGCGCAGATCATGCGCTGGCCGTTCGCTAGTAGGATTTTAGTGTGCGCTGCGCACTTTTGAAGGTGCGCCGTGCGCGCCAAAATGCAGCATGCTGCGTTCGGCGTACACCAGCGAACCTTCAAAAGTGCGCAGCGCACGCTAAAATCCTACTAGCGCACGGCCAGCGCACGATCTGCGCACCCTATGCTAAAGATAGGGTGTGCAGATCGCAAGCGTCCATGTGCGCTAGTGGGCGGCGATGACCGGATGGGGCGGGCAGGGAGCTGGCAGGGGGCGGGGCTTAGCGGCGCCGTGCGCTGCAGGAAATAAACGCTAGTGTGAAACTAGCCTTATTCAGCTGATTTATAGCCACATCATAGTTGACTGTGCAGGAAAACAAAAATGCCTGTAAAAGCCCAAAAGGTGCAAAATTTACAATGGAGACAAATTGGAAAAATGATGTTTAGCCCCAAATAAATGTGATCGAGTAATAAAAATGTCCGAAAGCAATTTTTTGTAAATTAACTATTTGTGGTATATGTGAATTTCCAATGATGGAATTATATTATCCACAAAAAAGACAATGAGGGTTGAAATTCTAAAACATTGGCCACATTTTTTTATAGGTTGCAAAAACAATTCTGAAATAAGAAAAACAATGAAGCAAACTTTAGCAGACTCTGACGTAAAACATGCGACCTCCTCAATAACAAGTACAAAGGCCTGACCCCAACTGAAGCCCTAGAGACTGCTAAACAAAGGCTCACAGCACTCGCTGCAACAGGGAGATACACTAGATAAGCAGAGGCCAAGAAGTTAAATGCCATGTTCTCCAAAGAACCATCCAAGGTGTACTCCCAACTACATAGTTACAGCACAAAGGCAGCAACTCCACCAATAGCAGAGACTGAAAAATACTGGAGGAACATATGGGAGAAGGAAAAAAACACACAACACCAGTGCAATGTGACTGCAAGTTCTGAGAATGAAACACAGCAACCACCTAGAGCAAGAACTAGTCACCATTACAAAAGCAGACATCCAGCAGTGGGTCAAGAACATGAAGAGCTGGACAGCACGTGACCTAGACATGATGCACACCTACTAGCTGAAGAAATTAACAGCGGTACATGAACACATGGCAAAACAGATG
The DNA here is from genome assembly GCF_039654945.1 of Dendrobates tinctorius. NCBI lineage: Eukaryota > Metazoa > Chordata > Amphibia > Anura > Dendrobatidae > Dendrobates > Dendrobates tinctorius. Next base: position 5,391,993 of record NW_027361674.1, read on the forward strand.
AATCAACTGCTTGAAGCAGACCACCACCCAGCTTGGCTAACACAAGGTAGAACAGTGCTGAACGTGAAGGAACCTCACAAAGCAACAGTTCCATCCAACTACCGCCCAATAACCTGCCTTACAAAAACATGGAAACTCCTGTCAGGCATCATAGCCACCAAACTACAGAACCATATGAATCAGTACATGAATCCAGCTCAGAAAGTCATTGGGACCGACACCAGAGGCTCTAAGCATCAGTTCCTAGTAGATAGAGCAGTCGCTCAAGACTCAAGATCCCGACTGACCAATCTCCGCATAGCCTGGATTGACTACAGGAAAGCCTATGACTCAATGCCACAAACATGGATTTGTGAATGCTTGGCTCTCTACAATGTCAACAGGAAATTAAGAACCTTCCTCAGAAACTCAATGAGGCTATGGAGAATATCGCTAGAAGTCAACTGAAGACTACTAGCACAAGTATCCATCAAATACGGCATATACCAAGGTGATGCACTGTCCCCATTGCTGTTCTGCATAGGCTTGAACCCCCTCAGTCAGATGATTACAGAGTCTGGCTATGGATACAAGTTCAAGAATGAAAACACCATCTGCCACCTCCTCTACATGGATTACATCAAGCTGTATGTGGAAAAAAGAACGAGACATCAATTCACTGATCCACCTGACAAGGATCTACAGTGAAGACATCGGGATGTTCTTTGGACTGGAGAGTTGCGGCTGGTTGGTAATAAAGAGAGGCAAGGTGGTCAAGACTGATGAAGTGGAATTACCAGCAGGGCACAAACAGATGTACAGACATGCTACAAGTACCTCGGCATCCCACAGGGATACGGTAACCATGATGAGGAGGCAAAGAAAGCAGCAACATCCAAATACCATCAAAGGGTAAGACAGGTCGTGAAGAGCCAGCTCAATGGGAAGAATAAAATCTGCGCCATCAATACATATGCCCTGCCAGTTATCAGATACCCTGCTGGCATAGTGTGCTGGCCCAAAGAAGAGATGTAAGTTGCAGATGTGACGACACAAAAGCTCTTCACAATGCATGGAGGTCTCCACCCTAAGTCTAACACCCAAAGATTGTATACCAACAGAAAGGAGGGTGGCCGAGGCTTGATAAGCATCCAAACCACCATCATGGATGAAACAAGGAGTATCCCGGAATACATCAGAAAAATGACACCAAAAAGGGGAGATGCTGAGAGAAAGCCTAAGGTAGCAGCAACAACAGATCTGGAAGAAAGAACAGGACCATGAAGAGCCATGGCAAGACAAGCCGCTGCATGGGATGTACCATCGACAGATAATGGAGGTGGCTGACATGGAGAAATCCTACCAATGGCTAGAGAAAGCTGGACTCTGAGACAGCACAGAGGCACTAATCATAGCGGCACAAGAGCAAGCACTAAGTACCAGATCCATAGAAGCAGGAATATATCACACAAGACAAGACCAAAGGTGCAGACTATTCAAAGAGACCTCAGAAACCATCCAACACATAGCGGCAGGATGCAAAATGCATGTAGGAACAGCGTATACTGAACACCACAACCAAGTAGCGGGAATTGTATACAGGAACATCTACACAGAATATGGGCTAAGATCCCCTAAGTCCAAGTGGGAGACCCCAGAAAAAGTAGTATAGAATGAAAGGGCTAAAATCCTGTGGAACTTCAAGATCCAGACGGATAAGCAGGTATTGGCTAACCAACCAGACATTGTGATAGCAGACAAGGATCAGAAGACAGCAATGATAATAGATGTGGCAGTACCAAGTGGCAGCAACATCAGAAAGAAGGAATTTGAGAAGCTGGAGAAATACCAGGGTCTCAAAGAAGAACTGGAGAAGATGTGTAAGGTGAAGGCAACAGTGATTACAGTGGTGATAGGAGCACTTGGAGCAGTGACCCCTAAGTTGGAAGAATGGCTACAGCAGATCCCAGGAGCAACATCTGAGCTCTCTGTCCAGAAAAGTGCAATACTGGGAACAACTAAGATCCTGCGCAGAACCCTCAAACTCCCAGGCCTCTGGTAGAGGACCCGAGAATGGGAAAGGATACCAAAGACTCACCTGCATACTTCATATTTTTCCTCTTTTCCCAATATAAATGGTAAGTCTGGACTACTGGCTTTTAACTCCTTCACTCCTGGGCAGAGAACCTGAAGGATTTTGAGAAACTTATTTTGCAGGTAAGAAAGAGAGTGAGAAATCCAGGTTGTATCTGAAAGTAAAAAAAAAAACAAAGATCATGACAGCAGCACAAACGGGCAACATCAATATCAATATATTGAAGTTGTTGACTATTTCATATTCTTTGGTTTCAAAATCAACTGCCATGGCTTCTGCACACCTTACAGTGGAGCATGTAGGATAGAGAACAACAGGTCTTTCCCTCAGGTACCAGACATAACTTCAGCCCTAGCACTCGTTCCTGATAGAGCATCCCTTTTCCTGATGTCTCCACTACCTCTAGGGATCTCGCTTCACTGAAGTGTGTCCTGATTCCATCATCCTCGGCCTTTGAGAATTTGTGTCCATCTTCCTGTGCAGGCCTGCAGATGAAATGTGCCCGATGACCCCAGCGCCAATCTTGAGGTCCTGAGCCAAATGGATCTGCATGGAGTATATGTATGGCAAATCACTGCCCCTAGTGATAGGCCTTGCTGACCCCAGCAGCCCACTCCAACATGAACCTGCCTAAACCGTCCACTACTCCTAACCATCCATAACAATGAAGTACCTCTCCTTTTATTAACACTTTTCCAATCCCATCTGTGGGCCTGAATCTAACATTAACTATTCCTTATCTATTTCTTATCTTTACAGTATATTATTAATAAACTTTTTTTCCCTTTTATCTATAAAACACTGATCTTTATAAACTATTATGGGTTTTTTGCATTTGCCCCGCTATCCTACACATTACCATAACATATTACATAGGCATAATACCCACATGCAATAAATGCATAAAATTGTTCACATTACACATATGCATACGGCGGTTGTCTTCAAGATAGGGACAAGGTAAGACAGTCCACACCCTCACATTTGGACAGAATGGAATGGTCGGCATGAACAAGGTCTGTAAGAGCAGAAACATCCCCCTCGCTACCAAATACAAATTGGTCAACTCAATTGTCTTCCCAATAGCAACATATGGATGTGAGGCCTGAACACTCAAGATGGTGGACAGAAAAAAAAATTGACATATTTGAACTTTGGTGCTACAGGAGACTTCTACATATTCCATGGATAGAGAGGATAACCAATAGAGACGTCTTGGACCAAGTCAAGCCAAAACTGTCACTATACACTAAGATAACCACACAAAAATTAGCTTATTTTGGCCATGCTATGCAGAGTCAGTTGTTGGAGAAAAACATCGTGCTTGGATCAGTCAGTGACAGAAGAAGAAGAGGATGTCTAAAAATCTGGTGGATTGACACCATAAAGTGTGACTTAGGAATGACCATTGATGAACTAAAAGAAGCATCGTGGAATAGAACTGCCCTGCGAACAATGATCCATAAAATGACCAAGAGTCGGGCTCAACTGAGCGGATATGAGGGGCACTTGGTAAATTTTTCATCTTTTTTTCCCTTTCCCTTCTTCCAAAAGCCATAATTTTTTTTATTATTTTCCATCAACATCCTTGGGTATTAGAAACAGGGGTGTATCTGTAGGCGGTGTAGAGACTGCATTGTCACCTATATCCAAATACTTCAGAAACTCATAATATGCCCATGTGCATTAAAAGGGTTTAGCTAGTTCAAATAGGTTGAGCAGATGTAGATGCACAGTGACTGACTGTAGCAGTCATGTGAGTCACTGCTGCCGCCATGTCAAAAATGAGCAGAGGATGCAGTGGGGAGTCGAACCAGGAGTGGCAGTGGGTGGGTTTCAGTATATCAGGCCAGCTTAGTGGAAAATAATTAAAGAGGACACCACTTTTAAGCTTTATGCTTGATTTTGAAGCTCAGCTAACAAAAATTGCAATAAGAACCCTGGTGCTGGACAGATCCAAAATAATCTAGCAAAGTTCAAAATCTAATACTTAAGCTATTATCTTCAAAAATGCATTTCAGTTCTTTAAAGTAAACGGCCTATCCTGAGGCTAGGCGGTCAATATAATATCAGAGGGGGACATTGGCATCCTGCTGGCCGGTGCAGCAAAGCTCCTGACTTGTAGCAGAGATTATTCCTAGTATTGCATTCACTTAAAATGGGATGGAGCTGTTATACCAGGTCCGCCCACTACTAAAAGTACAGAACTGTGACTGCTAAACAATAAATGCCATACTGTTGCTCAAAAAGAATAGCTAATCATTTTTAACCTCTCCCTCCACACTGTGATTTTCCATTTTTGCGCTTTTGTTTTTTTCCTCCTCTTCTACCAAAACCCATAACTTTTTTTTTTATCTTTCCATCAACATACAGTAGCTGTACGAGGGCAATTTTTTTGTGAGATGAGTTGTACTTTAACATGACATTATCCCTTTTATTATGTAATATACTAGAAATCAATTAAAAAAATTCTAAGTGATGTGAAATTGCGGAATAAAAATGCAATTCCGCAGTTGTTTTTTGGTTTTATGGCATATATGGTAAAATGACCCGGCAGTATGATTCTCCAGGTCAGTATAATTGGGGAAATACCAAACATACATTGTTTTTTTTATTTAAGTGATTAAATAATGTACTTGTGTCGCCAGTGTCGAAGACAAGGCTGTAACGGTTTCAATTTTTGGGTTATGAAGCTGTGAGTGGGGTTGTTTTATGTGCTTTGAACTGATGTTCTTATTCATACCATTTGTGGGGAACATACAACAGTTTGACAGCTTTTTATTGCACTTTTTTGGCTTTGTGGCAGCCAAGTGTCTTTGGTTCTGGTGTTTTTATTTTTTCTTGTCATTAAGGCGCTCACCAATCGGATTAATTAATTTACTTTTTGAAGGATTGGACTTTTGCGGAAGCCAAAATACCACATATGTGTGTTTTTTTCTTTATTTTTAATGGGGGAAATTTTGAGTGATTTTCTTTTACTTTTCTTATTTTTAAAACCTTTTTTATTTTACTCTTCACTGTATTTGTAGTCCCCTCGGGGTCCTGAATCAGGAAGTAGTTAATTGTTGAGGTAGGGTTTTTCTTTCAGTCTACAGCCCCAGTGTATAACATCCAGCCCCTCGCCATGTAGTCTGCCTTTATGTGTCACAACTCTGTTGTTGGGTATCCCGGGACCAGGGGTTCCTTCCCTGTCCCCAATGCTAGGGGTGACCTAGCTCACCCTGTTACCCAGATTACTTCTGATGGTAAAGATGCCAGAGCCACGTACCTTGCCTTAGCTCCTGAATTTATTCTCAGTCTGTATCCTTACCCCACCCAGGGAAGAATGGAGTTGTACTGTACCATAATACACCAACCAGACTAACAAGGTAATAAAAACAGGGATAGAGGAAAATGTCAAACATAGAAATATACACACATAAACAACAGAAGTATGTACTGGGGAGGATGGGGTAAAACCAAAGTTGGAAAAGAAAGGGAATTATCACACCTTTCTCCAATAACCACCAACCACAGCCTTCAGCCATGCAGCAAAAGCTACTCTGACAATGAGTGCTTGCCAGGACCCAGATTATATGGGAGATAGGAGTGGCTAACAATGCACAGTTGAGAGCCTGAGCTCCAGGCGGTCTGAACAGAGTAGATTAACCCCAGCACTGCCCAAAGAAATTTACACCATTTATTAAGAAGGTGAAGTGCTTCTAATCCATGGAGGAATAGGAGAAATCAGACGCTGCAGTCTTCTGGTTCCTCACTGTCGCGGTAAACCCGTGACAGTCCCCCCCTTCTATGAGGGACCTCCAGAACCTCAGACCCAGCTTTGTCAAGGTGTGCCACGTGAAAAGACTGGATCAACCTGGCAGCATGGATGTCAGATGCTGGTACCCACATCCTCTATTCAGGATCGTATCCCTTCCAGTGTATCAGATACTGAAGTGTCCGACAAACTAAGGGACCCAGTTTCCAAGAGGGAACCTTCAACTTAATGTTCCTTGAGGACAAGCACACCAAGGCACCACCAAACAGGTCCAGACCCACCAAACATCTCCGATTGGCCACACTCTTGTATTTGGACCCCATCTACCTCAAATTATTAATAACCCCTTTCACACAGACATAATAGATGATGAAAATCGTTCTTCAGGTATTCCAGAAGAACGATTCCTATTAAATTAGCAGAACTAAGGCTGAATCCCGTATGCCCGGAAAAACGATGACTTACCACTAGACTTATGATGATTATTTCCCGCAAATTCAGTTAGAGGTACGTATGTAACCCAATCCTCTGGTTTCTCAGGCACAAAACTTATAAGATAAGTCTAAGAATCTGGTTAATCTGTTGAGTTTGAACATCAGACTGCGGGTGAAATGCAGAAGAGAATGACAGGTGGATCCTCAAATGAGTGCAAAATACCCTCCAAATTTTGGAAATAAACTGCATCCCCCAGTCAAACACAATATCAGTAGGTATCCCATGTAATTTTACTATCTCATTGATGAAAATTTGCGCCAATTTTGTGCCATTAGGTAATGCGAGTAGTGCAATTAAATGTGACATCTTACTGATTCTGTCCACCTCCACCAAAATTACTGTATTACCTGCCGACACGGGTAAATTAGATCAGTGATAAAATTAACCGATAAATGAGTTCAAGGTCTACTGGGAATCACCAATGGTTAGAGAGACCCAAATGGACGAGTATAAGAACTTTTAGAACATGCACAGACACCGCAGGCGGCTATATACTCCTGGTCATCCTGATGCACTCCTGGCCACCAAAATGCTGAGTAAGAAGATCTGTGGTTGCTTTATTACCGATATGTCCGGCCAAGACCGAATCATGATGTTCACTAAGAACTCTCAGATGGAGATTCACAGGCACAAACAGATTACATAATGGACAAGCATCAGGGGTTGCCCTCTGAGCATCAACAGTCTCTTTTTCAAGATCGGAGCATATAGACGCAATAACCACCCCTTTCTGTAGTATATGAACCCATTCACAATTATTTCCACCCCCAGGAAAACAACGAGATAAGGCACCCACTTATCAGGCAGAAAAAGTGATGCTTCTCCAGGATCTTCTCTCCTCACACCTCGTCTCCTCTAACAATTAGTTGATGGGCTGTCAGACCTCTGGAGTCTGTAAGAGACTCACTGATCTCAAACCCATTCAACACCTATAGGATGAACTAGAAAGGAGATTGTGAGACCGACCTCAGAGACTGACCTCACAATTGCTTTTCTGGATGAATGTGAATGAAGACTTGTGGTACATAGGTGGAGGCCATGTCAAAGATTTTGAGTTAGGGGTGGGCCAATGAGCTTCAAGTTGCACCTTGGCAAGTTGTAATCTACTTGGTCGTCTACTAACATTGTTCCCTTGTTTTCTTAGATGTCACACTTACAGCATACCATACGGTACTATATGATGTATTCTCTGGTGTAGTCAATACCAATTCTCTGACAATCAGTCCAGCTGAAGACTATCATCAGTAACATGCTGATTACTGATTTTACAGAAATGCAAGGCAATAATCATCACTTGTTTTCCCGTACCTGGTATATGTGACCCCGCATATTGTATGTTAATAGCTTATTGATTGTAAACACTGTCAGGACATGAAAGATATATTATTTTCTCAGCACGTAAATTAATAAAGACTTAGGACATTCTGTGGACTGGATAATCTGAGTTGCTCAGTACTTGTTAGTTCTAAAGTTTTGTAGGAAAATAGGAAAACAATGACCATTACAAATAAGAAGTCATAATAGATAAAGAGGTATACATACAGGGTACAGAGGTAGCATAGAGGGCACAGGGGTAGCAAATAGGGTGCAGAGATAGCATAGAGGGTACAGAGGTTGCATAAAAGGTGCACATGGAGCACTGAGGGTGCAGAGGTAATATACAAGCTGCATAGGTAGAATAGAGGTGGCAGAGGTAGTATATAGGATGCAGAGGCAGTATATAGGATGCAGGGGCAACATAAAGGGTGTACAGGGAGCACTGAGGGTGCAGAGGTAACATAAAAGGTGCAGAGATAGAATAGAGGGGCAGAGGTAGCCTAGAAGGTGGGGTAACAGATGATGCAAAGGTGGCATATAGGAGGTACAGAGATAACATGGAAAATGTGGAGGTAGCATAGAGGGTGAAGAGGTAACAGATGGTACAGATGTAACATATATGATGCAGAGGTAGCACAGAGGGTACATAGATAGCATGAAAAGTACATAGGAAGTGTCATGATCCAGGACGGGGTTTCGCTTTGGCCCGTCCTGATCAGACTGGGGGGTAATTGTTCCGCCTCTCTCTGGCAGAGGGCGGCTATTTAATGCTCACTGGACCTAGATCCGGTGTCAGTTATACTCCTGCCCTCGGCTGAGTTAGTTGACCTTGTGCGTACGTGTGCCTGATATCTTGCTTGCTTGTTTGGTTTTGATCCGGTTCTGTCCCTGTTGCGAGTTCTGCCTGTCCCCCTTGTACTGCGCTACCTCTCGTGTATGACTCTCTGCTTGTGACCCGACTTCTCTCTGCTCGTCCCCTTGGTACCACGTCGCCCTCTTGTGTATGACCTTTGGCTTTGTCTGACCACCCGTCTGTTTGTCCCTCCTGTGCCTCGTTTGCCCGTACTGTGTGTGACCTCTGTTTTGCCTGACTCTGAGTTGTTGTATGGTGTCCTGTCATCTCTGAAAGCAGGATGCTAAGCCCCACCCCCTTGCAGTCACATGACCATAGGTCCTGTGCCAGCTTGCTAACTTCAGTGTCCTCAGGTCCTGTGCATCTTTACTTTCCGGCGCTGACAGGATCCTGACACCGATAGTTTGAAGCACGCATTGTCACCTCTGCTGCCCTGCTCCACAGGTATCTTTTAGCACTGTTTCTGTACTCAGGACATGCGCACTGGCTCAGTGAGCAAGTGTAGTGTGGTGTTCCTGACAGGAAGCACTGAGAGTGCAGAGGTAGCATATAGGTTGCAGAGGTAACAGAGGGTACAGAGAGAACATAGAGGTAGCATACAAGGTGCAGAGGTAGCATATAGGTTGCAGAGGTAACATAGAAGGTGCAGAGATAGCATATAGGTTGCAGAGGTAACAGAGGGTGCAGAGGTAACAGAGGAAGCAGAGGTAGCATTAAAGGTGCAGAGGTAGCATATACCATAGGTTGCAGAGGTAACATAGAAGGTGCAGAGGTAGCATATAGGTTGCAGATGTAACATAGAAGGTGTAGAGGTAACATATAGGTTGCAGATGTAGCATATAAGTTGCAGAGTTAACATAGAAGATGTAGAGGTAACATAGAAGGTGCAGAGATATCCTATACAGTAGGTTGCAGAGGTAACATAGGGCATGCAGACATAGCATTTACAGTGGGTACAGAATACCCCTTTAAATTTTTCACTCTTTGCTTCATTGCATCCATTTGGTAAATTCAATAAAGTTCATTTTTTTCTCATTAATGTACTCTTTGCACCCCACCTTGACTGAAAAAAACCAGAAACGTAGAAATTTTTGCAAATTTATTAAAAAAGAAAAACTGGAATATCACATGGTCTTAAGTATTGAGACCCTTTTCTCAGTACTGAGTAGAAGCACTCTTTTGAGCTAGTACAGCCATAAGTCTTCTTGGGAATGATGCAACAAGTTTTTCACACCTAGATTTGGGGATCCTCTGCTATTCTTCCTTGCAGATCCTCTCCAGTTCCATCAGGTTGGATGGTGAACGTTGGTGGGCAGCAATTTTCAGGTCTCTCCAGAGATGCTCAATTGGGTTTAGGTCAGGGCTCTGGCTGGGCCAATCAAGAATGGTCACAGAATTGTTCTGAAGCCACTCCTTTATTTTAGCTGTGTGCTTAGGGTCATTGTCTTGTTGGAAGGTGAACCTTTGGCCAAGTCTGAGGTCCAGAGCACTCTGGAAGAGGTTTTCATCCAAGATATCTCTATACTTGGCCGCATTCATGTTTCCTTCAATTGCAACCAGTCTTCTGTCCCTGCAGCTGAAAAACACCCCCATAGCATGATGCTGCCACGACCATGTTTCACTGTTGGGATTGTATTGGGCAGGTGCCTGTTTTTCTCTACATATACCACTTAGAATTATCACCTAAAAGTTCTATCTTTGTCTCATCAGACCAGAGAATCTTATTTCTCATAGTATGGGAGTCCTTCATGGGTTTTTTTTAGCAAACTCTATGTGGGCCTTCATATGTCTTGCACTGAAGAGAGGCTTCTGTTGGGCCACTCTGCCATAAAGGCCCGACTGGTGGAGGGCTGCGGTGATAGTTGACTTTGTGGAACTTTCTCTCAACTTCCTACTGCATCTGTGGAGCTCAGCCACAGTGATCTTGGGGTTCTTCTTTACTTCTCTCAGCAAGGCTCTTCTCCCACGATTGCTCAGTTTGGCTGGACCGCCAGGTCTAGGAAGACTTCTGGTGGTCCCAAACTTCTTCCATTTAAGGATTATGGAGGCCACTGTGCTCTTAGGAACCTTGAGTACTGCAGAAATTCTTTTGAACCCTTGGCCAGATCTGTGCCTTGTCACAATTCTGTCCCTGAGCTTCATGGTCAGTTCCTTTGACCTCATGATTCTCATTTGGTCTAACATCCACTGTGAGCTCTTATATAGACAGGTGTGTGCCTTTACATATCAAGTCCTATCAGTTTAATTAAACACAGCTGGGCTCCAATTAAGGAATAGTACCGTCTCAAGGGGGATCACAAGGAAATGGACAGCATGTGACTTAAATACGAGTGTCTGAGCAAAAGGTCTGACTCTGAATACTTATGACCATGTGATATTTCAGCTTTTCTCTTTTAATAAATTTGCAAACATTTCTATATTTCTGTTTTCTTTTCAGTCAAAAAAATGAACTTTTTGAATTTACCAAATGGCTGCAATGAAACAAACAGTTAAAAATTTAAAGGGGTCTGAATACTTTCTGCACCCACTGTAGGTTGCAGTGATAACAGAGTGGGTGCAGATCTAGCATATAAGATGCACCGATGGCATATGGGGTGCAGATATGGCACATATGATTCAGTGGTAGTATTTGCACCCAGGCCTTAATGCTCTAGAGCCTTTAAGGTCCCTCTGTCATTTAAGACATCAGAATTTTAATGGTCGCTTGTTGGTAGGTAAGGACACTGTTACAAATTTTCAAATGGGGTCCTAGTTATGCCTCTGATAACGAGACTAGCTTTCCAACTCTATAAAGGTCTACTTAGATACTAGTTTTTCTCTGAATGAGATTTCTTTTACTGTACGTATTTTCTCTTCCTTTCCAGGTTGCTAAAGTCTTGGCCCCCACACCAAAAATGCCAACTGTTCTGGGATCACAAATGGCCAGTTTCTATTGACGAAAGGATTTATCATTATGGCCTCTCCATGTGAAGCTTCCAGATTTGGGATCTTTCTGGCTGGTATAATTTCTACTCTGGCTTTGATAATTACGTCTTCGGGCGTTCAGTGATAGATTTCACTATTATAGGTTTCTCCCCCGAAGACATCAATTGCCCAGAAGACTACAGCTAGCATGCCATCCATTCCTATTTAGCTACGGCATTCATTGCATGCTGTTATCAAAAGAATTGTCCAGATTACTCTGTAGATCCACGGTTTGGTTCTGTGCTGTCTCCCTATAATGTGTAAACATTATAGGTAATTTATTCTCTACTGTATCAGACTTTTTATTTCATTAATTTAGTATTTTTAACACTATTGCTGTGTAAAGAAAATAAGCAAATTCTTAGTTGTCTTATGTGACTTCAACACAGGGTAGGCTAAGTAGGCAGCTGCACTGAGCACCATTGAGGAAAGGGTTGGAGAAATATATGGATCTTAAACAGAATGGCTGAATCAACTTTGCTACATCGCTTTGCCAGGTGTGCTGCATTGAGACTCCATTGCAAACTCAACACTGAGTTAACTTTTCTATATCCCTATGACAGCTCTGTTACATTGAGCCTCTGTTGCAAATTCAGCTCTGCTGCCACAGTTCTAGTTCTGCTGCTCCAGTTGCCGTTTTTTTATTTAGTTTGATTTGCTGCATGCTGCACTAGCACTGCTTGTCTGGATCAAGAGCTGCAAGGATCCATCTCTTAAGGTGAGACTGAGTGGGGACGTACCACTTAGACAAGAAGAAATGGCTAGACCCAATTGTCAATCTATTCATAAACTTCCAAGAGGAATAATGGAGAAATGAGTATAGCACAATATAGAGGTATGAGAAAAGATGCTCCAGAATTGTTATTTTGAAGTCTGCTGTTCAGCATTAGCTCTGCTTCATCTTGTCCTGCACTGCACTGAACTTTACTGCTTACTCAGTACTGATATTCTGAGTTACAGTAGCTTTGCTACATTTGACCCTTCACTGACATTTTGGATTCCTGCCAAAGTCAGCTTTGCCCTTCACCAATTCAAATTTGCTATATTGTCTCAGCTCCCCACAAGTTGTCCACATCTATTCAACCTGCTACATGACTGGGCTCTTCTACATCAGCTCAGTGAGTGTCCTGATCTACTCAAATCTGCTACCATCATTGGCTCCACTACATCACCACAGTGAGTGCCCTGATCTACTCAACTCTGTTACATCACTGGCTTCTGCTTCATCACCACAGTGAGTCTCCTGATTTGCTCCTGTCCTACTCAACTCTGTTACATTGCTGGGCTCTTCTATAAGAGACATTCTCTGCTCGCCTTCATTGCTTACAGTAATTTACTGTACCACTATTTCGACTGTGCCTCACCAGTCTTCCTACTCTGAGTCTCCAGCTTCCTAGTGGATAATATATTACTCAACTCCTTCATTTGCCATCCAGTCTTTTCAGTCTTCATACTTCATCCACCAACGTCATCTGCCCATGCTGGATTGCAACTGCTCATACAGTACCACGACTTCAAGAATCCACTCTGCTACATCATTGGGCTCTATTACAGGCTCAGACTAGCCCATAGGGTAACAGGGGAATTCCCCGGTGGGCCCCTGTGCAAATCTGGGCCCCCAACCCCACTATATGAGAAGTACTTGGCATAATTCAATTGATTCTGTACAGAAAAAGGGAACATCTCATCATTCATTAATCAAACTACCCAGTTTCTTATTATATAGAGATAGAGGTAAATTTGTGTATAAGGGTTGTGTAATATTTGTATGCAAGTGGGCCCCCAAAGACAGTGTTACTGGTGGGCCCTTGGCACCCCAGTCCGACACTGCTCTACTACATTACCTCTGTGAGTGTCCAGATCTATTAAAATCTGCTACAATCCTGGGCTCTACTATATTACCACAGGGAGTGTCCTGAACTACTCAACTTTGTTACATCGCTGGCTTCTGGTACATGACCACACTGAGTCTCCGGACTTAATCCTGACCTATGCAACTCTGCTACATCGCTGGGCTCTACTATACGAGATGTCCTCTGCTTGGCCTCATTACTTACTGTAACTTGCTGTGCCACTGCTTTGACTCTGAGTCAGGGCCTCAAGAATCCACATCACCAGGTGAGATATAATAAGATGCTTATGAGGAGGAACGGGGAAGATAAGTTCCCTCATTGGTGTCATTTTACTAGTCAGATCTTATGGACAGGGGGTGTAGAATAAAGGGTGCATACATAATTAAAAATTATAATTACTCCATAGTCATTTCATGTTGTGCATTTAAAAAAGTAGAAGGTCTCACATATCCCAGACATGTCTGGTGGGTGGTGTACACCTAGTTTAGGACCTGATATAACATATGGCAATAGCTTCTCTTCAATTGGCTCCTACGTCCTGCGGTTACAATATGCTGCATGCACAGATTTTATAGACAAGACTCAAATGAGTTATTGATCACAGGTCACCTAATAAGTAAATAACTCTAATGATAATCGTGCCCAGGAATTCCAATAATATTAATCTGTTATATATTCAGTCCTTTCCATTTCAATAGCACAAAGCATGTGGAATACAATAATCCGTAATGGGCTATGATGCACGCGCGATCACATGCCGGACCACAACCATACACTATAATTACATGATAATTAATGAAGGCTATTATTTTTTTCAATCTTACTCAGCACTTTTCCGCATTATCTAAAGATCAATAGCAACTTTATGTGTCTTGTGGCCACTCGTATTGATCGCTTTCCATAAAAGTGAGTTATCTATGAGGGGGTTTTTTTTTGCCTTTTTTATACAAATACGGTAATGATTGGCAATTACCTGTTTATTTGAGGTCCCCCTGGAATGTTGATTCGTATATCAAACTTTATTAAAAAATCAAAGAGAGAGATCGGAAGTATGGTTAGAGTAAATGTATCTTGTTAGGGTAAGAGTAAAGGATGGTAAAAAAAAAACCTCAACAGGAACATCATGGAGTGATCGGGATTATTTGTAACTATTTTCATTATTATTTCATTTATGTTATTATTATATACGGGGAATATTATAGGATTTTATCCTGATAACAACCCCTGCCCCCATATCCTATATAACCCTTCTCTATCAGGGCTCATTCAGATGTCTGTCAATCTAAATTTACACCATTTAATACTTGATTTTCCTTTATGGGGAGAAATGTCTGGGTGACTATAAGAAGCCAGACCCTCACCCAAGAGCTGATTGCTTTGGCTGCTCCATTTTGAAAGGTTGTGTCTTTAATTAAATAGCCCTTTTAAGTTTTACAGAACTATCTCATTCCACAGATGAACACACAGTAATGGCTAGTTACATCATCAATAAAGAGTAATTTGATATTTGCAAACAACTTTAGACTCAGTCACCTCGAGACTGGGACACCAGAATACGCTCCACTGATGAAGCACTGATGAAATACTTACCCGCAAAGTGCCATCAGAAGGAGTCTCCATCTGTAGTCAACTCAAGGCAATCACTTGCCAATGGGGGTCTTTTACTTATTAGTCAATTGACAAAAATCTCTAAAATCATGGTCACTTGTCTTCTGTTGGACTCACAGTCAGACAAGTCCATTAAAATACCCTCCATTAGACATAGGTTTTGACACAGTACAGGACTCAAAGGTCTAGCAGAAAACAACCCCATTAGGAACTGACCGGAGTCAATCACTTGCCAGTAGATTCCATTACATATGGGCCAATTCACAAAAAAACTCTAACATCTTGGTCAATTGACTGTTAGACTAGAATACCCTCCAGTAGGCCTTGATTTTGACACAGTACTTGGCTGAAAAGGGTTAGCAGAAAAGAGCACTTTTCGGTATTGACTGTAGTCAATCCCTTGTTACTAGGTTCCATTATTATTGGACCAATAAAAAACCCTCTAAAGTCTTGATCGGTTGTCTTCTACTAGACTCATTGTCAGACTGTACCACCAGAATGCCCTCTAGTAGACCTAGATTTTAGCGCAGTGCTTGGCATTAAAGAGTAAGCAGTAAGCAGCTCTATTCGGAATTGACTGGAGCCACTAAGTTGCGTTACTTATGGACCAATTCACAACAGAAAACGAAAATCTTTGTCAGTTGTCTTCTGCTAGGCAGTTGTCTTCTGCTTTTCCACCGCTTGCAACTCGTCCAATGGCCATTCCATAGATCACAAAGAAATTAAACATTCTTTTTTACATGCTATGTGTAGAAGTAGGGTAGACTTCGCAGTCAGCTCTTCTGGTGGACCCATGAAACTGCAGTCTGCAGACTTGCTAATGGTTGGACTCATTATTGTATCACATCCTAGGACCACCATTGATCTCCTGATGGGTCAATCCATTCCATGATGCAATTCTATTTGCAATTGGGTGAGGGATCACAGGACCAACAACTTGATGTTGTTAATTTGATCCAGTCTACCAGAGGTTTACCTTTACGTAGATACATTTCTATTGACTTGGATCTATTCAATATTTTATGTCACAGATAAAATTGTAGTATAGCCGAGTGTGCAGATTGCTTCCAACCGTTCTTTCACTACTTAATTTCCTTGCAAATGTATTTTCTTCTCGGCAGGTGAAAGTGATAACAAACCGTCACTGCCGAGTAGACGTCCGAAAGCTACGAGGATATATACTTTATTACAGGCAGGACTGTAACAACTCAATGTTCTCCCTTACATCTGCATTCACGGAGCTCGCACAGCGTAGGATTTAAGTCCTGCTGTATACATTTTATAACAGGGTAACATCTCAGCAAGATTGGATGACGGTTATTCGTGTATATCTTGCTTTATGCCGTAAGACAATGTAGGATGCAGGCTTAAATCATTCTACTCCGAAATAGGAGTTTGGTGCTTGGAGAAACCTTTCTGTAGACTAGGAGTTTAGTAAAGATGTCTACGGATGACTTACGGTGCTCGATGGGAATGTTTTTCAAAATAATTACATTGTATCCCAATCACAAACTCACTGCATATCGCCATTGTTTATGGGAAGGGGAGGTAGACAGCTCCTGTTTACAGGCAGAAGTACAGTCTGTGTTTCAAAAACTGAGTCATAAAGGTGACATGTTGAAAACTAAGGGGATATCACTTGGCTATAAAGTAACTTTGCCCAGAGTCCCTTAAAATAAAATATTGTACATATACCTCTGTGGATTGTGTGAAAAGTTCTAATATTTTTGTTGGGGTTACCTCAGTCTATAGGGGGGACATTATTTCCAAAATAAGACAGCCAGACCTCTAAATGGTTCTTTAAATCCTTGGAATTACACTTCTGAGGACAGATTTCTTTGTATGGTACTTGGTATGGTGAGATTGGTATCCAAACTAAAAAGATGGAGCAGTCGTGGAAGCGCTTCTCAGGGCTACCAGCCAACGGCCACAAACTATTGACCTGGCCATTGCTCATCTCTCGTATGTGCTGTTTATAGGGTTAGGCACTGTATATTGGGGCAGGAGATGACAGATAAGGGTTACAAGCCCTACACCTCACCTACAGATTCATCTTTTTCCCATTTTGCAATCTGCAATGTCTTATAATACATAGAGGCCGTATAAGAATTGTCCAAAATGGGAATTAAAATCTATTGCAAGAATGTGCTAAGCATTACAAACATAAATGTAGGCAAACATTAGCCCCCACTGGACTGTCCATAAGGGTAATAGTACAGATCTCTTGGATGAAGGGTTTCTTTATGATGAATTTGTTTAATTTAAATGTCTGTTATCACATTAGAGGATCAAGCGGACAAAGTGAATATCGGATGCCATATTCATTTATGGTGCAAAAATTGTGTATGGGGACTCTTTGTTAGGCACTGTGTATGGGGACTCTTTGTTACCCACTGTGTATGGGGACTCTTTGTTAGGCAGTGTGTATGGGGACTTTGTTAGGCACTGTGTATGGGGACTTTTTGCTACCCACTGTGTATGGGGACTCTTTGTTAGGCACTGTATATGGGGACTCTTTGCTACCCACTGTGTATGGGGACTCTTTGTTATGCACTGTGTATGGGGACTCTTTGTTATGCACTGTGTATGGGGACACACTTTGTTAGGCACTGTGTATTGGGAAATTCTTTGGTGGGCACTGTGTATGGGGGTACATTTTGTCAGACACTGTGAATGCGGGCACTCTTTGGCAAGGACTGTATATAGGGGAACTCCTTATCAGGTATTGTGTACGTGGGCACTCTTTGGCTAGCACTGTGTATGGGGTCACTATTTGGCATGCAGTTTAGGAGGCACTTTTCATCAGGCACTGTGTATGGGGCACTTTTTTGGCAGATACTGGGTATGGGGGCACTTTTTTGGCAAGCACTTTGTATGGGGGCACTTTTTGTCATGCACTGTGAATGGGTGCACTTTTGGCAAGAACTGTATATGGGGGAACTCCCTGTCAGGCATTGTGTATGTGGGCAATCTTTGGCAGGCACTATGTATGGGGACACTATTTGGCATGCAGTTTAAGAGGCACATTTTGTCAGGTACTGTGTATGGGGGAACTTTTTGGGCAGGAACTGTGTATGGGGCACTTTTTTGTCAAGCACTGTGTATAGGGGTACTTATATTCAAGTACTGTGTATGTACACATGTTCTAAAAGACGAGTTATAATGGCACCTGCATTCGAGAACAAACTGAGATCCACTTTGGGGACAGGGACTATTCCATTGCTTAGACCTATATCATAGGCAGAAAAAAGAAGCAACCTTACATCCAGGATACATATATCACATGTAACAAAGCCACAATGTAATTTTAACAAGACTAAACCTAGAATTCTCAGCTCATTTCTCATGTAGTAAGTGACACCAGTGCTCAGTACAATTTATTTCTGGGTGATCCTGCGCTACCTCTGGATGGGGCGAATGGTTTAAGGAGTTGTCAGACATGAGAGGTGCAGTACATGTGTTTTATAACCTGTCTGAGCCAGAAGTTGCATAAGCAGACTGTGCCCCGGAGGATTAGAATCCGCTCTGATCCTCGGCATAAGCAAAGTTTATATGACTGTACTTTAGTGATTCAGTGCATCTCTTATAATTTATGACTACAGAGTCTTTCAATCATCGCAATCCGGGGGTGAAGAAAAATCCCTACAACACAGAACAGATGTTTTGCTTTATTTATTAATAAATTATAGATTGACGGCGACTTAAAAAAAAATTGGATGAAAATGACACGTGTGCACTATATCATCTCAGCCAAAAAGCAGTTTACTGTTATCATCCCAAGATGTCATAAGAATGTAATAAAAGGCAGCAAACAGCCCTGACATAAAACGCTTTATTGCAGATTTTCAAATTTAAGGTTTCTTTTACTGCTAATGAAGAATACAATCATTTTAAAAATAAATGTAATAAAATGTTATGGCGGATGTAGAAGATGCCGGCGCCGCGCAATCTATTTTATTGCCTGATGTTTTTTTTGCCATTCTCCATCGTCCTAAGCACATATAAGGAAGGAGAGACAGACATATCAATGGGGCAGACGAGGACAATTCACCACCAGAATGAACTATATTTAGTGTCGGAACATTTCATTCCAAGCAATAAGATGAGCCATTGTTTATAAATCCGCCAGGATATAAGGTTTCATTGGATCTTTCCGTAGTGTCGGCAAAGTGCAAAAAGCTTCAAGTAATGTGTGAATAATGCAAATTTCTGAATAAAGGAATGGACTCATGAAAACAGCTTGACTTTTTGCCATATCAAGGCATATGATATGTCTTGTGGTCAAGACCCCCACTATGACCTAGAATGGAGAGATGCTCTGCAGAGGAAATCTGCCAGCCGATTCATCTCCAGCTGATTCTCAATAATTTCCTGGCAGATTCAAATCAGAATAAATATGTTCATCCCAATTTGAATGTTCCCGATGACTATGAAAAAAAGCTTCAAACTCTTTGAGGGCTCTCCAGACACCAAAGTATGATAAATGAAGGAAGGGGTTAAAAATAATATAATATGTTAGACTCACCAGTCCTATGCCTCCACAAGTTCCTGTTCACCTGCACTGCTTTTCGGTTTCTCCCCACACCTCTACTCTGGAACTGGTCGCCTGCATCGGTTCTATGTTTCTCCCTACACTTCGTCTCTGACACTGATCCCCTGCATCAGTTTTCAGTTCCTCCCCACATTTAGTCTCTGGCACTGATTGCCTGCACTGGTTTTCTGTTTCTCCCTACGCTTCATCTCTGACACTGGTCCCCTACACCAGTTTTCAATTCCTCACCACGCTTTATCTCTGGCACTGATCCCTTGCAGCAATTTTCAGTTCCCCCCCACACTTATTCTCTGGTACTGGTCCCCTGCATCAGCTTTTAATTCCTCCCCTTGCTTTATCTCTGACACTATTCCCCTGCATCGGTTTTCAGTAACTCCCCATGCATCGTCTCTGACACTGATCCCGAGCACCAGTTTTCAGTTCCTCCCCCCACACTTCATCTCTGGCACTGGTATCCTGCACCGGTTTTCAGTTCCTCTCCACGCTTCATCTCTGGCACTAATCCCCTGCACCGGTTTTCAGTTCCTCACCACGCTTCGTCTCTGGCACTAATCCCCTGCACCGGTTTTCAGTTCCTCACCACGCTTCGTCTCTGGCACTGGTCCTCTGCACCGGTTTTCAGTTCCTCCCCATGCTTCGTCTCTAGCACTGATCCCCTGTACTGGTTTTTGTTATGGCGCGCTCACCAGGAGGAGGGGCTTCGGCCCCGACGTCACTCCCTCCGGTACGGCGGTCCCTCGGGGGTCCCCGTCGGGTGCGCACGCGCAGCTCTCGTCCCCGGGTCTCCTCCTCCATGTCACGTTTGCGCTTGCGCGCTCCTGTCAGTGCTGTATAGGGCTCGGTCCTCTCTATGGTAATGGAGGACCAGACCCGGAACCTGTAGTGGTCATGTGCTTTCTGGCTAGGTCCTGACCCGGAACCAGTAGTAGTCATGTGCTATATCAGACGACCTCCCCCTATGGGAGGTGCCTGATTATTGTTGTGCTTCCTGGCTGGGTCAGCTGTGTCCCAGCCTGGCTGTGCGCTGTTCTCAGG